>NW_005841920.1:1845610-1848796 GCF_000455745.1 Alligator sinensis
AAGTTGGCAACACTATAACTGTGAAACACAACCAAATTAACTTGTTCTTTTTTAAACAGTGTAATTTTTATTCAATTGATATCTGTACATCTTACAAGATTATCAAATAACTGCTTCCGCTACAATATATGAGATGTGATGCACTGAATCAAAGATCATAACAAACTTAATTATGTTAACACTGTGCTGTTGATTAAACTGGCACAGATTATCTTGCAACAGTGATCAAACTATTTCAGACTTCACTGAAAGGGGATATTAACGTGTTTGTATCAGTAAAACACTAAAAGGCGTTTTTTTCCCCTTGTTCAGAGGACAACTGGTCCTAAAAGATCTTATTTGTTCTTTATATACAGTAACATAAAATAATTTTTAAAAAGATCAGAAAGTGTTCATACACTCAACAGTAATATTCTTTACGCTCAAACTGCAACATGCATTTAGCTCCAAGCCCTAGGCTGAATCAGAAGATCATCAAAGAAATGAAATGCCAAGGATTTCAGTAAGTTACCACTCCATTCTAGCAGTCTTACTTCCCAATGAAGATTGCAATGTGTATTTAATACTGATAAAATATGAATAAGATCAAATGCTGAAAGTCCCTAATTTTGCCTGGACTTCCTCCTAGGGGTACCTTTCAGGACTGAGTATCATCTAGAAAAAAGTTTTTCTTTTTTAAGCAATACTGGTAATTACCTGTTTATACTACCTGACATGGGTCAAACAACTGTGCAGACATCTATTTATGAAATCTCAGTAACTGTAAGACTTTTAAGACAGGCTTGGATCCTCATCCTACATGTACTCTAAGGTTGTTTACACAGGTGTTCCACTAGGACATTAAACTGTACAAAACCAGGCATAGTAGAAGGGTCTTGCACTTCACCTTCCCATAATAATTTTTTGTAATTGTGTGGAGAGAACTGGGAACTAGGAAAACAAAGGTCCTTCTTTGGTCTGGTCTGGAAGTTGTGGATTTGCATTTTAATAGGAAGGCAGCTACTCCTGACTTATTCTCTTTTGCCTATTAAATGTACTGGACTAGTATTTTTCAAACAAATGTAAAGTGTTCTCCCTCACATCATTGTTTTCTGTTTTGGCCTCATCTCAAAGAGGTCACAGCCTTACCCTTGCATCAGGAGAGCAGAATTACAATTTGAGATACTATATCCTCAGACAGTCAATTAAACAACAGGCATTCTTTGCTTGAGTAAACCTGTTAGATCCAGCCAGTTTCACCCAGCTAATCCTCATCTTATTTGCTTTCTTCAGAACACAGTATCTACCAAAGAAAAATATGTGTAATTAATAAAATACTACCATCCAAAATATGTAAGCACTGTGACAAGCAATGCCTGCTTTTGAAGAACTAGTACTTTTTTTCATTTCAGATTATATAAATATAAAAATAAGCAAGGTGATATTTTGTGTCTGCTAGTGTTTGGGAGACAGATGCATGCCTTCATATCTTAGATGAAAGGAGAAATGAGAAGGATAGAAAGGAGAGGAGGGCAGATATTTTAGGTTTCTTTTAAATACAAAATCAATTCCAAGATACTTTAGGTAGTTAATTCTTAGACCAATGGTGCTCAGCTTCTGGCCTGTGGGGTTCCCATGGGTCTGGAAATTTGGCAGCGTGGGGATAGTGGTAGCATTAATTGTTGCTCCCCTGCTGCCAAATTTCTGGATCTGTGGGGAGCCCTGCAGCTTGAACAACTTGGCCCTGCCTGCTACATCATACCAGTCCACAGTGGGATCACTCTCCAGGTGATACAGTGTGTGAAGTTGGACTAGCATACAGCCAGATGCAGCACATGTGGTTAAGAGGGCTAATAGCTAAATTCATTTTGAGAGGTTGGGCCAGTGCATGGCCAGATTGGCATGTAGGGTTGGACCAGCATGTGACCTGATCTGGCACTTGACCGTATCCAGCACATGGGGTTGAGCTGGCAGGCAGCCAGATCCAACTTGTGGACTGGCTCATGCCATTCATTTGGCCTGCAGACAGAGGGCTGAGCACCACTGTCTTAGACCAAAGACTTGTGTCTAGCCTTTCAAGCACTGAGTTATGGTCTGAGATCATGACCTAGGAAAAAATAATTCTGGCTGTAAGTCATACTAGCAGATCTTTAGGGATGTCTTAAATCAAACTAGTAGTGCCAGACTTCCTTATCCTCCTCCACAATGCAGCATTTACATTTTTAATCCCTTTTGTTTTAATGCATTCATTTCTTGCCTTCCTTGTTTCTTCATTTACTATAAATAGCAACAAAGAAATAAGACTGAAAGAAACCTGCTGGGCATCAAATACAGTCCTTTGCTATCACAGGCAACCCTGTCACACAATCCCTTTCATAGATTAATAGACTGTGAGGGGCTAGAAGGGACCTTGCAAGATCATTTGGTCCAGCCCCACTCTACTAGGCAGGAAAGACAACTGGGGTTGGGTGGCCTCAAGCAAGGTGACCGTCCAGTCTCCTCTTGAAGATTTCCAGGGTAGATGATTACAAAGGTACTAAGCCCAGTCTTAAAAGCAGTTAGGTATTTTCCTTCCCCCTTGCATCAATGAGAAGGCTGTTCCATAACCTACTTGTTCTAATGGTTGTGAACCTTCTAATTCACAGCCTAACTTTATTCATGGCTAGAATAAACCCATTTGTGCTGCCAACATTGTCCTATAGCTGAAAGAGCTCTTCTCCCTCCTTGTTTACTTCCCCAGTATATTTATAGAAAATAGATTTTAGACATTACAGCTGGAAGGGACCTCGTGCGATCATCGGGTCCAGCCCCCCGCACAAGGGGCAGGAGGTCAGCTGGGGTCAAATGATCCCAGCACGATAATCATCCAAGCATTTCTTAAAAGTGTCCAGAGGAGGTCCTTGCTCCACTTCTGTGGGGAGTCTATTCCAGGCTCTGGGGACTTGGATGGTAAAACAGTCTTCCAGCAGTTTGTGACCATTAGACCTTGTCTTCCCTTGATGTGCCCTGGTGAACAGATTTTCTCCCAGTTCCTGATACATACCCCTTATATACTTATAGGGAGGGCCAGCCCACAATTTTTGGGGCCCCCCTACAAGATATAGTTTTGGGGCCCCGACACGAAGAATCCGGCAGCAGACGGCATGGAGAAAGTTATATGGAAGCATTGCTGAGGCTCTCCTCCAAGCAGTGAATGAAGATTACGCT
>NW_005841920.1:1848814-1852092 GCF_000455745.1 Alligator sinensis
TTAGAAATGTTACCGGCCACAGGGGGCCCCTTGGCTGTGGGGCCCCCTGAGGCCGCAGGTTCCACAGGGTACGATGGGCCAGACCTGCTTATAGGCTGCTACCAAGTCACCCCTGAGCCTTCACTTCTCCAGGCTGAAAAGTCCCATGCCTCTCAGCCTGTTCTCATAAAGTCTACCCTCTTCTCCTCTAATCATGTGCATGGCTCTCCTCTAGACTCTCTCAAGCTTTTCCACATCCTTTCTAAAGTGCAGAGCCCAGAATTGGATGCAGTTCTCCAGCTGCGGCCTCATGAAGGCCAAGTAAAGTGGGAGGATGACTTCCTAAGTCTTGCTCGAGATGCATTGGTAGATGCAAGCCAGTTTTGTTTGCTTTGCCAGCTGTGGCATTGCATTGGTGGCTCATGTTCGTCTTGGGGTCAGTCATGACCCCCAAATCTCTTTCAGTCATGGTGCTAGTGAGTGTAGCACATAGTTATATCCACACAGCTTTTGTTTTACAAGGCTAAGCAAGCGAAGATCTTTTAGTTTCCTCTCACTAAATAGGTTCTCCATTCCAGTGATCATCATAGTAGCCCTTCTCTATACCTGTTGCAGTTTGAATTCCTCCTTCTTGAACATGGGTGACCAGAATTTTACAAATTATTCTAGATGAGATCTTACCAGTCCCTTGAACAATGGCACTAATGCTTTCTCCTTTGTACTGGTAGTGCCTCTGCTAATGACATCCTTATTTGTATTACTCTTTCTCCACCTTACTATTTTGTTTTCTTCTTTTTGGGAGTCTTTTAGATCTCTTGGCTCCCCCTGCAACAGAGTATGTATCACAGAAGTCATCTTATTTAGGGTTGACCTAGGTTCCGCTAGGGTCCACTGATATAGCTCCTTCAAGCAGATGAGCTCATTTTCAGAGGTCCAGTAACTACAGCGTCACCAACTCTTATAGTATTTTATGTCTTTCTTAAATTCTCTTCGCTTCCTGGAATGCTGCAAGAATCTCAGCTTTCTTTTTTTCCCAAAAGAGGTTCTAACCTCTGTGGCTATAGTGGTAAAAGCTTGTAAACAGAACTAGAATCACCCAAAGATGCAAAAAGCAGAATACAACAATCCCAATATTCATTTCCTTTTAAAAACCATTATTTTTGCATCAAGCTTATGACATGTAGATATCTGAATTGTAGTATTTTTACACTTTGTGTTACCCATGCTGAATACAAATGCATCCTTTCCTCAAAGGCTGAGTCTGCTCCTTCCACATTCTTGTCACCCAGGACACCAGGAAGAGAGTAAGGAACCAAACTTAGTCCTGAAGTATGAGTTGTTCTCACTTGTTCTGTTCTTGTTCCCCCTTTTCTGTTTGACTGCTTCATTGCCCTCTTTAATTCCTCCATTATATTAAAATGCTACTTTTGCAGATGTCTATTGATAGTAGTAAGAGCAGCACTAGCCTGAATTAATGCAGGCCTAGTTCAGTTTTGTGTGATGCCCTCCTAGACCCCGAGGG
Source organism: Alligator sinensis (assembly GCF_000455745.1). Classification (NCBI taxonomy): domain Eukaryota; kingdom Metazoa; phylum Chordata; order Crocodylia; family Alligatoridae; genus Alligator; species Alligator sinensis. Next base: position 1,850,316 of record NW_005841920.1, read on the forward strand.
AGAAATATTATGCAAAAGCTTGTCTATATGGAAAAATCTGGGCACGTGTTATGAAAACAGAGGTTTCTTAAGGCTGCATGCCAATGTTAAATCTTTGTAACCAGCTATCAATCTCCAGCTTCCCTTCATGTGATGCTTTGTTATGCATTTTTATGGTGATCACATCCACCATTCATCAACAATATAAACTGAATGCTGCCTATAGGGTAAGGTAAGTAAATCCAGGTTTTTCTCCCCCAATACCGCATGGTTTCCTAAATATTTCTTTGCAATATGCTTGCCTCCTGTCCCATGTGGTTAAAAAAAATAAGTGCAATAAAAACTTTAGAAAAATCACATAATATTGGAGAGGAAAGGTAAGAACCCAGATTATCTTACCCCAGGGATTCTCAACCTTTTTCATAGTATGATCCAAGTCCAGTCCTCCAGTAATGCACCTCAGCACAGGTGCTTCAAAGGAGGTAGTGAGGACCTGGTAGAACTGTGGGTGGGGTGCTCCTGGCATCCAAGAATGACTGGTTGCAAGCAAACCCACTTCAGTGGAAGACTGGACCCAGACTGAGAGCAGGCTCACAACCCTCATCCCCCTTGAACAACTGCTGGTGGCCCCCATGGAGGTCACAACTCAGAGGTTGAGAACCACTGCCTTACCCTATAGGTAGGCTCCATTCTCCAGTGCTGATGAATGGTAGGTGTGACATCACCAGCAAAGGGTATGCTGGGGCACCACATGGAGGGAAGCTGGCGACTGCAAGTAACTGCTCTTGAAGAACCTGAAAACAAGGGGGAAAAGCATAAACTAAAACAACAAAGTGCTGGAATGTGCACTTGCCCTATTTGTTTTGGACATTTAACACTTCCTCCTGACATGGATTTATTTTGTTTGACTGCTTTCATTCTAGAATTACTGAATAAATCGCTCGCCAGAAAGTCTTAGAGCCCCCAGATAACAAACATCTTAAAAATCCACAGGCAACGTGGCCTAATAAACAAGCCTTGACAGTCACAGTGTCAAAATGAAAAGTATACTTGAATGTACACTGCAGAACCCTCCCTGTCCTCGAGCAGTGGGGCTGCGGAGGGCAAGGACCCAACAGAACAGAGACAAAATGTTCCTGTTTAAATGCACTTTTGGGATCTTTTAGAAGACCACGGTAAAGCTGACGTGTTTCAAAATGCACTACAAGGATCATATGGGGCTGAAAGCAATGCCCATTTGCATCCACTGAAATCCCAGCTGGGTGGGGGTTTGGAAATGCCTTACAGGGGGTAGACTAAGCAGGCGGACCTGGACCCACAGCTAAGATTTTAAAGCCGGTGCCCAAGTCCATAATGAGGTGCTTAAAGAAGCACCTGGATTTGGTGAAACAAGTGAGTGTGGGTGACTGCAGCGCAGGGGGATGGCTGTTTGGGAAATGAAGCTGCCTACTCTAGGAGCCTACCCAGGGATTTAGGATCCTGAGTCGGGCCTCTCTTTCTTGGAGGTCCTGGCGCCAGGGGCAGGGGGCAGCGGGAGGCAGCCCCCCCCCCGGGGCATTGGGGTCGGAGTGGGAACCGAGTGGGACCGAGTACCCTCGGCCGCCCGCCCCCTCCCGGCCCGGCCCTGCGGGTACTCACCATATTACAGATGGAGGCGATGTTTCTGACAGTCATGAGTCTAAAGGTTGCAGCGATCGCCCACCGCCATCTTTACCAGGGGAAAACAGAAGGGCTCATGGCTGGGGGCAGCACCAGAGCCCCCCGGGCAGGCGGCGGCGGGCGGCGGGGCACGGGCTGC
>NW_005841920.1:1852341-1865388 GCF_000455745.1 Alligator sinensis
CGGGGTCGCGGCGGCGGCCTAATGAAGCCGCAGGGTTTTGTTGTGTGTGAAACAGCGTGAGGTGTCGGGAGCTTTCCTGACCCCGCTACGGACTGCGCTGCGCTGTCCCCTGCTTCCCAGACACACCTGAAGGTCCCTGGGGACTGAGCCTCCGCACGTGGGGCCGAAGAAATAAGGACTGGGCGTTGGCGCTGCCATAGCACCTCCTGCCCTGGAGTCAGAGCTAGGGCGGCCATTCGTCCCGTTTCATAGAGGATGGTCCGGTTTTCTGGTCCTCCGTCCTCTATTGATATGAAACTGGATGCCTTTATGTCCTCTATTTTTCACCAGTTGGCACCCCTTGCCCCCCGCAGTGCCCTGCAGGAGCTTGCCACTCAATGCCACCACGCCCCGCCACGGCTGCCTGCAGGGGCTCACGGTGCCCCCCAGCTTCAGGAGGCACATGACATTCATGGTGGGCCTCAGTGCAACTGTCCTCTTTTCTTGAGATACCTCAATGGCCACCCTAATCAGAGCACTTGCCAACCATCAGTGAACTGAGGCCCACAACATACTGGGAACATGACTATGCTGCTCCCGTACGGCACGACAAAGACTTGTGTTGAGACACAATGTGCTCACACTTTCTCCCCAGAAATGGTGGGTGATGGCCCAGGACACCATGGTCAATGGGGTGCCATACACACACATGTGAGCAGTAGAAGCCCTCACAGCAGCACTTCCCCTGTCCCACCCCGCCCTGGCAGGAGCAGCAGTGCCCAGTCTAGCCTTCCCACCACCTCCCTTCCACCTCCAGCCGCTGCTCAGGTAGGGTGGCCGTCATAAAGGACATTTCGGTTTTCTGCTACTCTGTCCTCTATTGATACGAAATGACCAAATCGCTGATTATCCAAATTAGCATAAAATCTTAGGATTCGGTTAAATCGAATCAGGGACAGTGATCCGAATCAACTAATTGAATCGCTGTCCCTGATTCAGGCCAAATCCGAATCGAATTGAATTTGGCCTGTTTTGCACACCCCTAGTACTAGGCACTTTCCTTGCTGGCACACACCCAGGCCTGCATTAAAGCAACCACTTTACCCCCAGAGAATTAAACACTGCAAGAATAACTATACGGGGCAAAAGACATGTTTTTCTCTTCATCTCCCTCTCCCTCATTTCCTCCTCCCTCCCCAAAGCCTGAAAGCTAATTTGGGTATACTTTTGACCACAGTAGGATTCTAGACAATAGCAGCTTCATTGTGCTGGGGCCTGAACCCACAGCATTTAGGTAGGCAAAACACCCTAAAATCAATGGAACCTGTTTTTTTCCAGAATAAGGTCAGGTCTGCGATCATTAATAAAAGATCTGATATCTGTTAAAGAGGACTGAAAATAAAACGTTACCAGCAGAACACTGTTATTTGGTTTTAGTAATATATGTTGCTGGCCACAGGCCACTTCATAGTGAACGAATGCCAATATTACAAAAGTCACCATCCAAATCGACACTAATTTGGTCTGCTGACAGTTTCAGTGGAGAGGCCAAGGACTGAGATACTGTGGAGACGAACTACTGTCTTATCCCTAGTAGCCTGAATTCATCGTTACTAATCAGAGTAAACACATGTTAATGGCATGGTGGGGGAGTGGGGGAACCAAACGTTAAGTTCCACTTGTATGTTTACCAGAGCTATTAAGCCAGGTCCCCCAATAAGTACAAAATTTACTTTATATAAAACTCAAATAAACACAGAAGCAAATTAGTCTTTCATCCTCCATTGACTTCATGGAATTACACACGGATGAATTCAATCCTGTGAATTGAATTTCATTAGACCTAGATTCTCAGTTGCACCAGAGCTATGCCTAACCCAGCTAAGGGGAAGCTGGTGGGAATCAAGAGGTGACATTACACACCTCTCCACTTGGCTGCTGGATCAGTCAGGGCCTGGAATAGACTCCAATGTGCATGAGAAGCCAACTAGTAGCTCTAAATCATACAGATGAGCCACACAGGTATCATTTTATCAGCCACTGATCATTAGAGTGCTATGCCTTTTGCTGTCCCTAGCCTGCTTCAAACATGTCACTTTCCTTTGGTAAGGAACAGATGACAAAGACCTGAGTGCTGGCTTTATACTGTAAAGGGATTCCTACGACATTGACAGTGCCCCACTGCCACTTTCAAGACCTCTTTCAATTAGTGGAGCATCACGAGGATTCGATCCAGGCTAATAATCTGGCCCTAATATTATTTTAGCTCACTTTTTTAGTTCATAATGTGTACATGTGAAGGCATGCAATAATTGCAAATGCAACACTGATTACTGCAAACATCAAGTCAAGACAGAAGGTAAGACTTTAAAAACAATCTTTAAAAGTCTTGAAAAAATAGCTATCATGGAATAATCAGCACACAACATTTAGTTATTATTTGATTTTTCTACTGATATAAGTGACTAGCAGCATTGTAAAACTCCTCATTTAGCTTTTAACATTCAAAATAAATACCACATTTATCAATCATGAGGTACCGAAATAGTTCATGTTTCTCCCAATCAAAATGGTTTGTGTTAGCGGTGCATTTCAGGAATAGGAATAAGAAAGAAATGAATCTGACACAGTTCAAAGTAATTGTACTGAGATGAGACCAAGTAAATCTGGTCTCATCTCAATACAATCTCTGGTCTTTATTTGCAAGTAAATCAAGAAACATGAAAAAATACTTCTTTAAATCTTAAACATTTTAACATTAAAAAAGCCAAAGTCTGTCTGTCCATGATGCTTTATTCACACTCTGATTGGCTAATGGAAACAGCCAATCAGAGTGCTCCAATCGTGGGGGAGCACTGCCATGATTCCAAAGCTGCGCTGAGGACTGGACAGAGGGTGGGGGAGCCAAAGCCAGCAGCACTCCCTGCAAGCGGCACCAAGGACTGGACAGGTGGTGGGGGAGCCAAGGCCAACAGCACTAGCCTCAGCTCCCCTATCCTGCTCCGTGGAAGAGGCAGAACAGTGGCAGCATGGGGTGTTCGGTGGCGGCACACCATCCCAGCCCCCTCCCCCTTGTCATTCTTGATGGGCAATTGGCTAGTTTCATATAAAAGTGATGATGAGATTAGGGAAAAGACGACTGGAAGGAAAGATACAACAATGGATAAGACAATGTAGAAACAACTTTATAGAATGCCAAGCAGTGCCATAGAAAAAATTATTTGGTAGCAGAATTGTGGATTGATTCAATAGTCTACAGCCTGAAAGAATGCTGTGAAATGTTTGTAGTTTATCAAGAAAGGATACCAAAATACAGTTTCGCACTGGGTAATTTACAAAGTTTGATTGGCATCTGTGCCCGCCTCCGCTCTATTGTACGCTTCCGCACCACCTTCGCCCGAGCAGCTGATCTTGCTTGCCAGGGACCTACGTGCACCCCAGAGGGCACCTCGGCTGTCTTCAGGGTGACCTCCTAACTCACCTGCCACGACTTTGAATGGTTCTTTAGTGTGGGGGGGGGTCCCCTTTGAGGGTGCCTCCAGAGTCCTCACGCATCTCGGCGGGCGTTCACGGGGCTCCAACCTCCCCTACACCCAATGTGCCACCCTTAGAGACGGGCCTCCGAGTCTTTTTGCGGCTATCCCCTACTGGTGTCTTCCCTGGTCTCTGCGTTGCCTCTCGACGATGACCACCCAGGGCCCTGGCTGAACCTCGGTGGGAGGGTCTGGAGACCCTCGGCTTTTGGGCTTGTCTTCTCCAGTGCCCTTAGCCCTCTGTGTCTGCTGGCAGTAGCCGCCAGTGCGTTCTTGCGTGGCTCCTCTCTACCCCTTTGATGGGGTCCTAGTCACCCTCGCCTGGTGCTAAGGACTCCACTAATCTACCCTCAAAAGGGGACCGAGATAGATGAGCCCTAAAGGGGAACACTATCAATGTCTTGATCCTAAACCCCTTTGCCCTAAAACACCCGAAGTGAAACAAAAATGAACAAAACCAACAGCCTGACCACCAGTGAGGTGTGACAGAAAAGAAAGAAGGGAGGGAGAGTACTAAAGGAAACGGAGCACCCACAGTGAGAGCTCCGTACACCCTTAGCCCCTAACGCCCCTAGGCTAGGGCGCCCTTTGGGTCAGGACCAGTGCTTTCACCCCAGCCGGGGTCTGCCTCTCCTCCTCCAAGCTCCGTCTCTGACCGGGAGCTGCAGCCCCCATTGCCTCTGATTAGGGCTCTCACGCCGGCTCTCCCAGTGGTCACTGCGGGTCTCTCCGCTGGCTCCTTCGATCCCCGCCGGGCTTCTCCAGCTTGGGGTTCCCCGTAGCTCTTGCTGCAGCTGCTACCGTTGCCGGCCTCCCTGCCGGCGTCTTCAATCCCCGCCGGTCTTCCCCGGCTCGGGGATCCTTTGCAGTTCCTGTTGCCTCCACCGCTGCAGCAGCTGCTGCCACTGCCAGCTGCCGGCTGCAGTGGCTGGACGCCTTCTGCCCAGTGGTTCCCCACCGGTCCTCCACTCCTCGGCGTCCACCCAGCGCCTTTGGAGCCACTTTTTATCTCCGCCGGATGGCGTCTCCTTGTGATGTCACCCGGTCACAGCTGGATAAGGGCGCAGCTGACAAACTGCGCGGGCAGTTTCCCACTGCACGTTTCCTCGCTCCTCCCGGCCTCTACAACAGGTATGTTGTTGTTTTCTTTTTACTTTGGTCTGGGGTTTCCTGTGAACACGGCTTCCCCCTCTCCTGGTCCTGTGCCCCTAGGACAGCATCTACTCAAAAATAAGTTGAAAATAAACTGAATTAGGCTATAAGAATGGTTTAGTACCATTTTCTAATGCAAGGGTCTTTTTCCCATATGCAAAATTTTGTCCATTCATTCTCATTTGTCTTAATGAAAGAAAGATATCACAATAGGTACTTATGGACTAGATAATGCTCTTGGTAAAGGAGTGTAAGAAGAATGAATGGATTTTGCAGTTCATTAAAAATGAAAGTGAAAAAATGGTTTGATGTTTGCAAAAGCCATTTAACTGCAACTGTATTCCAATACTATGGGTATTATTCCTATTTTACAACAAAAGTAGTAACTCAGACTGTAAAAAGGAAAATGGTAAGCAGTATTTTTCTTGCTTCTGGAGATTTTGAATGTTTCATGGTACAGCCTTTTTGGGTTTCCCCGTTATTTCATGTTGGGGTAAGATTTTAAGGCCACCTACTTGAGCTTGAGGCTAAACTTTTCTTAATTATCTGGAGGAACAGTCTGTTGAATGTTTTTGGACGCACATGTTTTTTTATAAGATTTCACTCTTAATTGGTGGAAGGATAATTTCTGGGACCTAGGAGATGCCAGACTAGATCAGTCCATCCAGTCCTTTTCTTGGGATGGTACCAAATAGTTCAGCAAAAACATCTAAAACACTCAGGTGACAATTTATTAGCATTTAGTCATCTAAGTGGCCATTGGGTATAATAGCCCGGATGAAATAGAATCTGGATGACCAAATAGTAACAACTTCACCGCCAGTGGACAATTTTGCCATATGGAAAGTTTCTTCAGACTTACCCTCATTTAGAGATTGTCTTATATGCTGCAACATTAAGGGCCATATCCTATTCCATCTTTTGGACATCTAAGTGCACTTAGGCTTCTAAGTATCTAAAATGGGTATGTGGGTCCTCTTTCTCTTTATTGGGTTGTTTGTTTTTTTTTGTTTTTTTGGGGGGGGGGAGGGGAGGGACAAGGGCATGGACTCACAACACTTACAATGGTTTAAATGAAGTTTAAACCTCAAGTAGACAGGTATACATGCCCACTAGCCTGGTTTAAATCAGCCTGGAACATTTCAAAAGTATACCTAACAAATCAAATTCTACTTTGAACTGGTTCACTGTTATGTGGACACCAAGCTTTCTACAGCATGGGTCTGGTCTGTCCTCCAGGCACCCCACACCACCTTACTTCTTCCCCCAACACATAGGGTGCCTATACACGTTCCAACACATTCTGATTAGAACGTGTTGGAGCAGACTTAATTGATCAAATCTGCTGGAGTGTGATGCAGCATCGTCTTGTGTATTCAGCATCCCGTGTTTCAAAATGCAGTGGGGTGCTTTAACTAAAGCCCCCGCTGCCATTTTGAAACATGGGACACTGAATACACAAGACGTTACAGCCTTAATTAGAGCAGCTCCCAAGAGCCACTCTAATTAAAATGCCCCCTTCCCCCATGCCAGAGCATGTGTATAGGCACCCTTTTAACTGCCCACTGGTGTACAGCCAGAACTCTACTGCCCATTTTCTTTCTTCTGTTGGCACATTTTAATCCATGAGCTCCCTTGCACAGCTTGGTCAATAAAACTACCTAACAACCAGCTGTGCCCTCACTCCCTACTCTAGCACAGCCCCTCATCATGCTCCCTCCAACCCCGCTGCAGCCCCTAGGAACTCAAAAGCGTGGGTTCAAACATTTCCCAACATGTCAGGCAAGCATACCTCAGACTTTGGTCTGTTGCAGTTTACTGAATTTTACTTAACTTGTATTTAGGAAATAAGGGAAAGCACAAAAGTGACAACACCCCTAGTCACAGTCAGGCACCCACTTTGAGACCCCTAAAGTGGAATATGATATGGGCCTAGGTTTGATCCAAAATCTTTAAAAGACCTATCTAATGTAACTGTAGATATTCTCATTATATGTAAACTCTTACAGAAATGCTAAATTCAAGGCTTCCAATCAATGGTTAAAATTTTCTTTTCCAATCTACGAGACATATTTCTAGCTGCAGTGCAGATCTTTACTGCATATTCTGTAATCATTCCCTGAATCAAACTTGCATTGACATCAGTGGGAATACTGCAAGAAGAATATGCAATAGCAAGATCTGAAATATGGTTCAGAGAGAATTTTGATTCCAGTGACTCTGTTTGTAAAATTGTAGGAAGGCTTTTCACACCACACTGATTTCAGGCTATAAGATTTTGTGGATTCAGAAAAAAGGGAAATAATTCTGATGTTCATACTCCTCTAACTGAAGCGTACTTTGATTTCATTGTTCTTCAGTTACAAATACTTTTAAGGCAGGAAAGAAGCAAAGTAAATGTAGTTGTTTAACTGGATTATAGGTTCTTTTCTTCTCTTTTCTCTTTTCTTTTCCACATCTATAGAATTTTGTTCTTGTGGTTTTTAGTGATAATATCTTTTTAATTACAAATAAATGAGACCAGCAAACTCTAATTCCTAAGCAGTATAGCAACTATACAAATAAACAACAGTGAACAATTGTTTACACTGTATTAAAATACAAAGCCCTGTCCTATCTTTCTATAATGAACAACTAACCCAGAGTTTCCCTTCAGAGTAAAATAAAGAGAAGTAAAACAAAGAACAATTTATAATACAACAGTGCTAACATAATTTTTGTTGAAAGGTCAAAAGAAACCTCTGAATTTCCTTTTATATCAATCTTGTTCACCTGATTATATATTTGAGCCCTTTTATTTTACTATATAAAATATGTTCCAATTGCAAATATCCTACCTGGCTCTTATTGGCTCTGGATTTCCAATATATTTTCAATATGATATTTTCAAAATACTTTACAAACACAGCTAATCTGATTAAGCCTCACAAGCAGCAAGGAAAGAGTTCTTTTATTTAAAAACATGAGAAAATGTGAAACAGATAAGTTAGTCATTTGCCCAAAGTCACACAGGAAAGTCTGTGGCAGTAGCAGGAATAGATCCCAGAGTTCATGTACTACATTCACAAAACTCTTCTCCACCATAAGCATCCTACTTAAGAGGATTTTTGTACATTTTACCTGACACAAAGCATTGTTCAGAAATAAGCAAGCATCAGTCAGCCAGCTTTACTAAATATAGCTAAACAAGAATCAAAATAAGTATACTTAAAGGATCCAGTTCCAAACAGTTACAATAACATTTTATTCAGCAGCTAAAGCATATTTTGGGAGAGGTGGGAACATAGGCGGCAGATGGGGAAGGCTAATAGGGCTTAGCCCCCTCAAATGTGGGGCAGTGGTAGGGCCACAAGGCAGCCCGGCTGCAGGCTTCCAGGGGTGAGGGAGAGAGTGGGGCTAGGGCTGGGGGAAGGGCAGGCGCTCAGGGCAGGGTGCGGAACTGAAACCCGAGCAGCTCATAAGGGGGTGTGCCGCCTGCTGCTATGCATACCCCTGGAGGCACGGGGGGGCATGTGCCCCTGGATCTGTGTGGGGCAGTGCAGGCTACAGATGTGGGCTGGGACCTGGCTCTTCCCAGGAGGAAGAGGGGAGGTGGATTACGGTCGAGGCAGGTTGTGACAGCATTGGGAGAGGGCTGGGGCGGGGCTGTACCCACTCCAAGATTTGGCATAGCCCACCTGACCCCCCCTCCCAGCATCACTGCCACCCACTGGGAAGAGCCCGCAACTGCCCCAGCCCAGCCCAACCCAAAAGGCACCCCTGCGCAGATCCAGGAGCATGCACCTCCCCATGCCTCCTGGGACACGTGCAGCAGCAGGAGCTGCTGCCCCACCCCGTGTCCCCCAGCCAAGCCATGGCTCTGTCCCACCCGCCCCTGCTGTGCAGGACCTGGCAGGGCAGGCGCAGGGGTCCCAGGGGCTCCATCCCCTCCAGCCTGCTGGTGCAGCTGAGGATGGCCCCACTCTGGCTCACAGCTCCAGGCCCCCACCCCCCCAACCTGCGGGCAGTGCAGGGCCAGGGCCAGGGGCAGGGAAGCAGCTGGAGCCTGGGACAGGGCCAGCATGTCGCTGGGCAACGCCACTCCCCCCCCACAGCCTTTTCACCTCCTCCCACCTCTTCCCCCCACAGACTTTCCCCCCTGGGAAGGGGGGAGTGAGTGCACATGCTCAGCCCCCTCCCCCCGCATTATTTTCTTCCTCTGCCTATGGGTGGGAAACATGTATGTCATTGGACTAGAGTATAGGATGGACTGTTTAGAACAGTGGTCACCAACAGGTCGATCTTGATCAAACAGTCAATCTCAGAGCCTCTTGGGTTCAATCGAGGCTGGGGGGGGCGACTGACCGCATGCATGCATGAATGCACACGCGCACCCCACCCCCAGCCCAGCAGGTCAGTTCATGGAGGAGGGAACAGGCAGGAGCCAGATCAATGCCCCCGCAGCGAGGGACAGAATGCCACATGAGTGGGGCCTTGGCCGGGTGGGTGATGGGAGGATTGAGCCTAGGCAGCTCATCCATGGGCATGGGGTGGGGAGAGGGGGGCTCACGCCACTGTATGCAACTGATGGCAGAGGCCCCAGGGGGCACATGCCACCCCATTTGTGCACGGCAGAGGCAACTGCCATTGCAGGCTGGGCTTTGCACTGAGTCCCACTGCAGCCCGCCTGGGAGCAGCCTGATGCCACATGCGTCCAGCCACTGGGCAGGCAGGGGACAAGGTTCAGCCCAGCGACAGGACATGCATGGTGTGGGGCCGCTCCCAAGCCAGCTGCAGCAGGGCTTGGGGTGCAAAACCCAGCCCACAATGACAGCTGCCTCCTCTGCACACAGATGGGGCAGGCATGTGCACTCCCCTAAATGCTGGGCAGTGTAGGGGGTTGCAGCAGCTATGAGGGAGGGAGTGGGGCTGGAGCAGGGCCAGGCCCTGCACAGTTGGGGCACGGGACACAACCACGAGTGGCTCGTCTGGAGGGGTCCAGGCGGGGAGGGCCAGGCCATGCAGTCTGGGAGGGCATGTGTGGGGGGTGACCCCGCATCTGCACTCTGGCTGGGCAGGCTGCCACTGTGGCTAGGGCCAGGCTGCACTAGGCTGCAGTTGGGCTGGGTGGCGGTGGCATTGGGAGTGAGGCTACAGGGGAGCTGCAGGCACCCGAAAATTTGCTGTAGCCCTCCTATAGGCCCCCCCTCCCAGCGCTGCTGCTGCCACTCAGCCCAAGCACAGCACAGTGCAGCCCAGCCCCCACCATGAAGAGGTGGTGGCCCCAGCTACTAGTTCCCCCTGGCTGCAGGTCTGTGAGGAGCTGAACAGGGTCTTTTTGCCCCAAGTGGCACAACTTGCCTCACACCAAAGTACATGTCCAGGCACGTGTGCTGAGGCAAAAATCTCTGGCACAAATTCATACCGCTCCTATTTGAGCTGCCGTGTGTGGCAGAAGGCCACCTCTGTTTCTACCCAAAAACTCTGCTCTGTGACAATTTGGTTAAGATGGGCCCTGCAGAGGGTACACACCTTACCCTATCTCTTTAGGTAACCTGAGCTGGGTACATTCCTGAGGGAGGGGGGAACCTGCTCCCTTTGCCTACGTGACTAGCATCACGTACCTGGGTGAGGGGCTTGGGCTCCCTGGGGAGCTAGGAACTGCCATTCTGCCCAGCAGCTAGTGATGCATTTCAAATTGGTTGGCTGACAGCCAATAGGTGCTGGCCTCCATTGGGCCAGGTAAATTAGGTCATAAGAGCTATACAAGTTAAAGACTGCCCAGGAAGAGGGGGAAGCAGTCATGAGGAAGACTAAGAGTGAGAGAAGAGCTGGACCATCTGAAACTTGCTTTCTCTCTCAAAACTCATGATCAAGGAACTGCCTACCTCCAGAGGGAATCTCCACCTGCCTCTAGATGATACTTGTGAGTAAGCTACCTGAGATCTAACTAGATATATAGCTTGCAGTAACTCAGATGCGTGATCAAAGGCTACCCAGCCATGCCAGTTTGCTCTATGGGATTTCGTTGATATTGCTCTACCCTGTACCCTATTCCAACCCTACCCCTTTTAACCAATAAAGTTCTCCTTTGTACCTAGCATGGGAGACTTATTGGGTGTGGGTCTAGATTATGCCTTGGGGTCCCCTTGGTTTGGCTAAGGAAGACCACTACTTGTGCTTCTGACTGAGGGAAGCACCCCCAAGTGCTTGAAGTGAGCCAAGTACCCTCGAGGGCTACTAGGCCTGTGTTACCCAAGGCATACAGAGCCAGAATCAAGCCCAGCCCTGGGTGGTGGCAGTTTTTACCCCAGGCTAGTGGGTGTGCTCCAGGAAACAGGGTCGGCCAGAAGTGAGGCACTCCCAGGGAGGCACTCGGAGCCTGGAAGGTGGTTGGGTGCAGTGAGGTGGGTGGGTCAATGCAGGAGCACCCCCTACTGGCCCACCACAGAGTGCACATGCCTGCATGTGTGGATGTACCCTAGATGTCTCCTGTAAGTTCTCCATATCTCAGCTCCATACAGCAAGGCGGGGATCACAACTGCTTGATAAACCATGAGTTCGTTTTTGGATCTGATGTCACAATTTTTGAAGACCCACTTCTTCAGACATCTAAAGGCTGCACTTGCACATTTGAGGCAATGTTGGATTTCTTTGTTGACGTCAGTCTTCTATGAGATGGCTTCCAAGGTATGGGAACTACTCAGTGTTCTCCAGTCTCACTATGGATGTGGATTACTGGAGATGGGGGGTGTTCATTAGGAACCTGTTGGTGAAAGACCTTAGTTTTCTGAATGTTAAGCATCAGTCCCATTTTCTTGTATGCTTCAGTAAAGATGTCGAAGACTGCCTGAAGGCCTGCTTCCAAGTAAGCACACACTACAGCATCATCAGCATACTGGAGCTGAACGACTGAGGTCAGGATGGCCTTGGTTTCATCTTGGAGTCACCCGAGATTAAACAACTTACCATTCATTCACTAGTTTAGCTCCATTCTGGCTGAAAGCTTGTTGGTGGTCAGATGTAGCATCATGACAAGAAATACTGAGAGGAGTGCTGGAGCAATGACTCAGCCTCACTTAACTCCCATTTTAACCTCAAAGGAACCTGTGATAGATCCATTACTGAGAACCACCGCTCACATACTGTCATGGAGCAGGCAGAAAATGGTGACAAATTTTGGTGGGCATCTGTATTTCAGAAGGATCCTCCACAACACTTCTCAGCTGATGGAGTCAAAAGCTTTTGTGAGGTCCATGAAGGCCCTGTAGGGCAGCTTATGTTGTTCCCAGCATGTCTCCTGCAGCTGGTGAGCAGTGAAGATCATGTCAGTTGTGCCACTTGAGGCCCTCAACCCACACTGAGATTCTAGGAGGAGCTCTTCAGCAAGTCAAAGGAGATGGTTCAGGAGGCTTCTCTCAATTATTTTTCCTGTGGTGCACAGCACAGCAATCCCTCTGTAGTTTCCAGTCGGACTTGTCATTTTTTTTTAAGATTGTCACAGTCATAGTGTTCCTGAAGCTGCCTGGGATTTCCTCATAATTCCAGATCCTTAAGATGAGGGCATGAAGCTGTGATGTGAGCTCCTCTCCCCCCTGCTTGAAGATTTCTGTGGGGATTCCATCTGCTCCAGATGTCTTGCCATTCTTCATCTGCTTGATGGCTTTCCTCATCTTGTCATGGGCTGGAGGGATTCTGAGATTATCTCTAACTGGGTGTTGTGGGATGGAGTTGAGGACACTCATCAACAGTCTTAAATGAGAAGGCCCTCAAAATGCTCCTTCCAACGGGCATTGATGGCTCGCCTTTCCTTGATCAGGAGGCAGTTAGACGGGCCAAAGCTACCATGGAGCTGAGGATGGCATCCCAAGTAAAGGACAAGAAATTGTTTTTTAGATACATAGGGAGTAAAAGGAAGGCCCAGGGAGGAACAGGACCCCTGCTAAATGGGCAGAAACAATTGGTGATGGACAGGGGGGACAAGGCTGAACTCCTCGATGAGTTCTTTGCCTCAGTGTTCCTAAGCGAGGGGAACGACAAGGCTCTCACTGGGGTTGTAGAGAGGCAGCAGCAAGGCGCCAGACTACCATGCCGACCATGCGAAGACCCTGAGATTGTGCAGAGTCACTTGGAAGAACTGGTTGCTTTAAGTCGGCAGGCCCGGATGAGCTCCATCTGAGGGTGCTGAAGGCACTGGCCGACATCATTGCAGAGCCACTGGCGGGAATATTTGAACGCTCGTGGCGCATGGGCCAAGTCCCGGAGGACTGGAAAAGGGCCAATGTGGTCCCCATTTTCAAGAAGGGGAGGAAGGAGGACCCGGGCAACTATAGGCCAGTCAGTCTCACCTCCATCCTTGGTAAAGTCTTTGAAAAAGTTATCAAGGCTCACATTTGCGAGAGCC
>NW_005841920.1:1866386-1870915 GCF_000455745.1 Alligator sinensis
CTCTTTCCTGCCTATGCAGGGGGTCAGACTCGATGATCTAGTGAGGTCCCTTCCGACCCTAACATCTATGAATCTATGAATCCTCCATCCTTAGGTCTTAAGGGGGTTGCTCATTCTCATGAATGTCATGAGACATTCATGAGAATAAGCATTATAAAGCTGCACGCAGTCAAAAGCAGTGGGCTTAACACAACTTGCAAGCTATAGGCAGTTTAGGGGAGTCAAGACAGAAACTCTAAAGCTGCAGAAAACTTCAAGCAGGTGAGCTGGAGCAAGCTGCAAAGAGAAAGAGGAATACAGGACACAGTTCTAGACAGCTAGTGAGGTAATGGCCACAGCATAGCTAAGTAGGCTACAGCAGAGCAGAGCCTACTTAGCATTTGAGCAGGCTGCAGCAGAGCAGAGGCTACTTAGGACTATTGGGCTAAGGATAAACCCCTGTCTCTGGTTGAAAGATCATGTGAGTGGAAGGGGAGCCCAAAGCATTAGAAGCCTGGTTTCTGGCCTAGAGAGATCAGCCTTGAAAGGAAAAGAGCTAGAGGGCCCTCTGAGAGCTGTAGGGAGAAGAGCTCTCTGGAGACCAACCTACTGACTCATGATCCACAGAAAAAGGAAGATACAGTGAGGAGCTGGTGGGAACCAGCTGACTGGGGACAAGAGTTTTCTGTGTTAGAGGAATGAAGTTATTTTGGGTTAAGGGCTAATTTATTTATTCTGGCTGTTCTAGTGCCTCAAGACTTACTCTGGTATTCTGAGGGCAGACTCACAAATTTATACTTACTGACCATCAAGTCATGGCAGGTGAGGACAGGCCAGTATCCTGGTGGGAGCTGGAGCAAGAAATAGGATTAGTGGGGCTGCCAGAGGGCACTACAGTCCCTGTTTGGAAGTGGGTCCTGTTATAAAGGATTGTCCTTGGCTGTAAATAGGCAGTAATGGAGAGCTAACATGAGGGAAAGCCAAGACTTTTGAATAGCAACGACATGACCTTGGGGAGTAAAAATGAGCAAAGTATATTACCAGCAGCAGCAAGCCAACTCACATATCAAGCAACACTGAAAATTTTGTCACAAAGGTGTTTATTGCGCATAAGCCTTCATAACCATCTGCATCTGCACACCCACTATGCTTGATTCATCCATCCCTACTGTTCTCATCTTCTAGGAAATAGCAACAACAATGACCATTTCAAGCATCAGTTGAGAAGGAGGCACACTTCAGCAACCATTCACCTTTTTCCCCAAATGTAGATTTTTTTTCCCCTTGAAACAGGCACTGATATTCTTCTACATTCCAAGTTAAATCAAAATGAGAAATTATGTATTTAGATAAATATGAGCCCGAATCCTTTACACCAAGGGTGTCAAACTCATCTGGCCCCACAGGCTGGATGAGTGGCATGGGACTAGGCCATGGGCTGGATGAAACATGCAGGGCTGGCCAGATAGAGCTCACGAAACACCCCCTCACCTCCCACCGCATGCTGGATCCAGTGAATGTGGCGCCCACTCCAGGTGGTCAGGGATGGGCACCACGTGCAGTGAGAGTGCTATAGTCCCACACAGGCTAAAGCAAGTGCTGGATCTGGCATTCAGGGGACCCCCAGACCCTCTCCCCATCCCCCCACGTTGGATCCAACACCTGGTCTGGCCAGTTTGGGACTTATACTGCACATGATTCATGTCCTGGACTGGCCAGAGTTGGTGCCACATGCAACACAGTCCCAGATCAACTGAAATAGGCATCAAATGTGGAGTGTATCCCAGGCCCTGCATATGGAGCTGGTCTGGTGCATGCCACATAGGTCAGCTATTGGACCCCGGGGCAGCACTGGAGCCTAGATAAGGAGCTTATGTGGGCTGGATCCAGCCTGTGGGCTATATCTGTGACCTCCTACATTAGACCTTGTGTAGAGTCATATCATACCATCAGTTTTAAGTATATTTCATAATTCATCATTTCAGTGGGACAGACTAGGTCCCAGCATTTAGTCCATAGGCCTACTGAAGTAGTGAGAATTCTTCTGAGTGACAGTAAAATTAAAAACAAAGGGGTAGTTCTTCTTTATGCGAAAAAAAAACCTAAGGGAGAGGGTCTAGACAAATGAAAAATCTGTTTTCTTTCAAGGAGTTCCTAACAGACTTTCCTTGGGATTTGGGCTTACCGAAAAATACAAGATGATCAGACCAGCTTCATGGCAGCCTGTAATCTCAACAGTCTTTCTCAAAGAGTCTTAAAAAAATAGCCATTTTCCATGACTCACAGAACACTTATCTGCTAGCTTTAATGCTTTCTTTCCAGCTAGTGCTAAAATTAGCAAGGCAAATTGCCATGTATTATAGGCACACTGCTATCTACTGTAGTTGAATATGATTCACAGAATTACACATCAGTGGTGGAAAATTTTGCCAGCTTCAACTCTGAATTTTACCTTGATTGGCACAGAAATGACATTTCATGGTAGTGAAGAAATACTGATGGGCTTTTTCTTCTTTCCCTCAGATCCTGCTAGCTTCATAAAGAAAACAAAACAAAATTATAGTGTCTAACTTTTTATCATTAAAATATAACAAGATTTTAAAAGTAAAGCTAAAATGAAATAGATTCAAGTTTTCATCTGTTACATATAACAAGGCCTGACTGAGCAGATGAAATGAGTTAACATTCTTAAGGCAGTAGCACTTATGGCATTTATTCCATGAACAGTCTGCTTTACAATCAGTCTGTTTCTCTATAATGCCCTAGGGGTGTGATTATCTTATATTATAACTACTCCTCTTCTACCTTTCTGCTTAATTACACTCTATAAATTTGTATTCCCTTTGTAAATTAGTAGTTTTATACATATAGTAACAAAGAAGCAGATTTCTATATGGAGTTACAGTTTAATCTGTTTATACAGAATTTATCTTTACTGGTACACAACTCAACTACAAATATTCCCTGACTGCTATGGGTTGGAAGCTTGTATATGGTTGCAGAAGTGGTGTCTTCACTGGATAGTTTAATAATCACCAAAGAAAAATAATTGGTGAATTATTGCCACTTGTTTTTCAGATATACAAAGTACATTTCAAATACGAAAAATGCTATGTACTGCTAATTATTAGGTATCTATCATGAAAAGATGACCAAAATGTTTAGAGTCATTGAGTTATACATTTTAAAAACAATGAAGAATAATTGAACAAAAATAACATATAACTAAATTTCTAACAGAATTCCAATGCTATATTTGTCTCTAGAAAGGATACATCAATTTGGTTTGCCCTTTTCCTCTCCTGCAAAGTTATATTATTATTATTATTATTATCATCAACATGCGCTAATTGTAGTGAACATAAATTCTGGGAACAAATTAAAGAGGATATTGTGACTGTTACGTGGGCTACAAATGGAATCTGATCTATTTTGAGTGTGAATTTAAAATTACTTTTGAGTGTATGTAAATTGTGGTATACATTCACCAAATTATTTATGATTAAACCTGGAGCCCTAAACACTGGATCCCTTCATTTTAAGACCTCAACCCCCCAAAAAAATTATTCCACCTGGGCAGACCCCTGGTTGCATCTGTATGGGCACAGAAGCTGCTCATATGGAGTACCTTCCAGAATTGAGCCTAAATTTGAAATGAAGCCACAAATATACAATGGGTGGCGGTCCACTGGCTGGCACAGCATCTGAATGAGACCTGGGGGTCATGACTGATTGGAAGATGAATATAAGCCAACCGTTGACAATACCGCCAAAAGGGCAAACAAAACTCTGGTGTGCATCAGCCACTGTGTGGCCAGTGGATCCAGGGAGGTACTCTTCCCTCTCTAGTCGGGGGCAAATCCAGAGTTAAGCAGCAGTTGAATGGAGGTTTTCAGGATCTAAATTTTGGATGTAGACATTTAAATTCCACTCTAATCCTTTTGTGAACCTGGGCTTTGGCTCCTGCCTCCAGGCCTCAGGGAAATGCCTCTGTTGGTTTGGGTTCTGCCACAAACCCTGTCTGAGCCAGGCTCATCCTTTTTTTGCAAAAGGCAGCTCTTTTTATCCAGGTGCTCAGGGTTACACCACTCACACAGTGAGCAGAGGCAAGACCTCCATTTCTCTCTGAAATGGGATTTGAAGCCCATTGCCTAGTCAGTGGGGGCCGGCCTTTTTGGCGGGTGTGCCACAGATTAGCCTTGCATCCTGCGTACCTTGAACCCCTTCCTCTGCCAAAACTGCTTCTCTGTCCTCTGCCCTGTGCTTCCTGCCTCATCTGCTGATGTGCTCCTCGTTCCTATCCTGCGGGGAGGCTCTGAACACCTCTGCCAGGTCAGGCTTCATACAAAATGCAACAGCAGCCGGTTTTCCCAAAACCCAACACGGTGCTGCTATGCTCTCAAGTGCCACCTGTCTTTGGGGCAGCGACCCCCTCAGGACAATGCCGCCGCTTGACAGGCCCCGGGAAGACCCCCGGTTGGAGTAGGGGTCCAGTACACCCAGCACAGCCGGCCCCAAAGCCCGCAGCGGCATCCGAGCACGGCGATTTC
>NW_005841920.1:1871116-1894739 GCF_000455745.1 Alligator sinensis
TCGGCGCCCGGCGGCTACAGCGCCTTCCACCCCGCCCCCACTCCGGCACCGCGAGTCACGCACTCCCTCCCCACCAATAGCGATGCGGGCAGCCCCTTCCCCTCCCCGCCCCACCGGACGCGCGGAGTCTCGCGAGAACAGTGCGCTGCTATTTAAGTGCCGCGAAGGCTCTGCCTCAGCCTTTTCCCGTGGTCGTACTGGGTGCACGCGGTAGGTGGTGTGGGGCTGGGCGCGGCATCCCAGGGGTGGCCTGGCCTGGCCTGGCCGCGCGCCCTGGGGGTCACGTCGCTGCCCTCCCTCCCCCCCAGTGTCACGAGGGTCCCCAAGGATGCGCCCGGCGGCTTCATCGGGATCCGCGTGCCCGCAGCGCCGGGCCTGGCCCGCCCGCCCGCGGAGGTGGAGGCCCAGAGCTTGGCCTGCCTGAGGACCCGGCTGCCTCGTGCCCCCAGGTGGGGGAGGCAGGGAGAAATGCACCTTTGTGGAGGTGCTACCTCGGTCTTTGTTCTGGGCAGGAGCTGTGATGACCTGAGGTTCAGGGTCTCTAAGAGTGTGGAAGAGCTGCTTTCATGTTTCTTCTTTAGTCCTCTTTAAAAATGTATTTAAGTTTTATTTTGCAGTGTATTTCTCTCAAATGCTGAGATACTGCCCTTCCGCACATGGGATTTGTTACAGGCTGTGAGACACTTTGCTCATCGATTAGCTGGTCACTGGCAGGAAATGGAATGGCTGCCTTTATTGTGGTGCCAGTGCTGTCAGATACAGCAGTGATGGTCCAGCAGTTATGCCAAGGGCAGAACTTATTAGGGTGAGGATTGCTTTGGAGCAGGTCTGCACATGGGATAAAGTTGGAAAAGCTTTTGAGTGGAACATGTTCTTCCTCGGGTGCCCATGAAGCGGTTCTGAGGAAGAATCGCATGTTCAAAAGCTTGTTCCACCTTAGCCCAACTACACAGTCCAGTAAAGAAATCCTTTCCAGTGTGAAAGAACTGGATCTCATCAAAGATTCAAGTTCAGTTCCAGTTAGTGTTAAGACATGTTGTTCCTCCCTGTTTGAATGGCAGGGATTGGTAGCAAGTATTCTTCATAAGCTTGAGCCATGTGACTTAAAAGCTAGCCTGTTATTCATGGTTCAGTTTTATACAAGGAGTATAAACTACAATGCTGAAATAAGGCCTTTGCTTTCACTAGGTAGATGTCTGTTTTAAATGTAAGCAGGTAGTTTTATATTGCTTTGGTTTTCTTCTGGAAGTTTGCATTTAAATCTTTTAAGGCAGCATGGTTATGGGTTTTTACATCTTAATTTTTTTGCAGATAAATGGCCACACCTGAACATTTACAAAGGCACTTCATTCAAAATGTAAGACTGCTCCTCTGCCAGAAGGTAACAGATTCTGATGGAATGAGAATTGGCCATTTGCTTTGATTGTGACTTGGCAATAATTGATGTTTCATAAATAAAAGCACTTGAGTTTGTTTGTTTTTTTTAATTTGCAAGAATGAATGCCTTGTGGAAAGAGGTTATGTTGGGTAACATCCCCTTCAGCTTTGCCCTCTTAAGGCTGGCTGTGTCTTAAGTGGCCAACACAGAGGGGTATAGTAATCCTCTCTGAAACCCAGAGGTGAGCTTTAAAACTCTGCTTTGGATCCTGTCTGGAGGGACAAATATATGAAATCCATTAACACTCTAGTTCTAGATGTTAGTAACTGAAGACAGGGAAATTTACTGTGGAGCCTTATTATCTTAAGGCTCATTGGTTTGAACTGTTAATGTTACCATATTTATTGGTCTTTTGCTTTAGCGTGTGACTTAAGATCTTATTAAGTTTCTCTTTATTTCAGAGTTGTCAAGAAAGCGTCTGCATTCATTAGATGCTGCAGTGTGCTTCATGGGGTTTGTAGGATGCTTGACAGGAGAAAACTGCTGTCCATAGATGATGAATTTCTGGGTACGTAATGTGAATATGAGCATGTCACTTCCCTTGAATGACAACTTGAGCTAACTGTATTGTTTTTAACTTTTGCATGGTCCTCAATGTTTCAGAAGTTTTGTTTTTGAATAAATTATTCTTAAAACTGTGTCCCTGTTCTGCTTCTTTTCAGACATGGTTACTTGGATTATATTAAAGTTTCTCTTTGTATTTCTTCACATATCTTTTCTTTCCATATAAAAGACAAGTGTGCATATAGAGATTCTAGTAGAGATGGACCTGAGCCTCAAAGCATTCTAATAACATAAAAGCACAGGGAGAGAGAACTTGGATTTGAGATCTGGAAACCTACTAAAAATACCTATTGGATGAAGACTAAATGTTTGGGGAGTTGAAGGAGGTTGCTTAACTTAAAGACCAATAGACCACCTGCAGAGTTGCTAGCTCAGAGATCCCCATTTTATAGTGCAACTCCTTAACTTGCTATGGGTACTGCTGTTGCTAAATAGAGTCGTGGAGGGAGGGCCAAGTGGCACTCAAGAGGTTATGGGGCTAATATATGGCATACCTATCATATGCATGCACCTTTTTGCCACCCCGGCTTGTTCTCTCTCTGGTATGTCCTTTTCAGCCCATCATAGTTTTCTTCCACCCCGGTTTGCTTTTATTCTGAAAAGCATCAGTAAAAGCTAAACAAAAGACAATATTGGAAATGAGAAGTTTATAGATAACGTCCAGTTTACTGCAGGATTTATAATGGGATCAAAATTGGGTACAAATCTTAGCTTGCTAAATCCTAAAAGGACTAATATTCAAATTTTTTCTTGCCTTTCAGTAAATTATGGTTGTGCTATGAATCAATTTGTTCTCTGCCCTTGTTACATGCATATTGTATCTTTGCAAGAAGCTGAGTAATTTAGTTTTAAATCTGTATGCAGTTTTTGACATAACTATCAAAGTTTTCCATATGCAGACTACGGCAGAGTTTAGTTTGATAGCCTTACATCAATAATTTCTGGTGCGAGAGTTAGTTGCTCCAAATTTTCTCTCTGTTTAAATGATTAGTATTTGGCCTCTACCACCACTCCCTGCCAACCAGATTACCAAGCCTTGTGCAGTATGATGTGGGCCCAATCCTACATCTGGCTTCTGGACCAACCTGGCACTGCTCACATAACTCTCAGGGCCAAAAGGTTGGGCACATGTGCACATGAATGTGTGCATGCACATACATGGGAGTATCATGCTGTACACACGCCTTGGTATAAATGAAATATGCCACCAACTTTTAATCTAGAAAAACTTGTGATTCCCAGGGCACAATTTCTGGGAAATGCTGTTCTACCAAGTATTTTGTGCAGTTCTCTATCCTGTTCAGACTGTTTTACTTCTCTGAAATACTTAAATTTTAACAAGGCTAGTGAGAATTTCTGGCTGTTACAGCTGGCCTGACTCCACTGAATATTTAAATATATGCTTTATCAGGAGAAAATAAGCAAGCCCTACCCCAGAACCCAGTGGCTAGGGCACACCTGGGGAGTCAGATGACTGAGTTCATTTGTTTGCTCCAAATCAGGCAGTGTGGGGGTTCCCCACATCCCAAGTTCAGTCTTAATCACTGGTGTATTTCCTTTCTGCTTTATGTGAAGCCTAATCTAGGAAGCTTGTTCTGAAAACACCTACTGGGTTCAGTCATAGAGGCATGGCAAATAAAAACACTGCCGAGGATCCCTACAGTGTTAAGGCACTAAAAGCATAAAATTTTCAAGCCTTAACTGACTTTGTATGCCCAGCAGCAGAAATGTAGGTACCCAGTGGGTATGTCTACATGTGTAATTCAGGTTTATTAAAGTGTACTCCTCACCCCCTCCCAGGAGCAAATTGTACCTTACAGGAGCAGGCCAGTCCAGAGCTGCTTCAGCTCTACTTTCCTCCCCCTGCAGCAGTGAGGGAGAGCTCCAGGCTCCAGCCCTGTGTTTGGCAGGGGGCATGGGAGCTGGTCCCAAACCCCACATGGCTGGGAGAGCCATCCCTGCTCGGTGGGGACAATGCCAGCTAGCCATGTGGTAATTGGGGACCTCCGGGCCACAGGCACGCTTACTGATCAGCTGCTGATTGCCTGAACCCTGCCAACCTGTTATGCTTTCCTTTTTTTTTAAACCGTACCAAAGGCTGTTGAGTTTGTGGAGGGAGCAGAACGGTGGTTGGGCAAAAGCAGGGGCTACATGGAGTTCTGCAAATATTCTAAGCATACATGGCTTATGCAATGGATCCATGCCAGATTACTTGCAGAAAGGCAGTTTCTATGGTAGGTATACATGTATTCATATTTGCACTTATTAAATCTATTTATAATATGCTTAGACAAAAGCTTTTTACATCTTGCTTCTGAAACAACTTTTATTTTTGATGCTTAAAGAAGTTACTGCTTCACTTTTTATTTGCATAGGCAAAGGCTAGAGGCTGGCTGATATTCCCTGAAATGTACTGCTGTGAAGGCTTTTCTGTTTAGAGGCCTTTGTAAAGATCAGAGGTGATTCTTTCTCATCCACATGCCTTGATGTTTAAGTGCTACTGCTGCGATTCAGCAAACGCTGCATATGAAAAGTATTAACGTCTTCAGTATTACATGGTCATGTGAAAAATTGGTATAGGCTGAAAACAGTGATTTGCTACTTACAAATTGAGAATGGGCTTGTAAATACAAACTAATCTGATAGCATCTTACAAGCAAATTTGGCTGTAACTTGTGGCTAAATTCATGACTAAATGTCAGTTACTTTAACTTGGTAAAGATTCATGTTGTCAAGATTTTTACTGACCTCAGACAGGTGCCACTGGATGACATTCACACAGATTAACATGCACAAATCTGCAGTAAATGAAAATTACAATAGTTCTGTCCCACATCTGTCTTAAGGACACCTTGGTAACTTAAGGGTAATTGATACCTTTCACAAGGCAAGTCAGCAGAATCATTACTGCAGGACCTATTTCTGTTTGTAGTTCCTTTGAATCAGATCATCCAATCATTGTAAGCAGGGTGAAGCCACTGCCATTTAAATTCCTAATTAATTTGATCTGCTTCCAGTTGTTGCAGGGCAGTCTTACTTTGGCCACTAGATCTGAACAAATTCAAAGCAGTACTTTTTTTACTTCCTAAAAGTCCAAGTTTGGAGCTCTAGAGCAATTTGGGTTAAAACAGGAGCAGCTGCTTCAAGCGCAGCACATCTAGGCAGGCCTCTGGCAACAAGAGGATTAGGTAAGTCATCAGGAAAAAGTATACAAATGCCTCACTGCACTCACCAATACTAATCAGGCAGCTCATCCCATGTAAGCTGTCATGTTCCTACCCAGTCCTTGTGACAGTTCAGCACTGCAGACTGAAATCAGTGGCCCCTGCTCACTTGATAAGCCACCATGCCAAGCAGATTCCATGGAATGGAAGCATAAACAGGCCAGATGTGGAAGAAAAAGCAGATAAGTATTTTCTTGGCTCACCCTCTACTGTGAAAAAGCAGCTGTAATGGATGCAATTGTAGGTCACCTCTTACTCTGCTATCTAAGGTATTCAGAAAGAGAAAATGGCTGTTCAAACTGAAGATATCCTCTTCCCCCATGTTAGGGGTGGCCTCAGAAAGTATCTAATATTCAAAAAGCCCAATAGGGCATCATCTTAGAAAAGTAACTTCAAGTCTTAATTCTTCACTGGATAAGCACAGCAAGGTCTGAAGCTCATCCAGGTGGCCCTTCTCTGGATGCAAGGTAATCCTCTATGAACATTGCAGCTGATCAATTTTGGGGAATGTTATAGGCGTTGCTTGGCAAAACACTTGATTTGGTGCAGATGGACCTCTTCCAACTATTTGACAGGCCTAGCTGAAGCTGCTGGATTTGCCATTTCTCTTGATCAACGAACAAGAGTATAACTTCTCTCCTGTCTGTCTACTTCTATAGCTCAAAATAGTGACATATATTCAAAAGAGGAGTGAGTAATAATGATACCAAATATGAATATTTAAAAAACTGTTTAATCCTTTTTTAACCTTAAATTCCTCAAAAGCATCTTATGGTAATCAGTTCCCTACAGTAATTATGCATTGCATGAAGAAGTTTTAACTACCTTTTCCCTTAACTACCTTTTGCTTTTCCCACTGTTAGGTCTCACTGGAGTGAGATTTCCACCCCCAAACAGTTTCTCCTCACTCCAACAGTTTTTTTGCAGTATGTGGGAAGCAGGTGGTTTAATTGCTGCTATGGCTGATAGCTGGCTCTGAATGACTCATCTTGAGCTCCAGGCTCCTCACAAAGGTGGGGAGCTTGGGGATATGGTTGTCTCTGTGACACAAGTCAGATCTCTTCATGCATTATGATAAAGATCTCAGAGAAATGACTAGCCCCCATCATCTATGACCTTCATATGTAAAATCTTTTATATGTTTTGCCTGCTGCAAGCTCTTTAGCCAGTTGCAAGAGTTAGATGATAACATGACAGGGAGGATGCTGCTGAAGATACCTATAATCTTCTACCTTACTAAACCATCTTTTAGGCTAAGCACAGACATTTGGGGGCATTAGAGGGAACTTCAAGTCGGTTGAAAATGGCTGCCCAGTATCAGGTAAGTCAGGATGGGGTGGTGGAGGGTCAGCAGGCTGGAAGGGATGGGGGATCTGCTGCTGGGTGGAGAGACATGATCTGTGACTGGGTCAGGGTGGGCAGGTGCAACCCACGGTGGACTCAAACTATCTGCAGCCCAGGCCTAGAGGTTGGGCCTGGCTTTTCCCCTTTGTTTCTTTTGATAGTCCTTTGCTCCAGCCAAGCTATGTGGTTGGGACAGATGTAGCCATTAATTAACTTGGCTTCTTTTGGAGTTTGTCCTGCAGTTTTGTTTCAGCAGGCCATATAATCCAGCCCAGAAGTTTTGGGGTGCGTGCATGCTGGCTGGAGCCACAGTCACTCCCCACATACACACTTAGCCTCTCTGTGGGAGCAAAGATCAGCACGCTACCACTTTGCCAGGAAAAATGGAGCCCCGTGCAAAGCAGAAGGATCTATGCTCTTGAGCAGCTCCCCATAGTGCAGTGAACCCAAGGAGAGGCTCAGAGGGGACTGGTGTGTGCCCCACCCCAGTCCATTGGTGAAGGACAGGTATAGGGGTGCCTGTTGGGGAGCCCCAAGTCCCAGACTGCCTAGGTATGGGTGAAGTCCTCCCCCAAGAGGGTGCCACCTATAGACTTCGTAGTTAATAGTTTTTAAATTATATTTAATGTTTTTTTGTTTGTTTGTTTTGTTCTCTGTAATGTGGGTGTTTGTGTTGACCCTGCTTGTGGGGAGGGTTTTGTTTGTTTGTTTGTTTTTTGTTTGGGATGCCCCAGCAAATTTAGTGTTCCCACTTGAACACTGAGCTTGAGCCACTGGTATAATTTATAAGGTACCCCAAAATGTGAACCTGGCCGTTTTTGCTGCCAACCGGTTTCCAGCGGAAGGATTACATTTGTTTTGGGTTTTTTGTTTTTTGGTGGGTTTTTTGGTGGGGTTTCTTTTCATCTCACACTCTTTGTCATGATGGTGCCCCTCCTTCAAACACTGACAGCTCTCTGGTGATGATCAGAGCAGAAGTCACGAGTCAGTGTCTCAGACCAGGGAAATGGCCTCTCTTCCAAGATTACATGTCTTGGGATGAGTTGCCCTTTGAGAATGAAAGCTGACTGTACAACAACCCCAGAGATCCTCAGCTGGCTATGAAGTGGTGTGGAAACAAATGGTTATGTTGACACCACTCCTTTTGGTCTATTGTCTACGTTCACTATGAGAGAGTGATCTGCCCACCTCTTTCCCCCACAGCTGGAATACATTAGCTTTTGGTCTACCTTGGGGCTGAGAATGTGTAAAGGATCACAAGTAAGCTAAGAATCAAAATGCTGATCCAGAAGCAATTAATTATTTTGCCTATGTGATTTAAAAAAAACCAAAATCTCTAGATATTGACCTGTATGCTGTGACTGCTTTTTCTGTTACTTTGATGTAGTCCCATGACATGAGCCATCATACAAAGATCAGCTTCTCACTCCTTCCTGTCAGACCCTTATTGCATGCAAGGCAGGGCGGGCAGGTCCTGATTTCTGCCCTTCTCCCCACTTCCAACACACATTAAATACAGCAAGGCCTATGCCTGGGTTAAAAAAAATAAAAACAAACTTAAAAGCCCCATAAATCAACACTAACTTGTATCCAATTTGAAAGGTGAAGCAGAACCAGAGCTACCTGCTGTTCTATAGAAATCTTTCATAAGAAGCAACTTAGAAACATTGTTGCTATTGATCTCAGGATTTTAACATCACACTCCCTCATTTTCTTGTGCTATTAATTTTTCTCAGATTTTTTTTTTTCCTATGATTTTTATACATGCAGAATAAAATATCCAGGGAAATACAATCTGTTTCTGGGGGAAGAGAATTCGTTTCTCTATCCAGTAGAACTGGACCCAAGATGCCAAGTTCAGGTCCAGACTCCAGCTCCCGAAATACAGAGCATTAGAGATACCAGGGTTAGCTCTAACACTCCAGGAGTAGACCCAGAGTAAAACTCTATTGACTAAATTTTTTTAAAAGCCCTTTTACATAGTGGAGAACAGTTAATTACATATTGATGTGGTCTTGAAGTAATTAAAGCAGGAGAATTAAAAGAAGACTCCTTATTCTTCCCTGTTCTTTAAAAGCAAAGCCTATTTTCCACTTGAATGTTTTCTCATTTTTCCTACCCGCTCAGTATTTATTGGAGTTTTTTTAGGAATATGAATATCTTAGGGTAATAAACATTAGAGGCATGTTGTAACTATCCCCAAAGCAAGCATTATAAAACCAGGAAATTCAAAGCTAAGGCAAAACGTGTAAGAAATCCAAACCTGTGAAAGTATAGAAATAAATAGGTAAGGTACTCCAAAACTTTTTGTTTTGCCTTCTAGTAATTCCAGCAATTTTGATTAATACATATTAGTATTTTGTGATCCCAGGCATGAGACATTGATGTCTGCAGAAAGTTTTTCTTCTTTTTCTATTTGACTTTACCATGTTGCTGCAGGGTTGTTTGGGCTGCTAATGAAATATGTGTCTTAGTGGAAGGAGGGAGAGAGAGAGACTTGCTGTTGTCAGTGTTCTGTGATTAATTTGCAGCTCTTAGTTTATGCAATGTATACACTTTGCTGCCTACATTTTGTAAGGCTTCTCAAACAAACTGCTCAATTTCTGTAGATTTCTGGGGGTAAAACATGTCTATAGAGAATTTGCCGTAGAGTATTGAGGACATGAATGGCTTTACTTGCAGAGTGATAGGGTTGAAAGTTATTCTTTGCAAACTATGGACAGACTACTGTTCGGTGGCAGCTTTAATTATAAGGAAGTTACCATTTCTTCCTATTAGATATGCACTGGATATAAAATTCATGTAGGTACAGTAACAGGTAAAGTAGGGGTGATACAATGTCTTTAATACTCCCAGTATCTACAATTCAGTAGCACCATATAAGCAATTAAAGGCTTACATGCAGCCCTTAGATCTAAGCTTTTATACTGGGGGTTCTCCAACTTTTTGAACTCGAGGCACTCTATAAGTTGTGAACTAAATGGCACCTAGTTTCAAAAACTAATTTATATGTTATGGTGCTTATATCCTTGCAGAGAGGCCAGGCAGTACAGGTGGGGGATCATCCAGACAGGGACAAGCTTGAACCTGTGCTTGTCTGTTCTGCTTATCTCCTTACAACTCATGGCATCCTTCAAATGATCTGATGGCAGCATAGGGTGCCCCAGCACCCCAATTGAGAATCGCTGTTTTTATACAGATGTGGACTTATGGACAGTGCACTTTGGTGTTTAGGCCATTATCACTTTATTTAATGGCTCAGTTGGACCTTATTCCTGATCCTAACAATTGCACTCCCTATCATGCCACATGTGCATGGGATCAGATTCCAATGGTGCCATTACTGCTTACCAGTGCAGGGGGAGCCTTGCATGATCCTGCCCCTGCCCTGTACCAGCAAGTTGAAAGTGGGTGCCTGCAGCTGGGCATGAACTGCGGAGTGGTCTCGGGGTCGGGACCAACAATTATCTGATTGTTGTTCTCAAGCCCAGGACTGCACCAAAGTCTGGAGCTAGCTCCAATTTGTCACACATTCAATTTAAGATGTGATGGAAACTAACCACAAAAATACTACACGTTTTGTGGAATATTTTTGTGGCTTGTAAATGTGGCAGGTTACTATTTATGGCACAATTCACAGAGTAATCACATCTTAGGTGTAACATTTGCCAAGGGGCTTAGGTTTTGTTTTTTACCTTGTTGCAAACAATCAGGAAAGTAGGGCAGGAGGTCATGTAGTCCAACCCGCAACTTCAAGGCAGGATCACCCCTAAACCATTCTAGCCAAGTATTTGTTTAACCTAGCCTTAAGCACTTTCAAGGATGGAAATTCCACAACCTTTCTGGGTAAGCTACTCTAATATTTAACCACCCTCATAGTGCAAAATTTCTTCCTTCTTTAAATTTCCCTTACTGCAATTTAAGATAATTGCTCCTTGTCCTGTCCCTGTGGCCACAGAAGCTTATCATAATCTTTCTAAACACCTTTCAGGTATTTGAAGACTTATCAGATCCCCTTCTATCATCTGTTCTTCAAAATAGTCCCAGTTCTTTCACTTTTGTCCTTGTAAATCATGTTACCCAGACCTGTAATCATTTTTGTTTCCCTCCATTAAATTCTACTTTGTCTACATATTTTCTGAAGTACAGTGCGCACTTTACATTGTATTCTTCATCAGATGAACAAGGTGTTTGCTGCTTTGCACCCAAATCATAGTATAAGAAGGGAATTCAGTTTTCTTGTTCATTTCTGAGGACCTCCAGTTAGATCTTACTGGTACATCATGTCAAGGTAACTTAAGACTTCCACAATTAAATTGTGGAACATGTATTCACCAGGAGCTAAACATCAAGAAAACAGCTCAAAAGCAGAATAAAACAACTCATAGGCAGATCCTCAGTTGGTCTAAATTGACATGCTTTTACTGGAGTTCAATGAAACTCTGCAGGTTTGGAGCAGCCCAGGATCTGACCTTTCTATCATGTGCTTGCAAACCTGACCACAGTACTCAGATTAGTATTTGCAACAATGTTATGCACTATTATGATTGTGGACACTGGAGTTCAGGGTGACTTGACTCTGCTCTCAAAAGAAATTCAAAATTCTTTTCACTGCAGAATGCCACTTGATATATCCTTCAGTGTTCTGAAGGCACACTGGTTATATAAAGTGCGTTATTTATAGTCTCTCACTCTTTTCTTGCTCGGAGAGAGCTGTTAATCTGAATTCATTTCTGATCCATTTTGGCAGCATCACAGGTTCTAACTTGATTTTCCCTTTATAGACTGTCATTTTTATTCTTCTGTATTGATAATTAATCTCTATTCTATTACTGTGTTGCCTTAGTTCAATTCTGACTGTCAGGGAATTACTGTGTTTCTTCTGACCTGATCACTGGCGGTTTTTTTGTGTTAATTCAAAACACTATTCCCACTTCTTTCCTAATCGTTTTGTACTAATTATTCTATATTTGTCATCTTCTTACCAGTGTGTGTGTGTGTGTGTGAGAGAGAGAGAGGGAGAGAGAGGCTTTCATTTTGTATCAGAAATCTCTCTCCCTCTTCCCCAGCAGTTACAGGTGATGGAGTTCATGTCAGACCTTGACATTGTTTATCACGCTTTTATTAACTCAGGTTTTGAGTACACTTGAACTGCTTAAAAAGTTTTGCATTATCTTAAGTAGTATAAAACAGGTAATATCTTGCTGAAAAATAAGCTAAGTAGTAGGTAAAAAGACATTTTTGCCACATCGATTAAAAAATGTCTTTGTACCTACCACTTAGCTTATTTTTATTCAAGAAAAATTTGAAAGGCAGATAAAAATAGATGGGGATGTGATCAGTAAAGTATGCTTGCCCAGGGCTTTGAAAGCATTTAGCAGCACTAGAGCTGTTTCATAGTTTCATAGTTGGTAGGGTCGGAAGGGACCTGAGCAGATCATCAAGTCCGACCCCCTGCCATGGCAGGAAAAAGTACTGCGGTCAAACAACCCCAGCAAGGTATTCGTCTAACCTCCTCTTAAAGACCCCAGGGGAAAAAGCCAGCACCACTTCTCTTGGAAGTTGGTTCCAGATCCTAGCCGCCCTGACAGTGAAGTAGTGCCTCCTGATGTCTAGGCTGGATCTACCCTCTGCCAGCTTGTGACTGTTATTTCTAGTCACTCCTGGTAGCACTTGGGGGGAACAGGGACTCTCCCAATGCCTGCTGGTCCCCTCTGACTCATTTGTTGACGGCCACTAGATCCCCCCTCAGCCTTCTTTTGTGGAGGCTGAACAGGTTCAGGTCCCTCAGCCTCTCCTCATAGGGCCTGCCCTGCTGGCCCCTGATCATGTGAGTGGTCCTCCTCTGGACCCGCTCCATGTTGTCCACATCCCTCCTAAAGTATGGCGCACAGAACTGGATGCAGTACTCCAACTGCGGCCTGACCAGTGTCACATAGAGGGGAAGCATCGCCTCCTTGGACCTGCTCGAGATGCATCTGTGGATGCATGACAAGGTGTGGTTGGCCTTCCTGACCGCATCCCCACACTACCGGCCCAAGTTCATTTTGGCATCAATAATGACTCCAAGATCCTTTTCTGCCTCTGCACTGATGGGAAGGGAGTTCCCCAGTCTGTAGGTATGCTGCTGTGTTACCAGATTTGCCCATTACTTTGTGGTGTGCTCATTTATTAGGGATACGTTTCTAGGGTTTTGGTAATTCTGTCAATGTGCTGCTTGTGTTACTTGTGTTTCTATACGGAGCTCTATATCTCTCTTCTGCAAGTCATCACCCCCAACAGAGCTATCTTGCAGGACTCTGTTTCAATGAGGCTGGGTTCCTCCAGTCACCAAATCAGTCATACACACAAACGCACACACAGATTAACGTGACGTGCCTGACCTGGCCAGGTTGATCAGCATGGACAGGCTGATACCCTCATATGTCAAGAATCAGTTCGTCAGAGCAACAATAACCTGCAGTCAGACACAAGCACACAGGTAAGCAGAATCTCTTTGAATCCGGCTGCGTGTCCAGCTGACACCCTCATGGGCCAGCATTCAGTTCATTAGGGCATGTCTGAGCCAAACTGTGTTAATCGGCCTGTACAAGCTGATCCCCTTATGTGTTTCAAACTCAGCACGTCCCAATCTTTAGCTTCTTGATGAGCAGACCCCACAGTATTTTTTGGGTTCACAGGGACCTTTACCTTAGGTAAAAGAAGTGTTGCTGCAGAGCAAGTAAGGGAGGAGAAGTAGAGAAGGAAAAATGTACCCAGTTACTACCAGTTTGACTATAAAAGTTATTTATTGCTAAGTATATGAAATATATAATGGTACTAATAGTAATAGACATGCAAAGGAAAAACAAACACAAACCATTACAATACTACCCTGGTTTCACTAAGTATTTGGGGAAACTTAGCTCAAGCTTAACTAGTACAGTTCAGGTTCAGAAATTTATGCCTAGAGAGAAAAGAGAGAGAGATCGCTGGGATCTCACCAGTCCAAGGTACTCGGGTTGCAAAGCTGACAGGTAAAGTTCATAACACAATCCTCGAAGGGAGACTATATGTTTCTTCCAGCCTCTTGAGAAGAACAGCGGATGGTGTCAGCGCGCACACTGCTGCTTTTTTTTTTACAGATTTTTATACCCTCAGTTCAGTTTCTTCAAAGCATTCTTAATAGTGTAAATCATTGTCTTTTCTGTTGACAAGGGGTTATCTGGTTTGGAACACCTCAAGAAACTGATTGATAATCAGGAAACACATAAGGTTAGGGAGTAACCAGATACTTGGGAGCCAGCTTGAAATTGCTATGGATAGCAGATATACTGATGGGATATCTCATGGTTTCTTCAGAAACAATAGATAGCTTGCAGCATCAGGGTTTTGGATTTTTACTTGTTGTGAACAAGCCTCAGCTTAGCATGACTTTTCCAGATCCTACTATAGTCTTTTAACAGACCTAAAGCAATTATTGGAGTGTTCATAACCTTTTATGGAGAGGACTTCCACCAGTCATCCTGGGAAAAGCTCAGCATTCCCTAACCCAGCAACCGAGTTTTAGTCAATCAAGTTTAAATAGGCTTCCTGTAGCGGAACTGGGGAATGTACGGCCTGAGATGCCTATTAAACTTTACTTCTGCTTAGAGGTGTGTGTGTGTGTGTGGTGGGGGGGGGGAGTCCTTTGTAAATCCAGATTAGAACTGGTCTGATAAATGCTGAGCTGGGTGTGTGTAAACATGGGTTGATTAGCATTTGGAGCACAGATTCCCCATCATGCAGTGCTCCTCTGCTTCTCTGATCCCAGAATTCACTGCAGTCTCTGCGTCAGGCTTTCTGTTCTCCATCTCTCATGTAAATGAATGGTAATCTGGTTCCATCTCGGATGCAAATTGTTTCACTCTTGTCACCCTTATCTGGAGGGTCTTAGGTGTGTTTCTCACTGCATTAATCAGTTAATCAGTTTTGTTTAGGTGGTGGGGGGGGCAGGATTCTTTGCGAGTCAGACAGATTGTGTCCTGTGCCAGGTTCCCCAAGAACACACAGCTGAGAGGTAACAGCTGGTTCTTCCTCCCCAGATGCAGCACCTTGCAATTGTCAGTGTTGAAACCCATCCTGTTCTCATCCACCCACCCCTGTAACCTGTCTAGGTCCGATTGCAGCCTATTCTTCCCTTCTAGCATGCCCACATCCCCCCCACATCCTAGTGGCGTCAGCAAATTTGAACAGGGTGCTTTTTACCCCTTTGTCCAAGTTCTGATGAAGATGTTGAACAGTGCGGGTCCGAGGACCGAGCCCTGGGGGGGGACCCCACTGCCCACATCCCTCCAGGTCAAAAATGACCTATCCACCACCACTTTCTGGGCGCGGCCCTCCAGCCAGTTAGTGACCCATTTGACTATGTCCCCTAGTTTTTTTTAATGAGAATGGGATGAGAGACAGTGTTGAAGGCCTTCCTAAAGTCCAGAAAGACTACGTCCACCGCTACCCCTACGTCTAAGGATTTTGTGACCTGGTCATAGAAGGCTACCAGGTTGGTCTGACAGGACCTGTCTCTAATGAACCCATGTTGGTTGTGCCTAAGCATAACCTCCCCTGCTGGCCCCTCGTGGATATGCGCCAGGATAATTCTCTTAAAAAGCTTACCCTGGATCGAGGTAAACTGGCCTAGTTTACCCTAGTTTCCTGGGTCCTCTTTCCTCCCTTTTCTGAAAATGGGAACCACATTGCCTCTTTTTCAGTCCTCTGGCACCACACCAGAGCACCACGAGTGCTCATAAAGCCATGCCAGGGGTCCCACAATGACCTCTGCTAATTCCCTCAGCACTCTGGGGTGGAGATCATCTGGTCTGCCCCAGCTGGCAGGGGGTATCCTCTTATCCATACCTGCTCCCAGGGCATGAAATAGCAAGTCATTGTGGCTTTTAACTAGCAGGATCTTGGCATATCAGTTGTTGACAGATTCAGAGATGAAGACCTCCTTGTCTCCATCAGCCCACTGGATGACAGTGGGACTAGTTTACTGCGCTAGTTTTTCAGATTCCTCCAGATCTGGCTGCCAATCTGGGAAGCTTGGAATCATGAGTAATGAAGATATTCTGGTCAGTGGTGCTGCCCACCATGATCTTCTGTGCATGCTGTTCCACCATGCTTTTTCAACTTGTCCTGTCCCTAGATGAGTCCAGACCTGGTTCAGCCACAGGTGGGCAGGAACAATTCTGGCGCTTCTCTTGCCCCTGGGACAGTGAGGAAAGCAGCAGCTGCAGGTAGGAGGAAGGCATGAGGGAGGAAAGGGGAGAGGGGTTTTCACCTTCTTTAGGGACTTAAAGTCCCTGAAGGCTCTCCAGGGTGGTCTGCCTGCATCAGCTGGGGCAAAGAAGGCTGAGAGTAGGATTTGCAGCCACACCTAGAGTGTGGGTTGCTGCTCCAGCACCCCACTGAGAAATCCTGGATTTGCCCCTGCCTTCCTTTGTTCCTGAATCCTAAGTCATTGGTAGTCTTTCATCTTGTGAGGGGGCCCATCATCAATATTTTGGCTGATGTAGTTGGATTGGCACATCAGAATTGTCAATGGTTTAATTTGGTATTAAATCATGAAGTCAAAGCAAAAAGATATGCTTAATTCCACTGTAAGATGGAATGTTTTCTATAATAGCAGCATGAGTGCCTTTTAGCAAGTCTTAGTTCATGTGTTTGGTATTATTATTGGGAGTGGTCAGATTGGGCTGTTTAGACTGTCTTGTTTCTATAGTTTATTTGAATATGTTGGAAACAGATTTTGGAAAACTTTATTGTCATTCCTTTTTCTCTCTCTGGAATGGAACTGTTGTGTACAAGTTATGCCCACACGAACAAAAGAGAGCACATTGTATTATCATGTTGAGAATCAAATTGACCATGGATGTAATATTGTTTGTTTTTGCAAGATGGGCTTCATACAGTACATTTTGTGGAAAGATTTAATTATAGTGTAAAAGTGCTCTTGTAGCGTTGTGTTGTTAGTACCCCTAGTTAAAAAAAAAAAAAAAAAAAAAAAAAGGCACCTTGAATAAAGTTATTTAGTTGTATTTAAAATGCAGACAAAACTTAAAGGAAGAGCAATAAAAGAAGATCTGTCACAACTTGATGTCTTGAAGAAACTCCAAGAATATCTTAAGGAGGAGAATGCGGTGACAATGCATTATCTAAATTCCCTTCTGAGGGAGATGCTACTATTCCAGTTTTATTTTTTGAGCTATAAAACTCCAGTATAATAAAAGGTATACATTGGATTGTTTGAGTGATGCCGAAGAACAGAACCAGAAAGCAGTGGGCTGACATATTTCACATAGTGTAAAACGCATGAGCACTAGATTTGATTGCTCTTGGCTACTGAATTAATGAAGCATTTCACTAAATGCTGGAAACAGAATGTATTGCCCCCCAGGAATGTTACTCAAAAATTGGAATATGTAATGCAGAGTAAACAGCAAAAGTTCCTTGCTTTACAACTGGAGCCGCCTCCCCACAAAAAAAAAAATACAGGCAAGATTGCCTGCATCTAAATCCAGCATTTTATTCCACCCACAAGCTAATCATCTAATGTGAATTATAACATCACGTTCATCTTATGTGGGTGATCAAAATTCATCTAGGACTACCGTATTTTCGTGCATATATCCTGCGGGGTATGCGCGATTTTACAAAAAAAATGGATGGGTGAGGGCTATCGACGGACTTTTTTTCCGCAGGGGCCAGGGCGCCTCCCCACTGGGCCCGGGCAGGCTGGGCTACGCTGCGCTGTCACCGCTGCTGGGGCTGGGGCAGGCTGCGCCACCTCCCCTCTGGGCCCGGGCAGGCCAGGCTGCACCACTGCTGCGGGGGCCAGGGCAGGCCGGGCTGCGCCGCCTCCCTGTGTATATGCCACTGCAGGGAATACATGGGTGTGGTGTATACAAGGACTAATTTACGAAAATACAATTTTCCGCAGGTTATATGTGGGTGCGGCTTATACCTGTGGGCGGGCTATATGCACGAAAATACGGTAATTTGAAATTGTGTGCTGCAAAGAAAATGGTGTCGCTCATATGAGAATACATATAAACATCAGATCTCTATTCTATTGATACCAGAGTTCCATATTTAAGAAACACCTTAAATACTAAAAATATATATAACAGCAAACCTTTTTTATACTGTTGGGTGTCAGTTCATTCAGCAGATAGTAAATTCTGTATCCAGCAACATTTCTGGATCCAGAAATATACATCATGGATAACTGCAATGCAATAAAAAAAGCTATTAAAAAGTACAATCTCCATTAAGCAGTATGTTTATATATTTTCCTCTTTTGTTAAACTTCTCCAGAGCATCACATTTCCTTAGTCACATACAGGGATACTAACTACAGTCAGATCATCTAAAAATGCTTCTTTTAGTGTTTCTTGTTTGAGATACGATTGAATAAAGTCAATAATTCTTAGCACAGAGCATCCCTTTCTAAGTTCACTTGATTTTTTTTTTATCAAGGATTTTATCCCCATAAAAGTTGTTTGCAGCAAATTATTCATTTACAGTAATTTCTGTTACTGTGGTTGGAATCAGCAGGGATAACAAACACTGCTTCTTGCCAAAGTGTTTGTGGAAAACAAAACAGTATCTTTGAGTTTCCAAATGATATTATTTTCTGGCTGGCTATGATATGTCCCTGTCTTATTAACTAGGAACAGTTGATTTCATAGGTTATGATTCTCCACTCTGCATTCAACTACCTTTGGGATATGATGCACAATGTCCCTTGGGATATGATGCACAATGGGGATTTTATGAGAGTTAGAAATGCAAGTTTTTGGTCTATGATTTTTCTTAGGGAACTAATGCTGCATGGATGAAGCCTGAATAAACGATGAGTCCTTTTTAAGGGCTTTGCTTTCAGTGGACACATTTACACATGCATATTAATGTGATTGTAATAAACTCCAGTGCTTATCGCACTGGAGTTTATTGCTCCCAGGTGTACATTTACACATGCACCTAGGATCACAGCATGCTGAGCCGGGCTGAAGCAACCCTGGCTGTTAGGAGGCCCAGGATCAGGCTGCCAGCCCAGGGCTGCTCCTCCCAGCTCACCGTGATGCAGAGGAGCTGGCTGGGTCATGAGGATGCTTCAGCATGGGGCTAACTGGCAGGCAGGGGCAACCTCTACACATGTGGTGCTACAGTTTTTTACTCTGCAGCAGGCTAATACTTGTATTTACAAGTACTATCCTGCTACAGATTAAGGGCACAGACAAAAGTGACAACTTTTGTCCAGTCTGGCCACAGAAAGCAGTTTATAGCCATGACTGAACACAAGTGCACTGCTGCAGACAGCTTGAAAAATGACCGATCAGGTGAAAATCTGACTCCTCATTGCATGAGGTATCAGATGAAGATGTTTCAAAATGTAGCATTTTCTGTAACTTGTGTCTGCGAAGCTCCCAGCCTGTCACTGTTTTCAGAATGGGAGGGGGGGAAAAGGGAGCGGAGGGAGTTCAATCTGGGGATATTTCAGCCCCTCCCCCGAGGATGGGGTGGGTGTATTGGAACCTCCCCTCCCAGGGGGCATGGGGCTCCAATTCACCCTCTCCACCATTCAATACCAGCTGGGCAGCTCCAAGAATGAGCTCCCTTCACTTCCTTCCCATCTCCCATTCTGAAAACAGTGAGCACTGGAAGAGAGCCGTTACCATTGCTATGGGAGCCTGGCTGCAGGCTCCCAGCCCACAGCTAGATTCCCCTTCTCCCCTGGAACCAACAGTGAACTTCTGTTTGGTCTGGGGTAATGTTGTAACTCAGAATGCTTTCCAGAAAACGTTCTGAGTTACAGCTGGGAGCTGCACTTCTGTCCACATCTGATATTAGTTTATTCCAGCTTAATAGGATGCATGTGTAGATATGCAGCATTTACTGTGCAGCTAATTAGTTGTCTCATGTAGATGCATCCTGTGATGTCTAGGGGGTAGGATTAGAGTCAAGAATCCAGAGAAATGCAAGCGACTATTCTATCGGCAAAACAGTATGTGATTTCTCTTCCTTTCCTAGATTTCTCACTGGGCTTTCAAAGTGTTGGTAGTGTTGATTCTTGGGTATTTCAGCTTGCCTTTCTCATGTTTAAAAGATGTTGAACCATTTTTTTTAATCTTGCGTGTTTATATAATATTGTATAAATTGGAGCATCTCCCTCTACCCACGCTTCTGTATTTTGCTAGTCACCTTACCCTATAAGTTCTCTGGGGCAAGGGCTGGATCTGAACAGCAAGAAGATGCTTATTGAGACTGTAGGGATCTGGCATAGTGAAAATACTGAAGAATTAACTAAAAGATAACAAGATGCCACTTTTCACTAGTCCTACACAGATGGTTTGTGCTCTCAGGTCTTTCATAATGCTTCTGGTTGTGATAGTTTTCATAGTGTCTGATAGGCTGTTAGTTTTCATTTTGAAAGAGACTCTGTACCCAAAGTAATTTAAGGTAGGGTTATCCCAGTTGTCAAATCAAATTTCAGTGCATAACACTTATGAGAGCTCAAGTCATTATCAGTTTTATTCGAAAATTGTAACTAGATTGAAAATTCGGAAACGTTTTGGTATGGCTGAAGGATTAATCACCTTTAAAAGGAAAAGGAACAAGCTGTTACAGGAGTTCTGTGACTGAGAAAATCTTACAAAGGGATTGTCATTATGGCACTTTTTTTACTGTTTCTCAGTTCAGAAGTCAGTGCAAATGGATATGATTTCAGTTTCTACTTCTTCAGGACCTACTTCTGAGGTTGGCAACCATATTGACTATTTTCATAGGACACCACACAGTGGCAATAAAGAGTCCTATCAATTATTTCTAGACTGAGTTTTAAAACTAGAAACGCAGCATGAAAATGGAATCTTAGTAAGTTTAATTGGACCTGAGTTAAGATTTTAGAAACAGGTACTTGAAGTTCCTAACTAATTGTTAGATTGTGGCTGATCCTGTCTATAAGGGGAAATGGGCCAAAATACCTCTTTATTCCAAAGTACAAATTCGCTATACAGTAGGTGAGCTACAATGAGTAAAGAATGGAGAGAAGCCACTGTGGGCAATTGCACCCTCCCCTTTGGCAATGGAGTAGACGAGATGTGCACTGGGATGGAACCCAGTGGTTTGAATGCCTCTGGAGAGGTAATTTTATTCGACGCGTAGGAGCCATGCACCCAAACCCTGAATCGAAGGGGAGCATGAGGGTTGTTCTGAGAACTGACTGTCTTAGCTGTTCTGGGGGCTGTGCAACTGCTATCTCAAGCAAGGGCCTAATAACAAAACAGTGAATGAATCTTAAGCAACCTGATTTTCATAAGCACAAAGAATCCAGTACAAGTTCAGGAACACAAAATTACTGCATTATGAAGGAAAATATTGTACTATTGAATGTAGTATATGCAGTATGCACAAGAACAGTATGCAGTGTATACAAGAACATCTTCCTTTCATCCTGCCATTAAAAAGTAGTGGGTTTTACTTTGTTGAAAAACACAGTTATTTCTGTTGTTATTTCAGTAGAAACATCAAAACATCCTCACTACCTAGGAATGTGCCTGATTTATTTTTAGATGTCCTTAATAAATAGGACACAGGACATCTTGAAGGTTTGTGTATGGTAATATGGTCCTTCTTACCAGGAGAGTGTTTATCTTACCAGGCTTACTGTTGTTTGAGGGAGCTTGACAGAAGCCTCATCAAATTCAAGAATAGAAACATCTTGGTGAAAATAATATATGTAGATTTTTGAGATCTATTGAGTCTTGTTAAAAAAAAAAAAAAAAAAAAGGAACATCTGTAATATGAATTCTAAGACAGTGACCTTCCCTAGAAGAACTGTAACATTTTACATCATGGGCTTTGATTTTTTTTTTTTTTAATCTA
Source organism: Alligator sinensis (assembly GCF_000455745.1). NCBI lineage: Eukaryota > Metazoa > Chordata > Crocodylia > Alligatoridae > Alligator > Alligator sinensis. Next base: position 1,892,588 of record NW_005841920.1, read on the forward strand.
ACTTTAGTGTTCTTCTGTTAATTCTCATTTTGTCAAATGATTACAACTTTTATATCTCAGTGGAATGGTTGGCAATTCACTTAAACTATAACACAGATGTCTTTTATGACAGTGAGAAGTGTCAGTTAAGTGAAGAACTTTAGTAGCCATGGCTTAGGAGATTGGTTATGAAGCATAAGCCAAATCATTGGCTATAAATTCCAGATGTGTTTAATCTATAGCCCTAGTCTTAGAGGATGACCTAATTTTAAAGGCACCATACAAAATAGCATGTTATGCTATTACAGACAAATCTAAGAAGTCCCTCTCAGTTGCCATAAGTCTGTATTTGCTTGTAACTGTACTTTCACAGAGCTTAACTGTTTCTACAGAAGTAGTTATGACAGCCTTGTTTCTAGCTACTGATAGCTGAGGAGGAAGAAAAGTGGCAGGGGAGAAAATGTAGAATAAGTAGCAAAAAGATTGATTATATCAATGATAGAAACCAAAATGTTGCATTTTTTTTACTTTATCAAGTAAGAGAAGAGAAGAGCCTGATATTAATTACTATAAAATACTATAATGTTTTCTTTGGAAAATTAAGCATTTATAATGCTTGATTCCTTTTACTTCTAAAAGGCTTTGAGAAATACACAAATCAAATAGATTAAGGAAAATGCAACCCAAAGGGATATTTGGAAATAGAGTGTGATCCCACTTATGTCATATCTGAAAGTGATGTAGGTTCTCAAACCACCACTAATCTGATTTAGGATTAGTAGTGGATGACAACCTCTGTTTTGCAATGTGATATGGTAGTGAATTAAAACCAAAATCAAAACCAAAATTCCTCTTCTTTTGGGGGTCTGTATGCTCTGTAAAGTCCTAGAGAGGTATCACATAATTTTCTATTCAGATGCAGAATAACAGGAAGATTCAGGCAAAGACAGAGCAACAAAAATGATGAGGAGAATTTGATTTATGAAGGAACAGCAAGAGAACTATATGTCCCCACCAAAGTAATCATTTAGTCAAGACATGCAACTGCCTACAAATGCTTTAATGGTATAAATACTAGGAAGGGAAAAGGATTGTTTGAATTGGTACAAGTGAAATAGAGCAGGGAGTAATGAAATGATAGGCTGAATGCCCCTCAGAACCATTACATCTACTTCACCATGGAATAGCTTTCCAAGGGAAATAGTAGAAGCTTTGTTACTCGGGACACTTAAAACTAGATTAGAATTTTGACCAAAATCTTGTAAGATTTTCCTTCTTTATGTAACATGGTTCCTAAAATCCTACTTTAGGTGCTCTAATCTCTGGACTCTTCCTCGTTCACTCTTTTGCCTGTTCTGTCTAGGCCAGTAGTTTTCAGCCATGTAGACTCAAGGCACCACTCAGGAAATACCAGTTCTTAGCTTTCACTTGTTTTTTGACACTGGAAAAATAGAGCAATTAATCTGTTGCAAAGAGCTCAGAAAGACCACAACAGGTCAGAATAGTTTTTCCTAATGAATTCCTATTTGAAATGTCTGGGTTATTCTTGTGAATCGGGTATTTTGCACACCTAACAGTGCTAATATTGTGTGATGCCTTGAAAGGATCTCATTGTCCCTCATGGCACCCTGGTTGAGAATTACTAGTCTAGGCCTTTCTGAGGACTTCACTGCCATCTGGGCCAGATTGTTGAATACTATTGCTACTACTGTAGAAACTTTTTATGGGGGAAGCTCCTAATAACTCTCCCATTTAGGCAGGGGTATTTTCACTTAAATAGATGAGGGATCTAGTAGCCCTCCCTTCACGTTACTCAGCTCTTGCTTGTAGTGTCTCCAGGGCTGGTTTCACTTTATGCCCTCTCACACAGCTGAGGTCAGCTCTCTTCTAAAGTTAGTCAAGCTGAGAGATTCTCAACTGGGGTTCCATGAAAATCAGAAAAGTTATGGAGGGGTGCCTTGAGGCTAAAAATATTGAGAACCATTGCTCTAAATGGTCCCCTAATAACTAATGTCAGCCTATTTTTAGGATTAGTGGGGATTTGTCGTAGAGGCTGGTGTTTAATTAGACCATTCCTTTATTATGTTTTTCTGCCCTGTGTGGATCAGCTACCTGTGTGTATTGATACTGATTTCTACTCACTATGTTCTGCAAACCCTTAAACTTAGGGAAA
>NW_005841920.1:1894770-1911803 GCF_000455745.1 Alligator sinensis
GAAGTTACATCTCTATTCACAGAATCTTTTTTTAAAAAAAAGGCTATCAGGTCACAAGACCCTGATCTTTTGCTGCCTGAATTCAAGGCACTTTATCATACTGCTTCGACAACTATTTTCCCTTCCATAAAACATCTCACTAATGGCTGGAAAAACACTGAAGGCTTTCCTGCCTGCTACACCATGAGGGCAGAAGACTCAAAAACCTTAAAGTGTAACCTTAAAGATTATTTTTCAGTTGTAGCTGAAATATTGAAAGAAGAAAGTAAGAACTGAATGTGTATGTAAATCATACTGCTGTATGTATATACAGCAGTTTGACCATCTACTGTCAAAATGGTCATATGTTGCATGAAATACTTAAATATTCACATAGACAAAGAGAATAATTCCATAGCTGTGTGCAGTCGCCTGTGAAATGTGAATTCCAGTCTGTGCTCCAGTGAATTTTATATACAAAGTCCAACTAATTTAATAGAATGCTTTATATCGCAATGGTTATCAATCCCTCATGTGGTACCTCAGGGTCAAGTGTTTGTGCTAAATTGGAATTAGGCTGGATTGGTGTCTGGATCTCTTTCCCAAGTGGGTGTACAAACCACTGGGAATTTGGGCAGTTTTTTTGTTACGAGTAATTGAAACTCAGTCACCAACAATATTCCAATTGTTTGTTGATAAAGTTGGCATTCAACTTGATGGTGATGTGCCTAATGGTTGGTTTCTGTGGATGATATCTGAAGAGCAAACTACAGTAGATGTCCAGAGACTGTGCATTCCTAAGTGAGACTTTTTGCTTGTTTGATTCTAATGATGACAGTCGACTATGGAAGAAAATATGCACATTTGCAGTTAATGCGGAAAGGCAGAAGCAGAAATAAAACAGACTTTCAGAGGAAAATGTAACCATAAGAATAAGACAATGGTAGGATCATGAACATTAGATCTAAGTGATGCCACTGCCTGACAGTGTTTCTTCTGTGACACCCCCCCCCCCCCCCCCCCCCCCCACCCCCCCCCACACACACACACACACACACACACACATGGCACCAGAAGTGATTTGGCTGCTGATACAGATGTTTTCAACATCTTTGCAGAAAGCACACTGGACATCATGTTCTGCCAGGGCTGTGAGATGCTTTTGGATAGGGTGGTAAACATAATTATTCTGACTAATAATCCAGAAAGGGCTCAACTGTGTGTAGCACCAGATTGAGAAAGGAGTGTTGTTGGCAATAGTTGTTGAGATTATTTACCTAGTTTAGACAGGCGGTTGAAACATTGGGTGTACTTGTTACTGAGGAAATGAAAAAATGAACACAAGTCCAGACCTACTCCTTATGTGTCTCTATTCAGGGACCTTGCTTTTTTGTCTTCCATGCTACCAAACAACCAGCTCTTGGATGCTGGGCACAAATTCCCTCTGAGCAAGCAAGTGGACTTCATTTTGCCTGACTTTTCTCCTGTCTGCTATAGAGAGCTCACAGAGCTGGTCTGGCACAGGTGCTGCGTGCAATGCACACTCCAAAATGACCCTGTGCTATTGGACCACTCCATGCCCCATGCACACAGATGGGGTTGATCCAGAGATCCACAGGCTGGATCCAGCCTGTAGACCATATATTTGAACACTGGCTTTCCCTGGGTTACAGTATTGCCTGCCCTCCTATCAAAAATCTTCCATGTACAATGATTATTCTCCCTTGCCACTTTCCCAAGATGGACCCAGCCAAAATGAGGAAAAAGTGGCTCCTGGTGGTAAAGACCACTTGGGGGAGAGCCAGTGAGCTAAGAACTTACAGGTGTTCTTCAAAGCCTTTTATTTGTTGCATTGTTTGTACACTTGAATTTGCATGTAAATTCACTTTGAATTTATATCCAGTTATAAATTCTTCTTGATATCAATTGCTCAGCAGTGGAATGTTCTATCAGAGTATCTTGGCAAGGTGAGAAGACAATCTGAATTGCAAAATCATTTCTGTTCACAATAGAGAATGTTTTTATTTGTAGACTTTGGATGAGAACATTAGTTCCATTGTTTGCGTTTCTAAGCAATTGCTGTTAAGGTAGACTGTGATCTATGAGTACAAGAATGCTGCCCCCTCCCTCATCACCCATCGGATCAGCACATTCTGTTGTGCACCTGTGCAATTTTTCTTGATAAGACTGATCTTGATTCTTTTACCATTTCATGTGAAAGAATATGCATGTCAGCATGAAATCTGCAGTACAACAGTTTCATTGTATCACTAGATTAAGATATAAGGAATATATCAAAAGGAAAAACTGCTTCAGGTTTTTTATTTGCAACTACAGTAGTATGTTCTGTGTATGATTCAGAGAGATTAAAGGGTCCTCTGATTCGATTCAGATTTGGACATTCAGCCACCAAATTGGGCCAAATCTCCGCTGAATCAAATCAGGGACCAAAGCTTCACACAGCCCTAGCTAATAGCTATCTTGTGAAGAAATTCACCATTCCTCTATTTAGTTTTCATTTTTCACTTATATTTGGAGGCTCAAAGGAAAGAAGACAGCTCAGGAAGAGATCACCCTCCCCACTTCCTCCCTCCCTCCCTTTGTACACTGTCCCATACAGTGAGATTAAATGAGACCTATTCTCTCTGGGCAAAAATACCTGCCTCTCAGGAGATGGTTTGATGGGATATGTAAAATTTTGTTCATGGGGGACAACATGAATCTGCAATGCAATACCTTTATGTTCAATAAATGTATAATATTGTCTTATACATACAAAGTGACAATAAAGAGAATCCATGGTGTAATTCATGCTTGAGTATGACTTAATGCAGCTGAATTCTTACCAATAAGATGTCAGGCCATCTCACATTGAACATCTCCTAAAATAGTCGATACATTAGTATCAATTTGAGGGCACGGGGGGACCATATTACTTGCTGACTTACTAAGCCCATTATAGAGGACATTATAATTATCCTTAGTAGTGGATTGCATGGCTGCTTAAGGTTTCTCAGTTGATTACCACTTAATAGTCAATAGCAGCAGATTTGCCAGTTAACTGGCCACAATTTGGAAGTCCCTGTGTGTGGACTGCACTTTGGGAACCTTTTGCTTGATGGGTGTTAGTGTGTCCGTGGGGTACCGTCTGTTCCCCGGTTCTCGCCTGCCATGACTTTGATCTTATTAAACAAAAGGGGAGGGAAGAGATGTCACTATGATCAATACCAGCGGAAAAACCATGCTTGGTCTATCTCATGATTTAGGTGCTTTCATTCTCTTTTACAGAGGACCAGATGGGAGGCAGCAGCTCATCCAGGCTGTTCCTCGGATCACCCGAGTGCTCCGAAGAGGATCCCCAGCGGCTCAATCTATACGGTAAGTGCCGGCAGATGTTTCACTGGCTTATGGCTGTGCCCATAATCAATCCCAGCGGGGTTCCAGCTCTATACCAACTGCCCTATGTAGGGTGTCCCCCATCTGCCTCTTATATGGGTCGCTCGCTGTAATCCCCTGTGTTCACAGTCATTGCCCGCTCCAAATAATAAAGGAAAGGGAAAAAGATACAAAAGGTTTCTTTCTTCGCCCAGCATCTCAGCTCCCCGCTGCCAATTAACTCTAGCAGCTCGTTACAGGCGCTGCTCAGTCTCTTTGGCCGCGCTCTGTGCTGGCCTGGATCCAGGAATCTCCCCTCAGTCGGGTTCACAGACCTCAGACCCAGCTCCCCCATCCCCTTGAGTTCTGGGTGATGGGCAAGGTCTCTTCTGGGGTCTAGGCTTGCCGACCCCCTTTTGCTTCAGCGTTGCCTCGCCGCATCCCTGTGTGGAAACACGGCTTCTCCCAGCGTGGTGGCTCAGTTTTCCTCGGACTCACCACCACTCCTGTAGGCTCCTGGTAAGTAGCAAGAGTGGTTTGCCAGCCCCAGGCTCTGGAGTCAGTCAGTCAGCGCTGATCTTGTGTCGCGGATCCCTCCTTCGGATCCTTCCTCGTGGAAGTCCCCAGCAGCTCCTCTCTTCTCTCCTGGTGCCTGAAGGCATCTTTCCTGGGGCATCGTCCTCGTATCTCTGGATGCTGAGCCCCATTGGCTCACCACAGGTGTGGGGTGTCTCCCCGCCCTGCCCCCACCAGGGCATTATCATTGTCAGCTGCTGGAATTTTCTGAAGTAACAGGGCTCCAGTCGGGAACCATGTTACAATGGGTATTCAAGTTTTATCCACAGCTTGAGTACTGTATCAACAGCTTGAATACTGTGCCCAGTTCTGGTCGCCACACCTGAAAAAGGATATAGAAGAACTAGAGAAGGTAAACATAAGGGCAACAAAGATGATTAGCAGTATGGAGGGGCTCCCATATGAGGGGAAACTAAAGGGCATATATACACACACTTTTTTGTCCCACGACACACTGGAGATCCGGCAGGTCACAGCAGACTCCGTCAAGTCTGCTCTGTATGTGAGCTGATGTGCACTGCACCACTTTGCATGCAGTTGTACAAGCGGCAAAATGCGCATCAGTGTACAGAAAATGGTAGTGGTATGCTTTTGAACTAAAACATTTCTGATGTGTTTTAGTTCAAAAGCACACCAACGCCATTTTCTCAGTGCTGATACGCATTTCACTGCTTATACAATTGCATGTGCTGCAGTGCTGGGTACTTTTAAAAGTGCCCGGCGTAAGCATGTGCACAAATGCCCAAAGAGGCTAGGCCTATTCAGTTTAGAAGAGATGCTTGAGGAGGGACATAAGGGTTTACAAAATACTAAATGGTGAAGAGAAAGTAAATAAGGATTTGTTATTTAACCTCTCTCACAATACAAGAACTCAGGGGTTGTAAAATGAAACTAGTAGGTAGTAAGTTTAAAACTAACAAAAGTAAGCTCTTTCACAACAGTATGTAATTAAGGTGTGGCACTCACTGCCACCAGATGCTGGGGAAACTGACAGTTGAGCTAGATTCAAAGAGTAATTGTAGACATTCTTGGAAGAAAGGTGCTATTGAGCATGGAAGTTAGGGATACAGCCTCCGAATTATAACTTCCTAGATCTTAAATGCTGGAGGCTACAAGTGAGAAAGGAACAATGGAAAAGAAAAACCTTGGTCATACTAAACTCACCCTCCCTTTCAGCATCCAGTCTACCACCGTATGACAGGATACTGGGCAAGATGGACCTATGGTCTGACCCAGTAAGTGGCAATACTTACATTCTTATGTTCTTTTCCTTACTTAGGTAGTTGGCTGATCAAGGAAAGAACTTTCCAGGAGAACACTTAATACTTACATAATGTCTTTAAGAAATTTTTAACTAATTATTTTAATTAGATGTACAGTGACACCCAGAAGCTCCAGATAGGATTCTGTCCCGCTCTTAATCGTTGAGTACCATCTCATCTGAGTTCTGCACTGAGTTATAGATCCATATAATTAAAGACCGTAGCATAACATGGGCACACAAGGGGAAGAATGTTCTTTTAACATAGCTTTTCTATTTTATAGAGTTTCATAGGTTTGAAACAAATGAATTCCATCACGTGCATCTATAACACAAGTTATCAATAAAGGTCTTTTCCGGGCTTTTCAGATCAACAGCATAAATCTCTACTACTTGAGTTGAAAGAGCAGCTCTGTCAGTTGATAGTTGTAGTAAGTTGTTATTCTCTCTGTAGACCACCCACTAGAGAAGGTTGTGACAAAAATGTTGCTGTGGTCCTACATAACTATTTCCTGGACAGCATTGGCAACACGTAGGGGGTACACACGGGTGCACAAGCACCTGTGAAGATTGGCCATGGTCTCCCAGGGAGAAGCGCTGGTGGCTCTTCCAGTGGCACTTCCAACGGTGGCAGCGTTCAGTTGTTGGATGACCCCTCCGCCCCAGTCGACGATCAGCCGCTAGTGTCGCCCCAGTATTAGGAGGCACCAGTCACCCATGCTAGATAGCATTAGAGTAACAGAAATCAGAATTCTTTGTCTGTCTCTGTCTCTGGTAGGGGAATGTTGTCTAGAGGTTAAAACAGGGAACTGATAAGAGCTGATTGGGAACTTTCCAGCAAAACAGTGGGAACTTTGTCTGTAGTTAGAAAAGTCCAATTTGTGCATTTTGTGAAATGTTTCATGAAAATATCTCTGGTTTAATTAGATTACAGGCAGGTTTTGATGGAAACCAACCCGGTCTCCTGGCAGACTTCTGTGAAGTTGAACTTCTATGACACCTAGCTCTGAGGCAGCTCCACCATGTGGTCTGTTCTGAGGTCGGAAACTCCAAGACCTTCAAGGTCCACAGCTCTGAACCAGCCCTGCTATAGTAGGGCTTTTAATCCTGAGTTTACTTGGGCTTGGTTCCTGGATCTACAGGACAAAGCTTGGAACTCCTTACAACCTTAGCTCAGACCAAGACTTTAGGCTTCCTGGTTCCCTGCTGTGGAGTAAGGAGTCTAGGGTCAGCTCCTACATCCATAGCAGGTAGCCTGGAAGCCCTCACAGCCTCAGTATATGCCACAAACGCTGGGACCTTGAAAGCTTCTGATTAAATGAGCAGTGAATAAACTGTCAAGAATATCCATTTCACTCTGAGGGAGCATGTTTTGTTTAAAAAGCATTGTATATTCATGTTTTGATGAAACTCCATTGCATGGGTGCTTACAACCCCCCCCCCCCCCCCCAAATTTCCAGTTCATGAGAGAGCTTGAAAAATTATAATATATTTCTGTATCAGATCAACCCAGGCTTCAGTGTTTTGAAATTTTCCCCAGATGTGGAAATTCCAAGTGTCTGCCTTTTCCTTAGTCCTGTTTGTTAACCAAGTCTTGCATTTGCATGCTAGTCTTTCATTGCTATATCTCAAAACGTTTTGTAAAGGTTTATCTTCAATAATATTGCAGATGCCACAGCCATATTTATTCTGAGAAGCTGTGTGGATAGATGAATGAAACTTAAGTTTTCCATGTAATGGAACCTGGGTTCTCTAGTCTTAGCTGTGCCTAAAGTAGCTCATTAGCTACTTACAAAAGCTTGTATTGGTTTTATCTATGTTCTGTGAATAGAAACAACTCTTCTGTCTTCCAGGGCTGTCAATCCGGCAACATCCACAAGTATTATCTTCCCTTAGAAAAAGGTTTAAGGTCTAACTATTTTCAAATGACTCATCTTACTGCTTCTACTCTTTGTATAAAACTGTTTGTGTGTACGTAGACTAGGTACAGACGTTCAAAAAGCCTGAGGCGTAATTGGTCTTAGTTACAAGGTTTTCTGTAAGTGGCATAGTTTAGATCAGTAGCGAACATAACACATATTGGCCTTTTGGTGGGGGGTGCAAATCTTAGGACCAGGTTCCACAATTTTTAAACCAGTCTGTGAGCGTGTCTACACATGCATTTACTCCGGCTTAAATTTCTTGCACAGTAAATTACTGTGCAGTAAGCAGGAGTGGGCTAGTTTCTACACATGCAGACCACCTGGGACTAAATTTAGTCCCAAGTCAGAGTAGCCTGCCATGTGCCCCTGTGGACACTGTGGGGAGCTTCAGCCTCCAGTCACATGGCTGCCAGCATTTGGGACTAGCTTTAGCCCCAAATTTAAGCCAGAAGAGATGGCCAGCCAGAAGTCCTGGGGCTGGGCTCAGGCCAGGCCACTAGTGGCAGGGCAGACCCAGCAGGGAGGCCCTGTGGGTTACTGAACAGTAACACATCTACATGTGCATTACTGCACAGTAACTAATTGGGTCTAAATTTGATATATGCATGATGCAGGTATCAAATATACACTTAAGTTAGCATAAGTCACCATATTTACTGCACAGTACAGGCATGTACTTGTAGCTGTGCACCCGTACTGGGCAGTAATTTTGGTTACTGCGCATTAAATGCACACATGTAAATGCCCCCTGTGTGTGCCAAACTTCTGTTTTGTTATGGGCATAAAACAGTTTCCAATCACGTATACTGGCAAAAGTGTGATGTCTGTACATGGTCATATAGTTTGTTGCTTCTTGCTTTCTGCTTCCCTTCTGGAAACAATGACATCCTGTATCTCAAAAACAAAAAACAAGAAAACCTCTTTCACAATAGATATTTATCATTCAAAAAATCTACTTTGAAAAGGGTAGAAAAGGGTGGCTTTTTTTAGAGAGGAGAGGGCTGAGTTAGAAAAGCTTGAATCAATTTAGGCAACCAGAATTTTTTTTTTAAAACTATCGCTGAATAATAAGTGTGTGATGTGTTTATTTTATATATATGCATGTCACAAACGCTGGGACCTTGAAAGCTACTGATTAAATGAGCAGTGAATAAACTGTCAAGAATATCCATTTCACTCTGAGGGAGCATATTTTGTTTAAAATTTTGTGATGTGTGTTTTTTATATATATATATATATATATATATATAAAAAACACACATCACACACTTATTTATAGTATATATTTATAGTGAAATGGAGATAACTATGTCCAGCCTAATTATTAAACCTCCTAATGAATGACTGTCAGCATGCTGGCAGCAATATTATGAAATAATTTAACACACTTATTCAAAACAAAACTGACAGAAACATTTCAAATTATTCTGTTCAATCTTTCTCCCAGAACTATTACCCATTTTTGTAGCATGAAGCCAAAGAGATGAGAGGTGAGGAGACAATAGAACACATTGTTTTACAGACTTTTTTTCTCCATATTATACAACTGTAAGTATCTGTTCCAAGCTAAATTTCTTTGCTGCCAGGATGCTCTCTTGTATGAAAGTGAATTTAAAAGAGTCCTGCTGTGAAATGCTCTCTGGGTCATGACCACTGTGGCCTCAAAATGTATAGCTCTGACTTGGATAAATCATATCCCCACAAATCTCTTGCCCAACACGCATACCACAATAGTTACAAGAGTTTAAAGAGATACAAGTAATGAAAGAAATCACAACAAAGTTTACATCCATGTGTGATGTATATGCCCTGCTGTTGGAAGAAATCTTGAGGTCATTTAAAAAAGTGGGAGGATCTATCATTTCAGTGCACCTGGAAGATAGCGGATACCAAACACATCTCTCTCACTCTCCCCCCCCTCCCCCCCACCTCCTCTCCACCTTTAGGGGAAGGGGTGAGGTTGAGCCTCTGTCACAGACTACTGATACTATGAGATTTTCTCACAGATTGGAGGTTTCGTTTTTCCTAATTAGCAGTGGTGATCAGAGGAGTAGCTGTTCTGATACAAATTGAGATATCCAAGGAGAGAGCAGAATTGGATCCACTGAGTTTATGGCATGAAGCTGACCTTATTTTTAAATACAGATGTGCAACTCAGGTAGCTGCTGAGACCATGGTGAAACATTGTGTACCAATGTAGCCTTTGGGCTCCTAGCAAGTTACACAACTGTCCATAGGATAAAGCTTACATGGCCCTGCTTTGTGGGAGGGATGAACTTATAAAAAATTGTAGCATGAAAGACAATTAAGTCTCTGAGAATTTGGGAGATTATAATTGCTTAAAGAGATCATCAAGAGATTAGTTCTCCATTGCTCTAGGGCCCCTGTACCACAATGACAATAAGGTAGTGGATCTTCTCACTAGGGAATATGGCTAATAGAGGGGCTTCCTTGAAAGACATAAGGCTGGTATAGCTGACTGAATACCCTTCCTTCCAATACCTCCCTCCTCCCCCTGGTGTCCTGCCTCCGACCTAAGGATTGGGTTGAGGCCATGCCAAGAATAGGGACAAGGCTAGAATTCTGGTTTGCTCTGGCTAGTCTCAGCTGAGACAATGGCTCCAGGGGTGACCATTGTTACTGGGCCTAATGAACTGAATATAAATTCATTCAAAACACTGCTGTAAAGATCATTTTCCCCCCCTTGTTGCTTTGACTGCATCAATCCTCTTTTGTGTGCTTCCACTGGCTTCTCCTTCTTTGCATCGAACACAAATGACTTCTCTTTGAAGGTACTTCGTGACCTATCCCCCTCCTTTTTTTAGATGCTGCTGAGAAGTCAATTCCCACTTTTGCTTTGCCAGTCATGCCTGTGTTGATTGCTCTCTGGTCAGTTTTTCCAGCAATACCTTTAGTGTTTTTCACCCTTGTCACTTTGCTATTCTTTTAAAAACTGCTCTTTAAACTTTTTAGCTGTTGTAATGCCTACTAAAAGTTGGCAGCTTTTCATGTTCTTAATTGATTGTTGATGTCTCCTTTTTCCCCTTTCTGTTGATAGTGTCTCTATCTATTGCTTTAGGGCCTGGACACACAACATGTTAACACCAGGTTTGGTGCATTGATGTAAATTATACCAAAATCTAGGGCAGATAGAAGACCAGTTATCTCAGGGTAGCTGTCCCAGTATGTGCAATGATGCTGCCTTGCTACAAGGTAGCAGAAGAACAGGCAATATCCTGTTGGCATTGAGTAAGTTACCTCAGGATAACTGTAAACTAGGGGTGTATGAAGTGGGCCCTATTCGTTTCGGATTTGGCCCGAATTGGGAACAGTGATTTATTCATTGATTCAGATCACTGTCCCTGATTCAATTCAGCCGAATCAGCGACTCGGATATAGACACAGCTTTAACTGTTTTCTACATACCTCAAGGCACCAGCAAGGCCTGTGATTGCTGCAATGCTGGGCAGATAGAGCATCCTACAAGTGTGTGTGTGTGTGTGGGGGGGGGGAGCCTCCACATGCTTGGCAGTGAACCCAGAAGTGGACCAGAAGTAATTCCAGTCCACTTCCGGGTCCGCTGGGGAGTGCATGCCTCCCCACCGCTCATCAATTGGCTGCAGGGAGACCCTGGGTGTCCCCCCCCAGACCTAGGAGGCACCAACTGCTAAGCCAGCAGGACGGGGGGGGAGCCCTGCGCACTCTCCGGTGGACCTGGAAGTGGACTGGAAGTGCTTCTGGTCCACTTTTGGGTCTGCTGCCGAGCGTGCTGGGGAGACCCTATGCTTCTGTGGGACACTCCATGAGCCCCAGCATCACAGCATTTACGAGCCGCCTGCTACCTAGAGGTATGTAGAAAAAACATTTAAAGCTGCTTCTGTGTCCGAATCTCTGAATCTTTCTGAATATCTCCACATCGATTCGGAGGGCTCTGATTTGGAGAGATTAAAGGGTTCTCTGATTTGATTTAATATTTGGAGATTCAGCCACTGAATTGGGACGAATCTTCGCCAAATCAAATCAGGGACCGAAGTTTCTTACAGCCCTAATATCTACACTGGTGTAACTTACATAGGTGTCTTTTTTTCTGGTGTAACTCTATATTGGATTCTAGTAAGTGACACCTGTGTAGGCTATACATTGTGTATCTGCTCCTTTTTAACATTGGTGTAAATTGCCTTTATACTAATGTGAACATGTTGTGTCCATGCCCTTAGATTGTGAGTTCTTTGGGCCAGGAACCATTTGTTATGTGCTTTGTAAAGAGCTTTGTACAATAAGGCCCTGAACCTTGATTGTAGCACCTACATCTTACTGCAATACAAATAATATAAGTAACATGCATTAAAACCCCTCTAGTTTGTGCCAGGGACTGACTTTGGAATCTGAATAAATGGAAAAGTTACTGAATCTGAATAATTGGAAAAGCTACATAAAAACACTTCTCTAATCTTCCTTTCCTTAACATTCGCTTGGCTGGAACAGACAACTGAGCCCAACAACAGACCCTTTAATTGTATATGAGCTCATTCCTTTCCCTGGGTTACTAGTAATCCCCTTGGACATAGAAAAACCAACTGTAGCTTCAATGTACTTGTCATCATTAGTGTTCTTTGTTTACTTTATAACCTTCGTTACCGAGACTGAGAGAAATATAAGGGGGTCAGTTTCTTTTATTTTGGGCTGTTTCACTTTCATGTTCTTAGTGCCAACATTTGGGAGCTTCAGCCACTACAAGGGAACAGTTATTTGTTTTAAAACAAAAGCTTTTAAAATTAAAAAAAAAATTTATATTGGGCTTAGGGTTTAATCTTTGGCCAAATATAATTTGATACTGTCCCTTTAAAAGATCAAACTACAGCACATATCCTATACATTATGTACTACTTCCCAGAGACTTGGCATGACAGTCGATATATATTCACTTTCCCATACCCTGAAGTTAAATAAACTTTTTTAAAACAAATGCTCCATTAGCTTCTGCCTATCAATCTTAATACATTAATTGGAGCTGTTTTAAGCCAGATAGATTCCCCCCACCCCTTTTTCTATTAAAATATTTACATTGTAATAACTCAGTGGACTTTTCTCTAAATGGAAAGCCTATAAGTGGGTGAAAGTATTTTAGAGCAGGGTGCGACTGAAGGGACATGACATGTTATTGAATTGAAAGCCCTAGAAGGTGAGGTCTGTGTAGTCATAAATTCCGGGAATGCGGATGTGACTCTCTGAATGTGTATATGAAGTTGACAGAGTTTGACAGCTACCATCTGTGAACAATAATGTATAGAAAAGCAAGACTGCATGATGCAGACTGGAATGTACCTATCAGACTCTAAGGACTATAACAATTTACTGCTCATTATCAGTGACCATGGTCATGATTAGCTTTAGGGTTTGGAATGAAACTTGGAAATTATGAGAACAAAGTTCTCCTTGTTAAAATAGAGTAATTAGCTTAATACATATGAGGAGTAAATGGGCAGGAGACTTCCTTTTTTTTTCTTCCCCTTTTATTAAGTGTTTACCATCCAAACTCTGCACAGGAGCACCAAAAGGCTACAGACTGAAAATGGACAGACTGTTACTCATTTTTGGAACCTCTTTAACAGAAAAAAAATGGCAATTTTGTAGTCTGGCTCTTATTAGTTCAGCAATTTTCTTGGGATCATACCATCTTTGCAGCAGAAGATATCAAATCAGTAATATGTTGATAAATGCACTTGTAGTACATTAGCTGATCAAAGTGGGGTTTTTTTGTCATTCTAATATTATGTTTGCTGGAAGCATTCTGGTCCAAAATAGTCTTGTTGAGTAAGAAGTTTTTGTAAGGATGGTCTCCATCCTAAGCTGATGAAGGGATACTTTCTATTTCCTCAGTTCCATATACTAGAGGCAAATATTTTTTTCTGATTAAGTTTTATTGAACCAACCGTATAGTTTGGAGAGCTATTGAACACCTGAGAAAGGGCACTTGATTCCCAAAAGTTTGTCCAACAGCTCTTGCAACTATACCGCTTGTCCAATAAAAATAGTTTAATGAAATCTTTGCCTCTGACATTTTCTGGACTGTCACGGCTACAAAAACACTCCAACCCTACTACTTCCATAAAATAGAAATTCTTCCAGGTTTGCCTGCCAGATTTTTGCTACTTAGAGAGTGCTAGATACCATGGTGATGAGTGCAGCATGAACTGTAGGAAAATATACTCAATTTACAGCTAAGGTTTCTTAAGTACCCTTCCTACCAAAACATTTAAGGGCCAGCTTCTCAGCTCTTGTGAGTTGGCATACTTCCATTGAAGCCAATAGGTTTTCTACACCCACTGAGGGTCTAGAAATAACTGGCTAAGACAATATTCAAGCCATTCTCATGCTACTTATCTCTACCTTCACTGATCATCACACACATTCTCATTCCTTCCCCCCACAATATATTTCTATCTTATAAAACTACACTAACCCACAATCTACATGAGTCCCATAGTCAAATAGAAAAATCAAATTCACAATCCCACTTCCAACACCAAAGAACTGAAAAAATTATAGAGAAGACCTTTGACTCTCAAGTAGTTATTTTAAAATGTATGTAAGAAGGAGAGGAATAGCAGGCAATCCACTGAATAAGAAAGAGATACTGAGTTCTATTTTAATTGAAAGGGGGGAAAAAAAGAAAGTTGGTTTACAAAGAATATGTGAAGAGGTAGGAAAAAATGTAGTAAACAGTATATGTGAGACTGAAGAAGGTGAAGATAGAAAAGATTGCGTGCTAATTCCTGTGTATGTTAGAGTATTTGTGTAAAACTGCATGTGTATGCATACCCACACATATACACACTTACACGTTTATGTGTATATGTATATATTTCCTGAGGAAAGGAAGGATGGTGCAGAGTAAGGACCCTGGACTCCAGATAAGCAGACTTTGACTCACTCAGGGAACTCATGGGTAGGATCCCCTGGGAAGCCAGACAGATGGGGAAAGGAGTCCAGCAGAGCTGGCTGTACTTTAAAGAAGCCTTAATGAGAGTGCAGGAACAAATTATCCCAATGTGCAGCAATACTAGCAAGTATGGCAGAAGACCACCTTGGCTTAGCAGGAAACTCTTCAGTAAACTAAATCACAAAAAGAAGCTTATAAGAAGTGGAAGCTTGGACAAACAACTAGGGAGGACTATAAGAGTATTGCTTGGGCATGCAGGGATGAAATCAGGAAGAACAAAGTGTAATTGGAGTTGCAGCTAGCAAGGGATGTGAAGGGTAACAAGAAGGGTTTCTACAAGTATGTCAGTAACAAGAAGATCAGGCAAAGTACGGGTCCCTTACTGAATGTGGGAGGCAACCTAGTGACAAAGGATGCAGGACAGGCTGAAGTGCTCAATGCCTTTTTCACCTTAGTCTTCATAGGCAAGGTCAGCTACCAGACTACTATACCTGCAAGCACAGTTTGGGAGGAGGTGAGCAGGCAACAGTGGTGAAAGAACAGGTTAGGGACTATTTAGAAAAGCTGGACATATGCAAGTCTATGTGGCTGGATGGGATGCAACAGAGAGTTGTGAGGGAGTTGGCTGATATGATTGCAGAGCTGCTGGCCGTCATCTTTGAAAACTCATGGTTATCACAGGCAAGTATGGCCTGGATGAATGGACTGTAAGGTGGATAGAAAACTGGCTGGAGCATTGGGCTCAGAGGATAGTAATCAATGCTTCACTGTCTAATTGACAACTGGTATCAAGTGGAGTGCCCCAGGGGTTGGTCCTGGAGCTGATTTTGTTTAATATCTTCATCAGTGACCTGGAAGATGGCATAGAGTGCATATATGTAAAGTGGGGTGTGATTTTAGTACGAGCTCTCTGCTGCCATGACTAGACTGCTTCTACTACTTAGCTTGTTCAAATGACTGTAATGTAGGCATACTGCAGTCACATCTCACTTTATTTTGATAACCGTTATAGGAATAGTGTTTAATGCAGCAAACTGCTTTATAATTTAACTCTCATGGCAGACCTGGTAGTCTTGAACAGCGAATGGAATGCAGGCTTCCTTTACAGCCCTGGTACTGTGCACTGGTACTGTTTTTGAAAGACCATATGAAGGAAGTGATGCAGGTTCAATTTATTTTCACATCTTTATTTCTTAGCTAGGAATCTCTGCAAGGATGCCAATTAGTGCAAATAGTGGGGTCCATTTGTTTATTCCTCATATGCTCTAATTTCTCTTGGGGAAAAGAATCCTCCTTCTGTTTTGTTTGTACAGTGCCAACACACTGTGACCCCAGTTTATGATTGGGCCTCCTATGTGTTACCATAGTACAAATAAATAATTATAAGCTACACAACAGCCAATACAAATGTTGGGTCTCTACTTTCTGGATCAGATTTGAGAAATGAACTCTCTAGGGATGAACGTTCCCTTTGGCTAGGTACAGAGAATCAAAAAGCCTGAGGCAGAATTGATTCAGTCTTTGCAGGTTAGTCTAAGCTCCACAGATTAAATTGAAACAGAAGTGAACAGACATTTACCTTTGATTCAGGTAATACAGCCACAAGAATGTGGTGGCCCAGGCCAGAAGCCACTAGAAGGGCGCTAGAGCGTGCTTCTCTGCCTGTGTTCATTTCCTCTTCCTGATGCCCCTGATGTCTCTGATATTTGCAGTCCAGAGTTACAACAAAAGAACTCTGCAGGATTGCTCATCAGTTCTTCCTGCTTCCAGGTGCCTCTGGGATTTGTAGTCCACAGTTGCAGCCAGCAGTAAGCTTGAGTGAGTGAAAGGGTGTTTAACTCCCCCTCCCTAGCCCCAGACCCCATCTGGGGTTTGCTGGGAGGGGGGGGGGGGCAGTCCCACCACTGTAGACAGGGCTGCATCCGCAGCTAGGCTTCCGCCCCCCGCCCCACCTCTTTGTCAGTCTGCCCTCACTGCTTCACCTAGGGAGCAGAGGGGTGGGGCCAGCCCTGCTCTCTGGACCAGACAGCACAGCACAGCCCAGCCCAAGACTGGAAAGTACTTTAGGATGCTGGGGGACTGTGATTTACCTTGAACCAGAAAAGTTCAAGCTGATGATCAGCAGCTGATCAAGGTGCCGGAGGCAAAACCAGAAGTGCCAGTGGCACTTCTTTCAGTGCTGCCAGCACTTCTTCAATCTCAGGGGGACACACCCAGGCCGGTGAGGGCCAATCTCAGGGTGGGCACATGCTCCCCCTTATACGTTGCCTATGTCCCGATGCCATCTTTAATATAGTTAGCACAGGTAATAATCAAAGTTAAGACAGAGCAGTGAGTTTTATTGACCCAAATACATAATCTGGTTGCTACACTGTTCTGAGGCCTATGCTGCTTTCTTTAGGACTTTGAAGAAATGTAATATGCTACATGAAACAGAGTAGGGTGCTGAGAAAATAGTCAATATATCATTGAAAGAGCTCTGTGTAGAGGCGCACCAATTCATTGGTCCATATCAGATCGGCACTTATAAAAGGAAAATTTACATTATTGGCAATTGGCTTTTTTTGGCTGATATGGCTGATAAAGTCCCCGATTAAATGCCGTGTGCATGCATGCAGCCAGGAGGGCAGTCCAGCAACTTGGAGTGTAGCATCTGGCTGGTAAGTCTGTTAGGGGCAAGAGGCAGAGAAGGGAAGGGTGTGGGTGGTGCAGATTGAGGCTCATCTGGGGAGAGAGGGAGCAGCTCCCACCACTGTGTGCATCCCCCAGGTCTGTGTGCGGGGCAAGGGCAGGCTGCCGCTGTGGACTGGGCCTGGAGACTGCGCCAGGCTCTTCCCGGCAGGGGGCCTGAACCAGGGCTGTGCTTGGGGTGGACAGTGGCAGTGCTGGAAGGCGGGGATATGGCAAATGTTGTGGTGGATCTAGCCCTCCCCCCCGGGGCTTCTGCTTCCAGCGCTGCTGCTGCTTACCCTGCCTG
>NW_005841920.1:1911813-1921330 GCF_000455745.1 Alligator sinensis
TCAAACAGATCCAGGGGTACACACCCCCCCATGCTTCCCTCTGGGGTGCACACAGTGGCAGGACCCACCCCTCCTCCCCACCTCACCCTCTGCCACCCCTGGATGAGCCGTGACTCCATCCTGCACCCTGCCCCAGCCCCACTCTCCCCCTCACTGCAGGGACTTCAATCTGGCTCCCCCATATCCCTTCCCCCCCACAGACTTACCAACTGGACACTGCTCTCCAAGCTGCTGGGCTGCATATCGGCAATCAGATGGGTATTGGCCGATATGGCTGGTCAACAATTGGCCATCAGTATTGGACCAAAAAGTCTTTATTGGTGCACCCCAGTTAAATGTATTTTAGGATATCTGCAGAGGAAAGCAAAGGCATACCTCTGCATTCCCTTTAATATAGCCAGCAAGGGTACCAATAGTGGAAGAGAGCTTCAGAAGTGCTCAGTGGGTGCAGCTACACAAGATGCTTAATGCGCAATAGAATAATTAGCTGCACAATAAACATGGTGTGTCTATGTATGCATGCCAATTAGGCTGGAGTAAACTAATTTACTCTGCAGTGGGATAGTACTTGTAGATCGGGGGTGGGCAAAATGTGGCCCAGGGGCCAAATGCAGCCCATCAGGCCATTCTGTCTGGCCCACAGGGTCCCTAAAAAATTTAGAAAATTAATATTTATCTGCCCTGGGCTGCCTGTCATGCGGCCCTCGATGGCTTGCCAAAACTCAGTAGGCGGCCCTCTGCCCAAAATAATTGCCTGCCCCTGTTGTAGATACAAGATACAAGTACTATCCCACTATGAAGTAAAAAACTGCAGCAGCACACTTGTAGATGCTGCCCTGGCTGGCTCAGGCATGAAGGTGCTTCAGTGTAGGGGCTGCCTGCTGGCTAGCCCCGCCCTGAAGCACCCTCATGCCCCAGCCAGCCACTCTGCAGCACACTGAGCCAGGGGAGCAGTCCTGGGTTGGCAGGCTGACTCCCTGAGCCCCTGGTAGCTGGGGCTGCTCCAACCTGGCTCAACATACTGCAGTCCTGGGTGCACGTCCAAATGGCAATAAACTCCAGAGTTTATTGCTCCTCATTAATTGAATATGCAGAAATGTCCAGCTTTCATTTAAATCTGCTGCCATTGAAATCAATGGTTAAATTTCCATTGATCTTCTCTTTGTTAGCTTTGTTTGCTTGATGTCTTGGAGTGTTTTTTCTTCCCACTGTAAGTCATCCATCTACTCGTGTCTGCACAAAGCTAGATGGAAAGCAGGGTTTAATATATTGTTGTGGGGATATTTTGTTTTATTGATTTTGAAGTTCATGTTTCATGTTAATGTTCCTTTTTTCTAAATATAATTAACTGAAACAACTGTTTTGTTTTGAGATCTGATATTCCAGTTGTTTGTATGTGCTAAAATATGTGTGTGAACATGGACAGGTGTTTATAAAAGTGTGCATATGGACTTTCATTGTGCATAACTGAAGCATTTATAAAGGTGGCATTGCCCATCCTCAGATGTAATATAGTGCTTAATTTTCTAAGTGCTGTTGCTTATTTGAGGTTAATATACTCTGGAGCCATCCATGGGAGTTAAGTGTATACATTCAAGGGAAAAAACTGACTCTTATCAATGGCCCTGAAAATGAAGAAATGATCAGTTGAAAATAAGGGCTGCATGAGATGTCTCTAGCTGGCAAGCCAACGTCAGTGACAGCATTCCTGAGGAGAGGGACACATACAAGCACACTGTCCTATTCCTAGACTCTGTTGGCTCCAGTCTCATTGCTGAGAAGGTAATTGAACTTGACCTTAATTCTGTTCTCCAAGCATTTTAGTGGTCTGGATCATTGTCAGTTTCAATCCCTTGCTGTTTCTCAAGAACAGTTAGCAGGGGAGAGAAAATGAATGGCACAAAATGTGTGTACTTGTCCATAAGCTTAACAAATTTAGTTCCTTGAACTGGTTATTATTGGGTTGCCTGGCATATGAGCTGGGATTTTAACAGCCTTTGTCTGGTAGAGTGGAATAGACTTCTAATTGTCATATTTTAGGGCACAAAAGAGATATCTAAACGCATCATTTAATTTTTATTGTAATAATCGTCACCGTTTTATAATATATTTAGGGTAACAAACATTCTTCCTTGTGTATTCATAGTGCCTCACATGGCAGAGCCCCAATTCTAACAGAGGTGTCTGGACACTCCCACTACAAACAGATTGTTATTTTCATTATAAATATTGACTCAGCCATAAGCGTAGTATCATTTCTATAACAAAAGAGAAGATGCTAAATTCATCAACAGGAAAATAGGCCAATACCTTTCCAGTTATGAGTGCTAATTAGTCATTATTTCATCTTTGTTCTAGCTGTATTTGGCATCACAGCAGCATGCACTGAACTGTTATATTTAGAGAAAATCTTTTATTTTTCAGTAAGCCAGGAGTCTGCTTATGCTAATTACACTCACAGCTGGGATGAGGACTCCTAGGAATTAAATTCCTCTTTAAGTTAGGAATTGGCAAGTTCCACCAGTTCTGATCCATGTTTAGATTTAAAGGAATAAAGCCTCTTCATTTCATGAGATGGTATTGATTGATTAATTTAGAACTTGGGGGGGGGGGGTTCAGATGAAACAATTTAACAGTTGAGAATGTTTGAATAGTTTCAGTCTATTTGAATATGAATTTTTCACAGTTAGTAAAAGTTTAATCCACAACATTAGCATGATTCAAATTATTTATGGTTCCATATGAGCTTTATTTATTTTCTTATCATCATAATAGCCCAAGTACCCATAACAGTTCTTCAAAGTGCTTGGTGCTGGGTTCTGTCATCTGGACTTTAAGCAAGGTGACTGATATTTGCCTTGTGTGGTTTGTTCTTTCTCCTTCTAATCTCATTACAACTCTTTGGGTGTGTCCCTCCAGGTAGGGTTTACACCATTTTAGCAGTGTTGGAGTGATGTTATAGCCATAATGGTCTGGAAAATATGCAAGAGGCAAGGATTTTTGTGGGTGATCTATTTTATTGAACCAACCATTTTACCACATATTCTTGTACCCCACCATTTCTTTCAAGGAGGGCAGTAGGAACTCTTGCTTGTCAGTGTTGTGCTGTAGAGAGTTCCCAAAGGATGAGAATAGGTGATCTAAATAGTGTACCAAAAGCTGTTTCTATCCCATTTCTTCGCCTACATACAGATTATGCTAGGTCAAGATAATACTTTTCATTTGAGCTTCAAGTTAGCCTCTGGATAACTTTTATACAATATGGCTTGGGGGACCAGGTTTGAAACTAGATGGTTTTTAGCTAGAACCCATGTAGGGAAGCTAACCAAGGGAAAGTTGATTGTACTACTGAATGTTTTAAGGATGAAGAGGAAATTCCTGCTCTGATTTAAGCATGTGGTACTGCAGTCAGGAGTGCCATCACTTATTCACTATTCTCTTTCCCCAGCTAGGAAGTGCAATCAGATTGGTAGGTCTTGAGCTGAGACTTTTTTACAGTGTCCAAAACTTCCTGAGGAGTGAATGTATGGAGCTGTGGAAATGCAGACAGAAAGTTTGTTAGCTCATTCTTAGCAACATACTACCTGAAAAACCTTTCCAGGTGTGCATGATGTTTGTGGTGAATAGAATGACAGTTCTTCACAGTATTGCTGCTCAGTTCTATTATGGGCACTTGGGCTTGGCAAACATAGCTCATTCCCTAATAACTTCTCTGGGTGAGAACTAGCAGATTCTGGTAGGAAGCTGGTAGGAAGGTTCTCTTGGTCTGTTAACCAGCCTAAGCATAATATTGGAGAATTGCTTTGCTTCAGCGTCTCTGTGTTTCTGCTATTATTTTTTACCACTGACACCTGAGCATCTGCCCCTCCCTCTCTGTTGCAGGGTGTCAGAAAGTCAAAGAGATCTTTGTCAGCAATGAGAAAGGTAGGGTTAAATGAGAGCCTGAACATTGATGACTGAGATTTGTGTACGATGATAATTTGCCACACCCTTGACTCTTTGTCTTGCGAGTGCCGTGCTCTGTTCTTAAATTTGCTTTGCAATTTCATGTTGTCCAAAAGTCAGTATGGTTACATCAGGATCACAGGTCTTGTTCAGTGGGTTTCACATGGGCTCTGACTGTTGCCTCATTCTAAAACCATAACTGGGTTGTATGTCCTTTTTATTGACATCTAATCTGAAGAGCAGGTCCAGGCTGTTTCCAGTTACACAGGTTGGATCAGAAAAGGTCTGTCAGGATCCTAGGGAGAGAAGTGAGATGAATGTGTGGTTTTTATACCCTTAGTCTTGTCAATTTGAATGTTGACATTTCCCTGGACAGCAAGACTGGGGTGTTTTTATCACAACTGTCAAGTTATCAGTGAGCTACTTTATGCATCCTTTATTCTGTGGTGGTTTGTAAATGAGCATAAGATCTATATTAGTTTTGGCCCTGGTTTCCACTGTTGGATGAGAGCATTTGAATGAACTTGTTGTCAGATTTTGTAACTTCTGTCACTCCTTTCCTCATTTCCCAGCCCCCATATCTTTGGCTGGAATTCTGGTATGCAACATCCTGCAACAATGCTCCTCAGTGTATTAGGACAGCTATCTGTCTCTAAGTCTCCTACAACAACTCTTTACAGGGGTCCTATGTTTCATTTCTTGGTGGTACTAGGTGCTCAGTTGTATTATAAAACAGTGTTGCATCTATACACTGAAGGCAAAAATCTTTCATTAATTTGAAAAGGCCAGATTGGGCCTGCTGAGATCCAAACATGAATTAGTTCTGATGCATAGAGAAGAGATGTAAGACTATGCCACCAAAGCATATTCTTCATTCTTCACACAGACGATCACCATGTGATTTTCACCCTTGCAGAGAAAGGGCAGAATTGGGACAGAAAGGTATGTGGTACGTGCACGGTACTATAAGTGAGGTGAGGGTGATGGGGGCAGCAGCATCAGATCATGACTTTGAGGGGGGTGCAGAAAAAACAGACACTGCTGCTGCTAGCTGGCCACACTGCTGTCACCAGCTGTTGGAAGCTGCTGCTGCCACATGTGCATTGCTGCCCACGGTGCAGAATTGCCCCGTTGCTCCTTGGTGGGAGCATATTTCCCCCTTCATCTGGCCAAAAACATGTCCAAAGATGTGGAACCTCAGAGAGTGTGTCCCAGAATCTTCCATTGGACCAGCTCCTGTTGAAAACCAAGAGGAGGGTGCCAACGAGGACCAGAGCTACTCCAGGAAATATAAGGCACTGATAGAACTGATGTTTAGTTGCATGATCGGCCCCCTGAAAGTGCTTTACAGCCATGTCCTGACAGATGTACACAGCTGCAGAGTGCTTTAAAAGTGTAAAATCATGTAACAAATGAACCCTCATTACATGAGGGTTCAAATGAAGGCTCAAAGTGGAGTGATATACTCCAAAGTGGAGTGCCTTCATTAACTTCTGTCAGTCCCTTCATGAGAGGAGGGATGAGCTGATACAGCCCAGCCCCACCCCAGTTTCTGTCTTCAGGATGGGAGAGGTAGAAGGGAGAGGATGAAACTCCATTTGGGGTTTACCCAGGCTGCGCTGCAGGGTGGGGCAGGTGGATTGGAGGCCCCTCAGGGTGGGGCCCTCCAATTCACCTGCCCCCCGCCCTCCCTCCAGCGTATGGTATGCAAACCCCAGACCGAGCTCCTTCCCCTTCCTTCTCCCTCTCCCATCCTGAAAGCAAAAGCATGGTGTGGGGTGAGGGGGAACAGGCTAGGGAGGAAAGGCTGAAGACATGCAACTGGCTCCAAAGTGGAGCTCAGTCTCCCCCAGACCCAACAGCAGATGTCTGTTGGATCAGGTGGATTGCTGTAACTCGTGGCACCTTTTTTTGAAGTGCTGTGAGTTACAGCAGAGAATTGCACATCTGTCAGTACCTATAGAGCAGGCATGGGCAAAATGTGGCCTGCGGGCTGGATGCGGCCCACCAGGCCATTCTATCTGGCCCGTGGGATCCCTAAAATATTTAGAAAATTAATATTTATCTGCCCCTGGCTGCCTGTCATGCAGCCCTCGATGGCTTGCCCAAACTCAGCAAGCAGCCCTCTGCCCAAAATAATTGCCTGCCCCTGCTATAGAGCCTTCATAAGGAGTCCTTGTCCTCCCATAGATCCTCAGGTAATCAGAAAACTTGAGGTGTGGCTTTTCTATATGGGCAAACCCTTGTCTTTCTTAGTGGGGCAATGCAGGGTAACTATGTAATTTCACTTGAAGAAAGCCTCAAGCCTTCTACCCTTAGACAGAATGGTCTGGCCTAAAGCACATGCTAAACATCTTCTGGTTTAAAGACAGCACATCACGCAACCCGTTAAAAACACTTTGTAGCCATCAGTCTGAAAGCACTTTACAAGGATGGGTGAGCAGGATTATGCTTGTTATACAGATGGGAACAATTAGATACAAAATTGTTAAGCCTGCTTTTTGATATAATTGAAAATTGGGCACACTGTGATGGAAAACCCAAATATGCAATTTAATAATTATGAACAGCCAAAGGGCTCCCAATAAAGGTTTTGTCACTTAAATGAATAGGGGATTTTATTTATGACCATGTTTATATGTACTTTTTGTTTCTCAATTACAAAAGCATAAAGAGAACATTATCAGTCTCAGATTGTGAATTGTGTGTTTCTGATTTTCCTGAGAACAGGAAATCAGCTGTTTGTACCAAATGCTCTATTTCTAATTTTATTTTTTTTGCACAGCAAGTTTCCCTTTGGTGCAACTGATTGAAAATTGGGGATTCCAATGCTTTTATGCAGTCCTCTAACAAAGTCTTTGGCAGTAAGTATAAAGTGTATTCCAGGGTAATGAGGCTGAGCTAAGCACTCATATGGTTCTTGTATCATTGTTTGGCATGCTTCATATTCTCACTGATCCCATTCTGGCTTTTCGGAGAAACACTCTGTATCATGAAACAGACTGTAAACTGGAACTTTGTGAAACAGCACATATTGTTTCCATTTGTCTACTCAAAGGACACTGTATATCTTTACCTGCAGTTTGTCTTCTCTTTGTAGTGTTCTGAATATTTCTGATCTCACAGAAGCTTGCATTAATTCTGTCTCCAAAGGACTCCAGTTACGTCTGCTCTTTCTTCCCAAAGGACCGCAAGGCATGGCACATCATTTGAATTTGGCAGGCAAACAAAAACCATTTGGAAACTATCAGGAATACAACTGCTACACAATTGAAAAGTCTTTCTGTGAATGACCACTCTGATTCAGAACATGCCCCCTAGCATTTCACAGCAATGCTCTTGTTTTTGAGAGCAAAACTGAATGATGAAGCCAAAAATAACCCTTACTGCATGGCCATTTTAAGATTGTAATAAAGGATTAGCTTTCTAGAAATGAAGTATTTATCCTTACATGATTTATGAGGAAATATAACTTGCACAGTAGTGTTATTTCAAATCTTGAAACATTTTAATATGAGCCATCATGGTGACATTCCTAACCAGGGCCTACCAGCCCTACATGCCCCTACCCACTATCCCGTTTATGCAGCATACCCTCATTGCCCAGCAACAGCGTCACATGACTCTATGGGCATTTGTACACATACTTTTTCATTCAGCGATGTGCTGGAGACTGGCCACTTCTGAGCAGACTCAGTTAATCAAGTCTGCTCTGCACGCGAGCTGATGCACACTGCACTGCGCCACTTGCAATTGTATAAGTGGCAAAGTGCACGTCAGCGCACAGAAAATGGCAGCAATGTGCTTTTGAACTTAAGCACCTCCAAGGTGTTTAAGTTCAAAAGCACACTACCACCATTTTCTTGGCACTGATGCACATTTTGCCGGTAAGCATCGCAGCTCCAGGTGCTTTTCAAAGTGCCCAGTACTGCGGTGCTTACACATGTAAGAATGCCCTACAAGCTCCAGCATGCGCACACCATTTTCAGCAACCAGACTTCTCTACCCCTGTGTTACTGCAAACTAAGAATGGCTTTTAGGTCCCAGCCAGGACAAAATAAGAAACACTTAACCAGTGGATTAAACACAGGATTGAGAAATAGAAACTCCTGTCTTCAGATCCAAGTTCTACTGTGGATTAGCTATAATAGTGTCTAGCATGTCACTTAACTTCCCTCTGAGTCTGTTCAAAAGTCTATTAACATGGCTTCCACAGGTTTTGGAGCAGGTTCTTTATGGAGATTCTATCACTGTAAGAGGAAGATATAGTGTCAAAATAATACTGCTCTATCCCAGTGCTGTTATAATGCTCCACTAATAGGGCTCTGAGGATGTAATGTCTGAGATAGATGTGAAATAGCATAAGATTAATCTATGTGAAAAACCTACAAATTGTAAGATGCAGACTCTAGGTTGGACCTGTCTTTTCTTGTGGCCTTTTAGTTCTCTGTATAGGTATATAAGTCTATAAGTAAGACACCTTATCATAATTTTCCCTTGTTCATGAGGGTTTCATTTTATTAAAAGCCAGTCAGGCCGTGTCCCACACTTTCAGCTGTTCTCCGCGCTGCAAAGGAGCAGTGCTCGGGATGGGGGGGTGGGTTGATCCCTGGATATCCAGGGGTGAAAAAATACCCATGCAAAGAAAGAAAAGCAGAGCACATATAAACAGAGCCTGGCCACCCAAAGCCAAGCTCCAGCTGCCAGCCAGGCTCTAAGTAGTAGGATCACTGTTGCTGCAGCCTCAGGAGAACCCCAAATCCACAGGTAAGGCTGCTGGGGCCAGCTCAGTGCTGGCCCAAGCCTTCCCTACCCCACCCAGGGTAACCTGCTGCTTGTTACAGGGCGTATGGCACAGGCATTCCCTGGTGACATCTAGCAGCAGCACAAGGTGTCCCAATGCTAGTTGTCCTGGGGAACTAAACATCCAAGTTCATGTGCTTGGATTGGAAACTGGCTAATGTGGTCCCTATTTTTAAGACGGGTAGGAAGGAGGACCCAAGTAATTATAGGCCTGTAAGCCTCACCTCGGTGCTCAGGAAGATCTTGGAGAGAATCATCAAGGAGCACATCTGTGGGGGGCCTGCAGGGGAGATCATGCTCAGGGGCAATCGGCATGGGTTCACTAAAGGCAGGTCCTGCCAGACCAACCTGATTGCCTTTTACAACCAAGTAACTAAATCCTTGGATGATGGTGTCGCTGTGGACATAGTCTTTCTAGACTTTAAGAAGGTCTTTGACACTCTCTCTCACCCCATCCTTATCAACAAATTAAGTGACTGCAGCATTGATGCCTGCACAGTTGGATGGGTAAAAAATTGGCTGATGGGGCGCACCCAGAGAGTTGTGGTGGACGGGTTGTACTCAGCCTGGCGAGATGTGAGCAGTGGGGTACCCCAGGGCTCGGTCCTTGGGCCTGCACTGTTTAACATCTTCATCAGCGACTTGGACGAGGGGGTGGAAAGCACACTGTCCAAGTTTGCTGATGACACTAAGATGTGGGGTGAGGTGGACACAGTTGAAAGGAGAGAGAGGCTGCAACTAGATTTAGACAGACTACAAAAGTGGGCAG
>NW_005841920.1:1922082-1928426 GCF_000455745.1 Alligator sinensis
GAGGAACCATCAGTCCCCAAAGTTTGCATCATTTATCTTTGCATTCATATTTTATTTACAACAACAGGACATGATAAATAGATATTCTGCTTATTTTTTAAATATCCTTGCTAACTGGGGACAGTTTGTTCCAGTGCAAGGAAAGTTCATAAATGGAGACATCATAGCTGAGTTTGCTGTAGAGTTTTACTTTTTTAGACACAATTGCTTAATATAACTCACCAACAATACTTTCAATTTGGCCAGTAAAAATATATGCTAACCAAAGAATTTAGAACAGTGCCTTAAAAAAAAGCAGCATTGCTTTATAAAATGCTACATAGGAATTCAAATAAATGATGTTGTATTATAAGCATGCCTTTTTGTCTGTTTTCAAGTTGGACCCTGTTTTGGGTATTTTGAACTTGGAAGGATTTTATCTTGGGAGAGGAGAGGCAAGAATTTCTTAGGGTGATATCTTTTATTGGACCAGCTATGTAGTTGGGATAAAGACAGAAACACTTTCTAATGCAAAACAATATTTGTCAGATGCCGGGGGAGTGGGGGGCAAAGGATAATTTAATTTTTGCATTGTCTGCCTCGGGGGCGGGGGGCAGAACAAGACAGAGTGAAGATCCAGGGAGCCCACCCCCTTAGCATATGGTCTATGGGATGTGCAGCCCCCAGCTGTGCCGGACTTGGAGAGCCCTGATGTACATGGTGCCTTGTGGTAATTTGAAAACCTACACATTTTGAAAAAAGGCTGATATAGCCATAAGTGCTGAAATAGAACTTGTTTCAAGCTGGACCCTGGTTTGGGTTTTTTGATTTTGGAGTGGTTTTATCTTGGGAGAGGCTGCCTGTTAAGGTTTTATTCATTGCTGTGTGTTAATATAAATGTAAAATATTTTACTTCTCATTTAGAAATCTAATTATCAGTTTGTAATGTTTCAGCTATTTTAGATACCTGGGAGTGAGGCACTGTGTGATTGTTTCTGAATTATGCTACCTAGATTTGGTAGCTGAGAGCATTGTGTTCTGGATGACATCTTATTCTACTGGATCATCCAGTTATTTTCACACAGTGTATTCCTGCTTGTGCTTAAGATGATTCAATAAAAATATTGGAAATAAATAAAGTGATGTTTCCGTGTAGTTAGGAACTCATACATGGTCATTTTTTATCCAAAAAATAGGGAAATAATAAAGGTTGTAGTTTTATTTGTTGAATTTCAGTGTTAGGCCAGTAAACCATATATTGGGCGTCCATGTATTGGGTGTCCAAGGCCTCTAGCAGATATGAAAATGATCGCACAGTCGGGATCTGACAAATGTTATGCCCAATCTCCAAAATTCTGCATTTTGCCATACCAGACGTGGAAGGTAGGATGCATGGACTTTGGGATCAGGGATAAGATTCCTCAGCTCCCAATTGCCTGCATGTGGCGTAGAGCATCCAGCATGAGGTGTAAGGTTATACAGAATGACCTAATAGCAAAGTCATGAATAGAATCTATGAGTTCTGACTCCCACAGTGATTCTATACCCTACTTGAATCACTGGTGTGCACATAATAATTTTCATGGTATAGAAGAAAAAAGCAATAAAGAATAGATGCTGAAATGAGGCTGTCATTTTTTAGCTTGCTTACCTGACTGTACTCCCAGGCATTTTATGTTTTTTTTTTATTTTGGAGCTAGGATGGATGGTTTAAAGGTGAGGTCATCAAGCAAATAATTATGTGAGGAGTGGCCTGCAAGGAAAATAAGTGATTTAATATGGTATTTGAATATCTGGCTTATGATTGGCCCGATATTGTATTTCGCATATAATCAATGAATAATAAGAAGACGTCCACATCAGCCCAGAGGTAAATTGTACATGTGACCAAAAGTCCTAGATTGTCATTGAAATGTGAATCAGTATGTGCATAATGATACATATTCTGAATGTTTTGATCAGTCTAGAAATCCCTCCAATTGAAATGTGACACTTTTTTGTCTTTTAAATTAACTTAAAAGTTGAAAGGTGTTGTATCATGTAACAGTCTTTATTGTGATGGAATTTATTAGGCAACAGTGGTAACTGAGATTAAGCACTAAAGTTTAAAAAAAAAAGATTTATATTATATCAGTATATCTTTAATGGCCCATGGTCTAGTGAGTAGCGATCTGGCCTGAGAGTCTTTTCTGTCCTCTGCCTCTGACCAGCCTTGTGACCTGGGTTAAGTTACTGGACTTTCTGTGCTTCTATTTCCTCCTTGTCAAAGCAGAACTAATATCACATTAATCTGTGAAGTTCATTGAGGTACATGGGATGGGAAGTGTGATGTAAAAGCTGAATCTATTCAGCAAACCATGGCATTGAATAATAAATAAATAAATATTATTCATTCTGACAGTTTATTCCATGCTGTTCTTTGTTCAAACGTAACGCTTAAATTAATATCTTATGTGAATAATTATTTGATAGTATGTTTTAAAAAAAGGGATTTTTTAAAAAAATAAACTAGGGGAAAAGGTGATATGAATTCACACCAGTTCTACAGTGATGTAATGCCATTGACAGAAGAATCAATCCTGATTTCCAGTGAGGCAAGCGAGATCAGAATTGTGCACAATTATTATCAGGAAAGGCTTTGGCGTAATTTATTAAATAGATGCTATTTGCACTTCCTGGACTGTGACATGCTGCAGTTTAATTCTTAGAGTAGCTCTTAGGAAGACAAGTTTAATCATCTGTATTTTTTACTTTCTTCTTCTGTTTAAAAAAATATCCTTTCAAAGGCTGAAAAATGAAAAGTTCTCTGCCAACTCTTGTATTTATTTGCATACCACGTGCACTTTTCTCCTACAAATTTGGCCCTTCAAAATTGGGATGAGTATCCTAAGCAGAGAGGCTGATTCTGCTTCACCAGAATAGAAACAGAGAAGAATACAGGAGCACAGCATCTTGCTTCTGGCTCCTAAGATGGCTGCTGCTTCTCTGACTCAAGTGAGTGGAAGGGGTGGAGTCATGTGTTAATCTTCTTACAGCCATAGATATTGGAGAGTACTCTAATTTGGGCCTGAAGGAGCAATTACGCTGGCTCAGGGGAAGAGAGCTGCTGCATGCAGTCTAATGTTTTGATGAGGCTTATACTTGGAAGCGGGCAACAGAGGACACCTTCTCTTTCTTCCTGAGAAAGTAGTGATGTAATCTTTTTTATGGTATATCTAGCTTTTGCAAACTATATCTAACTGAATACTTAAGGCAAGTTGCAGATGCTGGGAGGGGTATGGCATGTGTGTGTTAAGAGATGCTTGCAGAGCACAGCGTGTGGGATGCGGAGGATTCCTGGAATGCCTCCCTAACACCAGCAGGATAGTGTCTCCCTGACACTTGTAAGATAGCAAGAAGTTCAGAAAAAGGTCTCATTATAATGCTAAAAATCACACCCCTGGGCAGGGCAAAAGTATGTTAATGAAACATATATGTATGTAAATGAAATACGTGGCTAAAACATAGGTATAGAGACATGCTCAGTAGAGAACGTCTTATGTCAGTGGCTTGTAACCAATCACTGAGCGATACACTTGCAAACATATGTATAAAAGGTACCCAAAGGTAGAAACCGGTGGTGCTTGCTTTGCAAACGATTGCCAAGCACCCCTCTCTGCGCAGACTGGAAACAATAAAGATTAAGTTGGATCCTCCACCCATGTGTGTTCATTGGCAATAGCGCACCGGGCACGAACTCACACTGTCCGTTGGGGACAACAAGATCAGTGGGTCTATTCCAGTTTGCAGCAGCTGAAATCTAGCCCATTACAATACAAAGGGGATGTAGACTACATTAGACTAGAATCAGAATCTAGAATTGAACTAGGATTCCAATCTATGTACCTTTTGTGGGTTTAAATCAGATTCTAACTATTATGATGACGTTCTCTTGGCTGGAATAACTGGGTAAGAAGCTGATATGGAAGTTGGAGTAAGCTTTTCAAACATGTTCTCTGCAGTGTTGTTATGCAACTTGAGTCGACGGAGCCACTGACAGTGTTTCTATTCTATACATTTCAGCTTTGCAAATGTGGCCTTCAGGGCAGCATAAATGACACAGAATCAATTGACTGAGTGTCCAAAGTTGTGATCATGTGGTGGCACCCAGCATGAAACACTCAGGCTTTGTACCTTAATTTACCTGTGAAATCCTCCTCCTCAGAGAGCAGCTGCTGCAGAAGCAGTGATGGCTGACTGATGTGCACAGATAATATTTTCTATCGTGTTGACTCAACAGTCTTTCCCCTCTGCTGATAGGTTGGTTGTTTGCTCCAGTCTCTTCACCAGTCTCATTTCCCACTTGTTTCTCATATCTTACTCCTTGTCTTTTTGTCTAGCTTATCTCTTCCTAAATAAATCCCACACAGTGAAACAGTCATGGCACCACCACAACATTTGTCACTAGCACTTTGTTTGGACTGTTGGTGCATTGCACCCATTTCCTTTGTCCTGCATATCTCCTGTCTATTTAGGCTGTAAGCTTTGCGGCACAGGGGCTCTCTCTTACTTTGAGCCAGTCTACATAGCAGTTGGGAGCTGTGCTTATAGCAACATGCTTGCTTCAATATGGAACTCAGCACAGACCAACTCTGAGTATTTATT
Source organism: Alligator sinensis (assembly GCF_000455745.1). Taxonomy (NCBI): domain Eukaryota; kingdom Metazoa; phylum Chordata; order Crocodylia; family Alligatoridae; genus Alligator; species Alligator sinensis. The sequence goes on from NW_005841920.1 coordinate 1,926,706, forward strand.
CAGGTTTCTGCACAGGTTTTGCTGCCAGCACAGAACTTCTGCTCATGTAGCTACAGGCACCCACGTGAGATCGATTAAAGCCAGCTCAATTATGTCTACATGCCTTTGGCTTGCACCATATGCACACCTTGTGCGTTTATACAGTGCCCAGCACAATAGTAATCTTAATGTGTCCCTTGGCACTCTCTGATTAGTAATCTCAAAATAAGCTTCCTAAATTTATGAGGAATAAGGGTAAAGAAACTAGCTGCCCAAGAAAGCTGTAGAGTCCCTCTCATGGAAGATTTAAAAAAAGAGGCTGGATGGCCATTTGTCTGGGATTGTTTAAGAACAGTGAATCCTTCTCTTTTGCAAGGATTTAGCCATGAATAACAATGTCCTACATAATTTTCTCCATTCTTACTGCTGCTTCTGAAGCTGCCCAAGCTTGCATAAACTCTCTTTTCTCTCAATTTAGCGTCTCCTGCCAGATCCCATCATGAAACATACTCTTGTGTGCTATTTGCTGCCATAGGATCACAAAGTCAGCATTCTAAATTCACTGCTTTTGGCTCAGCTGAATTAAGAAAAGCAGTGTGAAGGAAAGCCATTATCTGAACACAAATGTGTTTCGTAAGGACCAAAATTGGCAGGCTAATTTTTACTAAAGACATTGTATTTCAGGATATAGTGGCCTATGGCCATAAGAGCTCGTGCTGAGATTCCATTATGTTCATACATTAAACTACTTCAAAGAAGGTCAGTAGTCGGATCACAGACCCTTCTGAAGAACAGCCAGAGCTGCAAAAAGTAGCATTGGTGAATCTGCAGGGGATGCTCTTCTGAGTGACCCAGTCACCACAGTTGCTCTGTTTCTCAGATGAGGCACAAAATGATAGCCTTCACCAACTGGGCATTTAATATGACAGAACATTTCTCTCATGAGAACAGGAGTTGTACTTTGGCCACATCCCATTCACTTAATTACATGTGTAACCTGGGCGGTACTCCAAGAGGCACCCACTCTCTAACTGAAGGGATCAGAGTAGGTGCACAAGCGCTGTGGGAGGTGTAGGGACGCTCCTCCCCCTATAGAGAGGAGCCAGACCACCAAAGAGGACTTAACCATATACCTTTTAATGAGAGAACAGTACTGGGAACATAACCAGTATAAACCAGGGGATATAGGTGATGCTACAACGCCCCGAGGAGACAGGATTCAACAAAGGTTAGACACTTACAATCATAGACATATTCATCCAGTTGATAAAAGGCAGGGTTAACAAAATATAAAACACAAACAGCAGAACAAACAATACTAGTTGGCGAAATATAAAAGGCACAAAACACAAAACATCAAATGACAAGGAATATAGGGCCTAGGTACCTGGAGGGGGTGGAGAGGAAAAACACAATGGTCCCTTTCTACTGCAACAAGGATTTCTCCCTGTTACTTCACTCACCCCAGCTGGGACTTGAATTCTAATCTCCCATGTGATAGACAGAAGCTCTACCACACAGACACCAGTGCTGGTACAGTGCCAAGCTGTTAGGGGTCTTGACCTTCCAGGAGCCCCTGCCTCACGTTTATCTGCCTGGCCTCTTATAGGAGGAGCTGGAAGCAGAGCTGGGAACCTCTCAGATTGCTGCTCAGATCCTTGCTGGAGCATGGGAACCTCTCCTGCTAGCCATAGCCTCTCATAGGTGATCCTGGAGCCCAGCGGGGAGCCTCTCCCGCCTGC
>NW_005841920.1:1933748-1938642 GCF_000455745.1 Alligator sinensis
GTATAAAAGGTACCCAAAGGTAGAAACCGGTGGTGCTTGCTTTGCAAACGATTGCCAAGCACCCCTCTCTGCGCAGACTGGAAACAATAAAGATTAAGTTGGATCCTCCACCCCTGTGTGTTCATTGGCAATAGCGCACCGGGCACGAACTCACACTGTCCGTTGGGGACAACAGTAGGGTAATCAGCTAGTTACCTCAGAGGTCTGTACACAAATGCATGGAGCCTGGGAAACGAGCAGGAAGAACTGGAAGTCCCCACAAAGTCACAGAACTATAACAAGATTGGAATAACAGAGACTTGGTGGGGTAGCTCTTTGTACATAGGAGGCAGAAGGCCAGGGCTAGAGGGACTTAGCCCTCCCGAATTTTTGTAGCCGCCAGTGACAGCAGTATCACCCACAGTACTCAGTGATGCTCAGTGTGTAGCTGCTCCCCTGCTACCACATACAACACCAGCAGCGCTGGCCCTGCAACAGCCCTGCAGGAGGGAGGCACAGGGCTTAGGCAGGGCTCAGCCCCCCCGAAATATTATCCCCTTCCCCTCTTCCCCCCCCACCCCCCCAGCTTATCACATTGAGCAGTCATTGGTGGGTATAAACTGTTCAGGAGGGACAGACAGGGGAAAAGAGGAGGAGGAGTTGTGCTTTATGTAAAAAAAGCTGTATGATTGCTCAGAGCTCCAGTATAAAACTAGAGACAGGCCTGTTGAAAGTCTCTGGGTTAAGATCAGATTCTGTGATCTGGGAACAGCACTTTATTATTTACAGGAACGTATAAAGAGCTGTTTACAGTAAAATAAACTGTTTTGCTATGGTCCTTGCAAGGGTCTTGGGCTTATCCTTGTCCTGCCTCATCAGAAAGTTCCTGTTGCCTCACTCACTGTCTCCTGGGATGTCATACTTCCTGGGCACTTAGTCTATGTCACACAGTTAGACTTGACTCTAGAAAACTATTTGTCTTTATCTTCTGCCTTATGAAAACAAGGTGTCTGTCTTAGCTGGGGTGTGTGGTCTGTAAGAAAATGCAATATATCCTTTCCTCTTTGGTAGGCATAGGCAGGATACTAGAAACTTCCTCCTTGTGTGAAATATGATATGTAGATGACCTGACATATTAAGTCTATTAAAGCTTTGGAGTTTTAATGGAATTTCACTAGATGTTCTTAACCACAATGAATTAAATTATAAAACTCCTTTGTTCTGACTTCTTCAAAGACTCTTAGGAATATATGGGTTTGGGGGGACATTTATTTTTCAAAGATCCTGAATATTTTAGAGAGAAGGAAGATAGGAAGAAGAAAGTTAAAATAATGACAGAAAACATAAGACTGAGATTTCTTTTTATCTTTTATCTCTCTTTTCTCTTTATCAAATTGACAATCTATCGAATACTTACTTGCTAAATAAAACACCCTTTTTAACAACAGTTAATTCCTTTCAAATGATACTAAAGTGTCATGACCCAAAAGGCATGATTGTGTGTGTGTGCTTCGGCATCAGAATTATCCACGTTAAGTTGCAGAGCATTGCACGGGAGTTTCCTGTAGCAAGAGGAAACTCCGGTGCAGGGACCAGTTTCCCGCCTTTTCTGCAGCTTCTTTTGCAGAGTGCATTGCTCGAGTTGCAAGAGGAATGCACGGTGCAAAAGAGTTCCCGCCACCGGTATGCAAATTTGTTCCCCGTGATTGGCTAGTGCTAAATTATTCACACGTGGCGGCTAGAGATTGGCCTGTTAGCCGTATAAGAGGCTTGAGCAGTTTCCGCCCAAGCCGAAGAGGACTCCACATCCATCTCGTGGGGACTCTGGGTACACGGCAGGGTAATGGAAACCCTGTGTGAGATCCAGAGGAGCGTGGCGGCCTGATCCACCGCCCACCTCTTCCCGTCTTCGAGCGCGACTAATATAAGACGTATTTACGATTTCTACATTGGTGGCCTGTTCACCCAGAGCATCCGGAGCTCTGCGCCGTGGAGCCTAGCAACCTCCACGAGACCGTCTGTGTTGTCTCTGTCTGTAACTGCAACTTAATCAAGCTTTCCAGCCTACACCATTGCCATCTCGGTGTAAGTAAACAATCTTTTAAACTACCGATACGCATCCGTGCCTAATTCCAGAGCAAAGGCCTTCCCTCTCCGCCCCCGCGTGCCCGGGCTGCTGGCCACAGCCCGCGTGCAGCGCGAAAAAGGGCTCGGGGCACTCCCGGCCCGCACATAAAGCAGATTAATTTTTTTTTAACTCCTGCATCTTAAAAATATGAAATGTAATGTACTACAGCTAGCATAGGGCACAAAAATCTGAAGAAAATGAAGATGTTAATGACTGTGTGAAAACTTTATCTAACTAGCTAAACTGGTTCTAGCAAACAGCTGAAGTTATACCTTGAAACACTTAAATCCCACTTGGGACTGGACAGATTTACATTCCAGCTGAAATATTAATGGCTTTCACACCAAATTCTCTACAGAGATGCCCTGGCATACCAACCTTTGTGTTTTTGGTGCTTGGAATGTGTAATTCCTTCAGGAGCTGCATTCTTCTAAGTGTTACTTCTATTTTTGGACTGACTCCATTCTTTATCTAGAAAAATAGTGCACTTGTCAAACCATTTGAGACTATATGAGTCATGTCTCTACATGATAGCCCTGCATTGCCCTTCTTTGTTATGGTAGATTTCATCATAATCACGGGAGGATTTATATAATACAAACATCTTTGACAGAATCCAGTCTCGAGCTTCCTGTGTTTAATTCCTGTGCCTGTTAAACCATCTTCACAGTATGTTGTTGAAAATGTGATCATTATGAGTGTGTTGAAGGCTGTAGTAGCTTGTTTCTCATTTTTGCCAATAAAAATGACTGCCATTCCTTTGTCAACATTTGACTGCATATCTGTAGTCAACTCCCTGAATAATAATAATTGTAAGAATAGTAATAATTATCTTGAAACCCTGATGAATAGAAATTATCTAAGGCTGTTACACAACTTTGAAGCATCAGTGCTCACTGATTTCAGTATCTAAAACATCCCTCAGACAGTATTGCTATCAAGTTAGATTATCGAATAGAGAGTTAAATAAGGACAGTAGGTCACTGTTGTATCCAAAACAACTGTGTTTGTCAGCCATGTTTAGCCTCAAATCCCTTCCATCTAGAATGTAGTAACATCTGTCCAGTAGGAATCATTTACCCCCAGTTACCTTAAAGTCCTAATTACCCTAATTTCTCTTTGCTTCACTGGTTTTGAGGATCCTTGAAATGTTTGGGTTGGTTAGTTAGTTAGTTTCCAGGATTAAAATCTAGTCATTTATTAGAACCAATCAGTGGTCATTCTGGTAATATTTTCTATACTGGTTAAAATTTTCCTAAGCTTCTAAGGCAGTTAGGCATCTCATTTCCTTCAAAATTAATAGAAGTTGGGTGCCCAATTACCTTAGGCACATTTGAAAGTTTTGCTCCCAGAGCAGAAGCCAAGCTGCTTGCTGTGATTTATGTAGCACAGACCCACTGGTTCATCCCATCTATGACTTCCAGATACCTTCTGGAGCTCAGTGCTCAGTTTTGCTGCCATCACTGAGGCTGATTTGTTCTCCTCCTCCCCTCCTGGGGGTATTGTACATATATATAACATTCATATATATATATATGTGTGTGTGTGTGTGTGAGTGTGTGTGTGTGTGTGAATGTTTGTTGACCAATAAGGCATAGCTCCAGACAGGGACTTTGGTAACTACCACCCAGTGAAATCTTTTGCTTTCAGTTTGGCACTCGGGGTCTTTGCAGAGTTCATGGAGTGCCTAAGAAAAGCAGACAACATGTTGAGCTTTGTTAGCTAGCAGGAGGGAGGGAAGGAGGAGAACTGCTGAGGAGAAAAGTGGGATTTAAATGTCAGAGAGTTAAAACCCTAAGACAAGATGCCTTTTTTCACATAAAAAGGGGCTGGAAGGAATGATTGTGGTCTCATTTTACTCAACAGTCAACTCGTTAGCATCCCTCCCCTGGGCTGTGAGACCTAGACCTATCTTCTGCCTGATTGGAAAGAGGAATTTTGACCCCGGTCTCCCATCTTCTACCAGAGCTCCCTCACGGCTGAAGCAGAGGACATTCTAGGGTGTGGCATTCAATTTCTTCAGTTAGAGCTGCTTCGCTTTGTATAAGGGGCTTAATGATTCATTTGAACAGACAGGCCGCAGAGATGACCTTTGCTTGAAAGATGCAGTAGGGCTCACAGACTTAGTAGGGCTCACAGAAACCTGGTGGGACCCTACCTATGACTGGGTGGTGGGCATTCGGGGGTACACCCTATATAGAAGAGACAGGACAGAGAAGAAAGGTGGGGGGGTTGCGCTCTGTCAAAGAGCACCTCACATCATCAAGGATTAGCTTCGGGTTAGAGGAGAGTCGGGCAGAGACACTATGGGTCAAACTACATGGGGGGGCGTGGCGAAAGGGACCTTACGGTGGGTGTCTACTACAGACTACCCAACCGGGGGAAGAGCTGGACCAGGACTTCTCCAGTCAGCTTATGGAGGCGGTTAGGTCAAGGGATGTTATTGTCATGGGTGACCTAAACTACCCAGACATTTGCTGGGAGGAGCAGACAGTCAGGTCTGACCACTCGCATAGGTTCCTGGCTGTATTACAGGACCTTCACCTTATCCAGGAAATGCACAGCCCCACTAGGGGTAACGCCTTGCTGGACCTGGTCCTGGCCACGGGGGATGACCTGGTGAGGGGACTGCAGGTCCTTGACCACCTGGGCAATAGCGATCATCACCTGCTTGATTTCACTATCCAACGCAGGGTGTCTAGGGCTCACACCAAGGCTAAAGCCCTTGACTTCAGAAGGGGCAAGTTCAATGAGCTTAGGAGACTAGTGGGGGAGGCACTAAGGGCC
>NW_005841920.1:1940512-1948628 GCF_000455745.1 Alligator sinensis
GGTCAGGCTAGATGATCTGTTCAGGTCCCTCCTGACCCTAGCTACTATGAAACTATGTGTCTTCCAATTCCTGCTCCAGTGAAGTATTCGACTTCTCTGGCAGTGTTCAAGCACACTGTGCTGCTCTATGAAAGCCATCTCTTTAAGAGTGCAAGAGTGTAGCCATATCTATCCACCCATCAGACAGACTATTTAGCACTGCTGAGAGGCCATGCCAATTAACCTACCACTGTGATAAATTAGCTTGACTGTATAGATGGGCCTACACTGCTTCCTGTTTGAGGGGCAGCCAGTGCAAAGCAGCCCCTCATGTTTGAGGGCATGAGCAGATCTAGAATGTTGAAAAGGGGGATGCACATGGTGAAGTGCATCATCACGTGTCAACACATATTTTTCTCCAATTAAAAATAAACTAGAAGCTTTACTAACATGCTACAGGCCTACAGCTGTGTTATTCAAGTTTAAGCTTGAAGGAAAAACATAACTTCATTCGAATGAGTTAAAAACAATCTATAGACTTGTGAAATAGGAGCTTTGTTACCAGAAGCATCTAACAGACAGCAGAACTGCAGAACAAATGATAGTTTGGTGGAACATCAAGACCATTAAAAAGAAGAAAGGGTTGTTAACACCTGTAGAATGAAGAGTTTAGAGGGGGTCAGATAGATGATAATGAGCCATGACATCAATTGAGTCCCTCAGCTCTGCCTGACTAGAAATGCTGAGGCCACTGCCCAGCAGTAAGTTTTAAACTTTGGGTGGAGCAGGAGTGAAAGGGGGGTGCAAGTGCACCACTCCTGGATCCACCCCTCATTGAGAGCACCACTGCCAGGAATGGCAAAGGTATGGTGTCAACATAGCCATCCCCGAAGTTAGGCAGTGTCTGACTGGGCTCTAAGGATCTCTGTGGTGTCTAAATGTTGCAGTCTGGATCCCTTTGATCTATCCCTAAGATACTCTTTTGAGAGCTCCCTAGGAAAGCCCCTGAGGAAATCAATAACTTTGTATTCAGTACGGAGTTTGAATAATGCATTGAGCTACAAATTGAGTGATGGGGTAAAAAGAAGTATAGAATAAATTCTAGTTGCTCTCAGGCACTGGTGCTCACCTGTGGTGCTGCACCTGTTTGGAGCCAAGGGCCAGTCCACAGGCTAGATCAGACCCCGCGCACCAGTCTGCTACCAGATTGGGCCTGTGCCGCCTTCCTCAGCCCCATGTGCCTGGATCAGGGTCTGCACTGCCAGACTGGGGCCCAGTGTTGCCTCCCTCAGCTCTGCAGTGCCTCCCTGGAGCCTGCATTGATAGATAAGGGCCCTGTGCTGCCCCACTGAGGTTCTGTACTACCTCCTTAGAGTCTGCAACACTGGATAGAAGCCCTGCGCAACTGGATCAGGACTCCACTCAACCCTGCACTGCAGGTTCGGTCTCACACTGCCTCCAGCCAGCCCACGTGCCTAGTTTGGACCCCAGGCCACCTCTGTGCACTGATCCAGCATGCTATCTGGCCCCCAGGGCTCTCCACAGGGGTGCAATTGGTGCCACTGCTCCTGTCACCAAATTTTGGACCCCTGTCAGCTGGAAGGCATGGATCTGCAGGCCATACTTGGTCCATGGGCTGGAGATTGAGCACCCCTGGTTTAAAGGATTTAGGTGTCTAACTTCCACCTTTTGAGATTCTGGACCTAACAAATTACCTTTCCTCATAAGTGGGGCTGAGTTCCAGTGTACAAATAACCTTAGTTTTGGCATTTCCTAACTTCTGACTGTTTGACTTTGAAACCATGTTATTCTTTTAGCACATTCAGTGACATATAGAAATAATTATTTTCAATTGCATCCATCCTTCTAAGAAAAGGCAGCCTATGATAAAAGCCTAAGGAAAGGTGATATTGTTGTGACCTTTTGATAAGGAACTGTTTTACTAAAGTGATTGTGAAAAAGTAAAATCCCCTTGCTGCATTTTTTTAGCTTGCATTATTCCATTTCTTGATGCCTTTCCTTTTAGAGAACAAGAGGTTTCTAAGATAGTGGAAATTCAGACACATCATGTGTCTGAATTTCCTCCTTATGTATGTGCACAGAAATTCTTTTGAACATGAAAGTAACTGCCTTTAGCAGGACAACTTGGATGAGAGAGAACTTCAGGAGTGGTGCATGGTCAGATGCGGGACCATGACTGGGATTTGTATGGGTCAAAGTACTCAAAAGTTTGCTGATTCTAGATAGTTCTTCTGGCTGGCATGGTTAAGGCACTCCAGTTTTTGTAGCCAGGGACACATGGGGCAGTGATGCAGCTAACATCACATCCAGCTGCCTTTTAACTCCCTAGCTTCCTTTCCAGCTGCATTGAGGTGGGTCAGCCCACAATGCAAGTCCAAGATGAGGCCTTTGGAGCCACAAAATGGTATGTTAATTGCTCTGCCCCTGCATTTCTTCTTTGCAAGGGAGCCTAAGGGAACTGAATGAGGTTTGGGCTTCCACCAGCCTGTGGGCAGGTCTGCAAAAGAACAGGAGTTTGTTGGTGCTGCTGTTCCAACATCTCAGTGCTGGTGAAAGCCCTTGTGTAGATGCAGGTATGCTGGTATGAATATCTATATGCATTGCCCAAGAGATCCTTTTTTTGCTTGGAGAACTTTTATGAATTCTACCAGCTAACATGCTCTTTGACAGTATAAGCAGTGTCTACACCAAGAGGATTTTTCTATTAGAGCTATAGTTAAGCCTGCAAAACTTTTCTGTGATATACAAAGCTCCTCTGAAAATCCCAGCCTACATGAAACCAGAGGAGATGAAAAGAGTTAATGGACAACATTTTATTACTACAGCCGTGGCCATTAGGAGAGTATTGAAAATAGAGCCCGTGACATTTCTGAAATGGAAGATGGATTTTATATTTTTCTCAGAGAAATCATCCTACCTGAGTGAACCTGGATCTATTCAAGAAGAGTCTTATCATCAACTTTATTATCACCAGACTTCCCATGCTTATTCAGTAAGCTTGTACTATAAGCTTGGTTGACCAGATGGTCTTTCCAAGAACAGCTACTTGCAAAGTGAAGCCACAGACCAATACAATAAAATAAGAAAAGCAGCAGGGCTTTTCTTCATAGGAAGGAAAAACTTTCCTTAACTCTTTTTGGCTCAGGGTTTGCAAGTTACATAAGGAGGAAAAGAATAACACAGGAGCTTAAGAGAAGATAAAATCAGATTAAAATGCAGACTAATGTAATTGCAGAGCATTAGTCAGTCTTTCTTGTGGAAAGAGAAAAATGTCTGCTATTGTGCTGCTATAGAAACCAAGTAGGGTATGTGGATGGGTGAGAGTGTGTGTGTGTGTTTCTCCCCTCCCCCCTCTGTCTTGGAATGGAGATTCTATCTTCATAAGCTTGTATTTATAAGCTTGGTTGACCGGATTATTTTTCCCTGTACAAAGAAAAGTTGTTTTCCCAGTATTTAATTTCTTCTACTGTCTCAGTTCCCTCCCTCTTTTCTCCTGTCTCTAATGAGTAATGCATGCCTTTGTCAAAGGAGGAGGTAAACTAGTGGCACTGGCCATGATTTAACTGCTTTCCTCCGTGTTTGCTTCACCCAGATTTACATGACGAAAGCTTGGAACATGTGTACTCTGCCAGGAGGACACTGGACCCTTTTATTGTTTTTATTTGTATATGACTGTACAGATGGTCAGTGATGCTGGGGAAAGTAAATACTTATCTGAAATGAACGCATACATTGTCTGGGTTTCTGAACAGTGCCCAAACAACTTGTCTTATATTTTTAAGACGTACGTTCAGAGTTAAATGCCCTACACATTGAAAAAAGAGAAAAGGCAGAATCAGACCAATGCCAGGCCTGCCTTCTGCTTTGTACTGCTGCTAAATTGTCTTTATCCAGAGAACTGCCTGTGAACTGTGGCTTTCTGAACAACAGCATGAGAGCATTAAAAAGATCCTATATTACATGGCGTTCATAGGAACAGAATTGCTAGAATGGGATCAGACGCATCAGATATCTAGTGTGATATCATGTCTCTGGCTGTGGCCAGAATCAGACACTTCAGAGGAGGGCATAAGAAACCTTGCATTAGCAGGTTTAACAGGTACCCCCACATTAGGTCTCTTTCTAATCCATGAAGATTGGTCTCACCCCAGAAGAATAAGGATCAATAGCACTTCTGGAATATGCATCTGACTATGCTAGTTGCCCATTAAAATCCAATCCCTTTCTGAATCTTGCTAAGCCTTTGGCCCCATGGCTTCCTGTGGCAGTGAATTCTATAGTTCAACTCTGTTGTGTGAAAAAGTCTTTTCTTTTTAATATATTTTTAACTTTACATCTTTAATTGCATTGAACCTTCGCTGGTTCCTGTGTTATGAAACAGAATGAACACAAGCTCTTGATTTGCCTTCCTTCTCCCATTTATTATATTATAGTTACACATTTTCTCTTCTCAAGCTCCTTTCTATAGTAAACAATTCCCTATGTCTTGGGATCTTTTAGTTTTATGTCTTGTGAAAGTTTATCTGAGCCCCTAATCATACTCTTCATCTACCTCTGTGGGTGGTGCGGGTACTAAGGGCATCTTTACACATGTTCTGGGGTGGAGGGGCGGGGGCACTTTAATTAGAGTGGCTCTGAGAGCCGTTCTAATTAAAGTCCCTGCAGTGTCACACGTATTCAGCATCCCATGCTTCAAAATGGTGGTGGGGGCACTTTAAGTAAAGTTTGTTTTTATGTGTTAGTTAAACCGCCCTTGCTATCATTTTAAAGCATGGGGATGCTGAATACACATGATGCAGAGGCTGCTGGAGTGTGCTAATTAGCACGTTTCAGCAGACTCGATTAATTGAGTCTGCTCTGACACGTGCTAATTATAACACGTCAGCAGACATCTGGCACGTGTATAGGTGCCCTAAGGTGCATGGTTGACAGTCCAGAGGTTGCAGCATGGCCCTGTCAGATTCCAATTGATCTGTGAATTCTGCTAAATACTTTGTTGCAAGGACATAGAAAAGGGAAGGAGCTCTCTACTTCTGCAATATCCTTTTGGAGATGGATTTCCTAGTACTGAAAATATTGTTCTAGATAAGACCTCACTACTGATTTATATAATGGCATTATATAGTTGCATATTTCAGCAATGTAGAACTAGAAGGATTCTTGGGTTATTGAATCCTAACCCCTGCAATGATGTCATATCCATCCAAAGAGGGTGTGAAAGTAATTAATGAAAATATTGAATAAGATTGATCTTTGTGTAACTCCACTAGTGACCTTCCTCCAACCCAATCTTTCTCCATTCAACATGACCTGTTGCCATTTCCCCTTTAGCCAGAGCCAGAGCCTCATCCATTTTACACTTTTTGTTCTCCAGTTAAATGAATAATTTCCCATTTGGCACTTTATCAAACATTTTACAGAACTCCAGATGGATTCGGTGTGATGCACTTGCTTCATCTAAAAAAATGAGTTTTCTTATCAAGTTACTGCCACTCAGTCTACTTTTGCGAAACCCCTGTTGCATCCCTTTGTTCCATTTACCAACATACCTTCAGTTATCTTTCCTTCAAAATGTTGTCTAAAGCCCTGAATACTGATGAAGCCAGAATAATGAGTTTATAATTGCCTGGGTCACTTCTTTTCCCCTCTCTTAAGGATGGGGTACTATTTTTGCTAATCTGAAATAATCTAGTACCACCACCAGCTTGATAGGTTTATTAAAGAAACATTCCAAGAGATCTGTTACTTCATATGCCGGTTCTTTCAGAATGCTGTGGTGGAGATTATCTGGTTCATTTGGCTTGAGGGCGTTGAGTTCTCTGAGTTTGTCTCAGCATCTTTTTGTCCCCACAATTACTATCATTATCTTTATTGAAAACTGAAGCAAAGTAGTTACTTAATCTTGGGGGCTTGATCCTTAATCTGTACCACATCCTTACTGCATAGGAGGCCCGCTTCTTTCCTGTTCTCTCTTTGTTTATATGGCGGAGGAACCTTTGCTATTGGTTTTAATTTCCTTTACTAGGTCTAACTTGGTTTGGGTTTTGGCAGTTTTGCAGTCTATCATATCAGACAGACAGTGCTACCTTACCACCTTTTATCTTTTATTTGTCGTATCTGCATAGTGTATGCCCTTCAATATTTGTGGGCCTGTCATGATTGCAATTACATCCTGTTTTAATTACCATCACAATATATATTTTGCACCAGCAATTCTTTGGTTGAAGTCAGAGGTGTGAACCAGGGTTTGCAGATTCGAGGAAGCTGACGGGCTGCTGCGGTCCCCGAACAGGGGTCAGCAAGACTAAAGTTAACATGCAACTGGAATATTGCTGGAATGCTCTAATGAGGCACACACCATGTGCAGATGTGGAGGAAACTTTCAGACTAGAGAACATATACTGGCCTGCCCACGTATGGGGGAACCATGCACCAACAAGGATCACACTAAGGCTACAGAGTGATAGCATGTGTCCATTTTTGGATTCAAATTTGATCATGGTGACCGGGCACAAGCCGAAGACAACCGGCTGCTCTAGTTCTTCTATACTGATGCTCAGGCTCCTTGCATTACTACATGTCAGTTCTCTTAACTGAAATATTTGTCTTTTCACTAGGGGTATTACCTACCTGACTCTCATCAACATTGGTACTTTTCTTGTTCTCTATCCTGCAACCTTCGGATATTCCTTTAGCCCAGTGATTTTCAACTAGGGTGGTATGGCAGTCTGGAGTGCTGTGAGATCCTTGCAAGGGTTTCACAAAATACCACTCAATATTAGCACTTCAGGGTGTGCAAACACCTACACGATTCACAAGATAAACCCAGAGATTTCAAATCGGAATCCAGTGCATCAAAAACATTCTAACCTGTTGTGAGAATAATTTAGCCTCGTCTTTCTGAGTCTTGGCTCTATTTTTCTGTTGCCAAGAAACAAGTGGAAAGCTAAGAGCTGGTATTTTCTGAGGGGTGCCTTGACTCTACTGAGGGTGCCTTGATGTGAAAAAGGTTAAGAACCACTGCTTTAGCCAGTGCTTGTTTATCTGATTTTCCCCTTCCTATGTATTAAAACTAGGTGTGGAGATTATACAACTCTCAATCAATTCCCTCTCTTCCCTTTATTTCTTGGCTTTAAACCCTGTCAGTTGTGCCAGCCTTAGTCCTAGGATAATGTCCCAGGTACTCGGGGTGAGGGGAAGTCCATCCATCAAGAGCCTTCTTCCATGAATGTTTCCCAATGGTAGGAACCTTTCTTGTAGTACCAGTCCTCAAGCCATTTGTCGTTCACAGATTATTCTCCATCCCATTCTTCACAAGCCTATCTTGCTTCCTTTTTGAAGGCAGCCACACTTTGAGTCTTTCTGTAGCTACCTGTAAGACCAGGACTCTTCAGCATGGGTATACAGAATTCCCTTGGCACCTTAAGATTATGGAAACAGCTGTGCTAGTTTGCTCTGACATATGTTATACTATGCTTCGTTTTCCTGAAGTTTTTACAGTCATCCACTTGTTCCTATTGAGATCTGCTGGGCGAGGATTTTTGGAGCTGGATATACTTGCACATATGGAGGACAAGCCCCAGCCAGGTGCTATGGGGAGCTGGATAGCATCTGATGAAGAGAACTTGGGTTCATAAACGCATGTGCGCCATCTCTTAGTCAGCTCACAAGGGTGCATCTCTGCCCTGCTTTCTGAGACGACGACAGAGCCGAGCGTGTGGCAGCCCTGGCTCAGGTCCAAATGCCCCGGTGGACGGGCGAGTACAATTTTAGGTGGCTTGTGTGGAGTTTGGCTCCGACACCCTCCTGGGGCAGCACCATCTTCACACGTCAGGGCTGTCCAACAGCAGCCCAAGTGTGACCTGCTCGGGGGCATGTTGCGGTACCGCTGCTGCCAGGGCAGGTGCAGTCTTTAGGCAGCCCGTCCCTCCTCTGGCTCCTGTCTGCTGCCCCCAGGGCCCGGGGACAGAGGGCGAGGCCGGACTGTGAAGGGACGCGTGGTGGTGGGGCAGGCGCCTATGCGGTGGGTGGCCCCGGGCTTGATGCGGCCTGTGACAGACCGCGGAAGATGGCAGCGCTGCCCGCACCCCCGCCCCAGTCAACGGCTGGCGCGTAG
>NW_005841920.1:1948825-1965506 GCF_000455745.1 Alligator sinensis
GGGCGCCAGCGGCGTGGGCAAGACCGGTGAGGGAGGGCGGCCGGGGCGGGTGACCGGGGCCGCGGGGGGTTAACGCGGGGGACTAACGGCCGTCTCCTTGCCCCGCAGCGCTAGTGGTGCGGTTCCTCACGCGGCGCTTCATCGGCGACTACGAGCGGAACGCGGGTGAGACCCCCCGCCCCGGCCCCACGCTGTCCCCGAGCCTAGCCCCGGCCCGACCGAGTGCGGGGAACCGCCGGGGGTCCCCTGCTCCAGACAAGCCCCGGCCCCGGCGCCCGCTCTTGACCTCGACGCAAAGCCCACGTGAAGATGCAGCCTCCTCCTTTCCCGGGCGCTGGGAAACTGCTGGCCCTCATCTCGACCCGAGGGTGTCTGTCATGGGGCTGCGTGGCCACTGGCTTGGCTTGTGGGGCGGGTGGCCCCACACCCCCCATCCGCTGTGGCTGATAAACCTCTTCACCCCTGACAAATGTTAGTGGCTGCATCTCCCCTTGAGCTGCGAGCGCAGTGATGCCTGCGCCCCTTGTTAACAACTGCTGGTGAAGAGCAGCGTTGGGAAGCCTCCTTCTCTTCAGTCTCAGTCGAGGAGCAGAAGAGCGCTGGCTGCCACATGCAGAAGGATGCATGTTATGGCAGGAAAGCAAAAGTCCCAACATATTAAGTCGAGTGCAGTGTTTGAGGGGACTCAAACCAGTGAATAAAAGGAGCAGAGATGTCCCCGTCTAGGAAATGGTTGTTTGGGGTCTGTTCTGGTTTTTACAATAATGAATCGAAGCTAAAAGGTCAGCTGCAAGGAAGCTGAAAAATATCCTTGGAGAAGAGCCTTTCTCAAGTGTAGAAGGGCTGACAGATGAGGACATTGCTTTCCTGTCAGAAGTTGCTCCACCTTATCTTTGTTTAGGCAATTTTGAAATGTCACTTGGAAAGCAGTGGTAGCTTTTTTTAATTTTAAGAGACTTGGGACTAAGCTCAAAAATAAATCCATGTAAAACTAGCTCTAGAGGGGTCTGGTGACATTGTGTACAAAGACGACTTTCACCCCAATTCTGTCAAAGATGGGCCAGATCTTAGTGCTGTTGTTCATATATTGTGCTAGTGATAAACTTTCTGTTTTCCTGCATTGTTATCGAAAGGGGGGGGGGGGGTCCCTTCTCCCTATTCTCTCAAGGAATTGTTGTCTGTCTAGATGGCTGCGATCATATTGTAATGAAATATTTGCTGTTGTCAGGTAATCTTTACAGCAGACAGATCCAACTAGATGGAGAGACCCTTGCTATTCAAGTGCAAGACACACCAGGAATTCAGGTAAGAAACATATCTGTGCATCCCTTCGACTAGTGAAAAATAAGTCTAATTTTTATATCCGTTTTAACCAGAGGAGTAGTTCAGCCAGTTACCAGGCTTTCTACACACCATTAAAATCAAGTACTTCACAGTGGGAGAGGTGATAACCCAGCTTATAAACAGCCAAAACTTGTATGCCTTGTATGTATGGTACATTGCCAGGAAAAGTAACAACCCATTATTCTGTTATACTTGAAGAGCTGCAGGTTTGTGGGGGATCCAGGCAGGATTAATCTACAATATTCATTCGAATGTGTTCAGAACACTGGCTAAAAGGAACATGGTATTTTTGTGCCGATATGAAACGCACTCTAGAAATCTGGTACGAAAAACTTCCTTGATACTGTCAAAGAAATGGTGGGGTTTTGCAGATCTGCACAATATAAACTAAAACCCCGTAGTATTGTGGCTGTAGTCTTTACAGTGCTATAAATTTTGTACCACAAAGTTTGAATGTATAGACCTGAATAACATTGCATTTTTGCCTTTTTGAACTGGGCAGCTCTCCAGGTCTAAATGCTTCCAGCTCCTATCTCTGCTTCCCTAGACTTGCTGTCTAGCCAGTTAATTTCCCATTCTGTGGAGCTACAAAGTCCTGCTCTGCTTGCAGAACTGCTCGGGTCAATTTTCCACTTGAGTGTGGCAAACTCCAGCTTTATGTTCCAGCTTTTTGCAGCTGGAACAACATAGTTCAAGGGCAAAGAAAATAGAGCTTGATTTATTTATTTTTGTCATCTGAACTACAAGCATGTTGGATAATGCATTTGATTTTAGTTGACTAAATTTTAACGATGGAAAAAATGTATCATATCAATCTAATATTTTCAAATTCCTCTTTTAGATCCACGAACACACTCCAGATTGTAATGAACAGTTGAACAGGTGCATTCGATGGGCAGATGCTGTTGTGATTGTCTTCTCCATCACAGATTATAAGAGCTATGAACTGCTTAGTTACCTGCACCAGCACATTCGACAGTTGCATCCAGGAAACACTATCCCTGTTGTCATTGTAGCAAACAAAGCTGATCTCTTGCATATTAAAGAAGTAGAGCCACAGCATGGACTTCAATTGGCCAACGTGCTGGGTTGTGCTTTTTATGAGGTGTCTGTCAGTGAAAACTATAATGATGTCTTCAATGCCTTCCATGTCCTCTGTAAAGAAGTTAGTAAACAACAAATAACAAGCACCCCTGAGAGAAGAAGAACCTCTCTCATACCAAGGCCAAAGTCTCCCAACATGCAGGATCTGAAGAGAAGATTCAAGCAAGCTTTGTCTGCTAAAGTGAGGACTGTTACTTCTGTTTGAAAATAAAGCTTGGTGGGCTTTTGTCTTCCCACCAGTCAGTCTTTAAGGTCCAGCTGTGGAAGGTTAACCACTGGCACTGTAGAGTCCAAGGAACATGAATGAAAGAAGCAAGGTTCAGATGTTCTTTTGAATCACTGTAGAAATAAGACGTTAAAGGAGGAATGAAGTTGAAGCAAGCTTGAACGAGCTCCTGAAATGGTTCTTGATCTAAGTGGTAGAACACACATATCTTTGTTTTGAAACAGAACTTTTCAATGAGTAAAACAATCTTGTCTGTCTCTCCTGTGGTGGGACAAGCTTGGCTTGATGTTTTGTATGACCATGTATCCCTTGAACTGTAACTCAACCATAGATGGGTGACAGAGAAATCCTCATGAATTTTTTTTTTAAAGCTTACTGATTTGGAAGTAACCACTTACCTTAGCTTGTTTTCAGAAGTGAATGAGGGACAGCATGACATGGCTCTCTGTGTTCTTATTGTGTAGTACAGTCTTACCAATGTATTTTAAAGCACAAATACAAACTTGCTTTGTGAAGTAAGTGTTAAATGAGTGCATGTGACTGGGTTTCATGACTATAAACAGTGCTACTCTTTTTACTAGCTATGTTAATGACAGCTTGACTGGACTTTTTGTACACAGATCTGTTATGCACAGGGTGTAAACGTACTTTTATTACAATAACTTGTTTTTTACTGTATGAAAAATACTGTTCAGATTCACTTTCAAATGTGCTCAACTGATAAAGCACTGTGGCTTTCCCATCCAAGTGCTGAATGATAGCCCTTAACTGCCAGTTGAAACTCTTAATTTCCCTTGCTCTTTTTTCTATGGACCAGACATAGAAAGAGTCATTGTTTATGGATTCAGTTTGTAGATGATAAACATTGCTGGTTCTGGGTAATGAAGCTGAGTTTGTTGTCAGCTGAGACCCTACTCTTTACACACATGGCAGACTTACACATTTTTACTTTGAGCCAGTGGAGTTTGAGTTCATGGGTGAAAGGCCTTATACAAATGCACTTTAAAAAACAGTTGTACTTTTGCTTAAACTGTAATTTATTTATTTTGTGTACAACCGCTCCTTACATGGAGCAGACTCTTCACTCCTAGTCTGTTTCAGTATTAAATTGTTTTTTGAAATCCATAATTTCTCATGTGGGTGTTTGTTTTAGAACAGTTGTAAACAATCAATGAAACTTGGAGATAAGCAGTGCTTCATTAATATCTATTGTTTTCTCACAACTTATGTGATATGTGCCAAACACTCTTTAAGAACAGCAGTAGGAATGTTGAATGCATCACTGTATAAAAGACTTGGGTAGAGTTTAGATTATGGGATGGTTTGGAAAGGGATCATCCTGCCTCAGGCAGGCAGTTGGACTAGATGACCTCTGGAGGGTCCTTCCAGCCCTACTTCTCTATACGGTTCCATGACTTAAGTTTGCTTTAGCATAAGCACCCTCGCTTTGACATGGGGGGTGGTGAGAAATGAAGTCCGACTTTTCTGTGTCCTACGTTATTCCCTCCAAAGGCCTTTTGAACTAGAACTCAGGTCCATCATTTTCCTGTTCTGGGATAAAGTCCTAATAGCAATGGGGAGAGCAGGCTAGATATGATTATCAGAGACAATCTATATTTACGTTGTCTCATGTTACTTCAGCCTCTTAAACTGTAATAACTAGCACTACAGTTTTGCCTAGCAAGCAAAACAACAGGGAAGTTTAGTACAGTAAATTACAAACCTCACTCTTCCACTGACAGATGAGGCTGGCTTGCTGAGACATGCCCCCCAAAGAAGGTACTTAAGTTTTGACTGGAATGAATGGTGTGTAGCATTCATTATTATCAGCACATATCTGTACCATCTAAACTGTTAGAGCTGGCGTACTGGTTACTGGCTGGCTTAAGGCTAGATCTGAAATGGGGACTTTAGACACTATAGTATTTTCTTTCTCAATATACAGGTAGATGTGTGGTTGTCTGAGAATAAAATCCATAAAAACCAGCATGCTGAGCAGGGACCCATTTAAGCCAGCCAGTAGGAAGTGCTGAAGAGAGGAGGTTCACAGCTTGAAACAACTGCCTAGAGTTAAGTGTCTAAACTTTCAGCCCATCGTGGTTCCTTGTTATTTCAAGACAGTAGTAGTGGTGGGCATCTCTATCACCACTGTTGTAGAAGTGGCTATGGGTCCTTAGTGCTGTCAGGTGTGCTCAAGGCATATCTACCAGCTTAGACCTATCAGGGGTCTTAGGCACAGCTATAGTTAGTTTGGAGATCATGAATGGCCGTAGGCAAGATACCTAGACGCTCAGCTAAAATGGGAGGGAGCAGGGGGTGCTTCTGGTTGTAACCGCTAAGTCAACTAAATGCTTTGTGAATTCCACCCTTAATCCTGAGGCATTTAAACTGGCAAATACTCTGCCTTCTTTTCTTTAAGGGTTACTGTCCTTCATTTTCTTGAGACATCAACATTCTCTTCTCCCCAGTTAACATAGTGGGATACAGTAACCACACACATCCAACCAATTTCCAGTCATTTACATATTACATGTACATGGCTAACCTGGCCCAAGCTGCTACACATCATGTGGCTGACATCTTGACAAGCTACCTTTGGCAGCTAAGCCTCCAACCCAAAGTAGTTATCTGAAAGAAAAAAATGTAGTAGCCACTCTTGAGAAGGCCCAACCCCGTCTAATTCCCAAAGTAAATTAAGCACATTCCAGTTGACATTTATTCCTGAACCCATCAAGTGCAACAAGTTAGTTGACTGCACTTCACATCTGCAGTAAGATGTACAATTATAGCAGCCTAAATGGGTAAATCTGAGCCAATAAATTACTCTTGGTCTTGGTTGACCTTCACTAGCTGCCTTATCCTGGAGCATCAACTGTATTGTGCTTACCTCAGGGAAGGCTCCCTCTTGGAAAATGTATCAAATACAAGCCACAGTTGCACCTAACATAAACAATGTTCTGTTCCGATCCAAGTTGTGTGCATTGGTGCTGACTTTCTCTTCTCTGACTCAGATTGGGCTCAAAGAGCCAAGCTTTCTTTAGCAGTACATAGATACCCACTGCCTGCTCCCAGAACAACTAAGTTCATACTGGTATCATTATGACTATTGAAACCTCCCATCAGGACCAAATATTGCTTAGCCTATCCTTGGGACAGCCTTTTGTGATACAGGAGGCTTATGTCACCCTTCTGTGCTTTCTGTGTCAAGTTATTCATCTTCAGTTTAGGCACAGTTACAAATCACTGGATTCTGCATCCTAAATTCAGTTTTCTGCTGTCTTCACTGTGACAATTACCTAATCAACCAGAAGCATTGGCTGAGCTTCTCCTGCTGACTGGATGGAGCTTAGCATTCCCTTGAATGCTGTAGCACATCTTGCGCTCTTCTGCTTACACAAAAGTTAGGGTTAGCCATGGCTTGAGGTTGGCACTGACAGTTTGCATCTCGTCTGTCTGTATCCGCCATGAGGACTTCCACATTAGAATTGGTTCCCTGCCCTCTCTTATGGCCTTGATAACTAATGCAACCAGAAATCACACTAACCTTCCACAAGGGACCACTCACATTTGCAAATTCAAGCTAAAAGGACTAGGTTTCACCAGCTGCTTGAACAGCAGTAGAGTATCTTTGTTGCTTCCCGTTTCTTCATCTCTAGCTACTGGCTGCTGGACTGCTGTCCCTGATGCTGAATCAGAGTGGCCCTGTCCTGTTGTTGCAGATGTACTTGGCCAGCATGAACTGGCAAGGTTGCACAAGAGGTGGATGTGGAAGACCAGTCATTACTTCAGTATGAGGTACTGACAGAACAACACAAAGTTCAGGAATTTCTAGCCCCAGTGTCTATTTAAGCCCTACTCTCCTCTAACATGGATGACCAGTAAGAAGCATGAGAACATTTGGCTAAGCCAGGAAGGAAAGGGAATGGTGGAGAAAGGATCTATCACAACTGCAACAGCTTCCCTAGACTAGTAAGGCATTCCCTGACCTGACATCATTTGAGGAAGCTAACAGCGAGGAGGCCACAGAAAATGGAGAAATTACTGTCCACAAAGCAGAGTAAATAAACAAACCACAAAGCTCCTCTGAAAGTGTGGAAAGCAGGGAAAAGAGCTGCAGGGGTCTGAGGTCTGTGGAGGGTGCTCCTCCCTGGAAACAGGCTGAGGAAGGAGTAGCTTCTGGAATAATCTGCAGAGCACATAGGGAGAGGTTTCTCAGAGGAACAACACGGGCAAGCATGGGCAGATCTAGGATTTTGAAAAGGAAGTGCGGATGGTGTGGTGCATCATCACATATAACACAGCACACATTTTCTCCAGGTAAGAAGAAATTAGAAGCTTTGCTAATATGCTAAGAGCTTAGGGCTCTATTGTTCAGTTTAAGATTGAAGCAAAAAACAAATATAACTTTATCAGAACATGTATTAATTTGCAATATCACATGTATAAAAAACCCACACCAAATAGGCAAAAATAATCAAAAGATGGTTCCTTAGTCCTGTAGTCATTAGAATTAAATGGACATCTCTTTCAGAGTCATACAAACAAGCTCTAACCTTCTTGTGAATCTTGACAGTTCATTTAAAGCTTTGCTGAAAGTTACTTCCACATCTGAGTTAATATTCACCTGAGTTCATGTTTCCATACTTGAGTGAATGCTTTTTGCTAGAGCTAAAAATAGTCTTCAGGGCTGTGAAATAGGAGCTATATTACCAGAAGTAGTTAGTAGATAGCAGAATTGCAGAAGAAAGAACAGCTTGACTAGTGGAACTTCAAGGCCATTAAAAAGGAGAGGGGGTCACTAACACCTGTGGAACGAGGCATTTAAAAGGAATCAGGTAAATAATAATGAGCCACAAAGTCAAGTGATTCCCTCACTGCTGCCTGAATAGAAATGCTGCTGTCACTACCAGGCAGCAGGTTGTAAATTTTGGCTAGATTAGGAATCCAAGGGGGGGCAAATGCCCCACTCCTTCCACTGGATCCACCCCTGCAGGCAGATGATGCTATTTCTCCCTGAGTGACCCCTCCCTGTGCACTTTATGCTCCTTGAAGCCTCCCTTATACATAGGGTTTGACCTAACCCTGTTTTCTTACATGCAACCACCTAAACATCATGGCTGAAAAATGGGCCATGAGTGGGTGCTGTGCTTTCTGGCTTGCCCTCAAGTATATCCCTATACACCAGCTGGGGGGAAGCAAAGGGAGAGGGCTATGATCAAACAATTTCCAAAACATCTATATTCTGATCAGAAGCACAAAGCGGAAGAAAATGAAATGTAACCATGGAGACTGGCTACTTGCCTTTATTTCTCAACCTTACATAGTCCCATGGAATTCTAAAGCTTTCAACATTACATACTTTGCTTTGACATGTTAGTTTCCCATCAAATACAGAATCAAGTTATATATCACAATTTCACAATATTTTCTCTCTCACTGAAGGCAACTTCATCCATGCTGTATAATCAACTTTGGTTCCATATTAGCCACTGAAGTGTATTTATACCAAAATGGAGATTTTTCAGAAAAAAGATGCATTTAACAGACCTCACCCTAGCTAAGAGTGTAAAGGTAAAAGAGCTAGTTTCTGTTTAATTCCTAAGGCATGACAATGAATGCTAAAATAGGCACACACTTCACTGGATGGAGAGGGGAGTTAAATGTGCCCTTCAAATATAATTTCTGTGTCAAATGTAGACTTAGCATCTGTGGGATGGACCAACTGGCATACCAATGACGTATCTTTCTGACTGCGTCGTTTTATGTTATATTTATAAAAGTTCAGTACTGAACAACTGTATCCCTAGCAACCAATGCTTTTTTTCATTCTAAGATTATATCAAAGTCTTAAAAAGAAAAATTACATAACTCAGTTTTGTTGAAGGCTGTTGCCTAATCTTAAATAAAGAGCAAAAGCTTTCTAACCACATTGTTGAGAAACAGAACTTAAAACAGGTTTTACTTTTGGCATTCCAGCCCCTTTATGAATGACAATGTGTTATTTATTTAATGTGCTTGAAATAAGCATTAATAAAGTGAAACATCTAATCACCACAGTCCAAATGCTAGCCTGTGTAAAATCCTACAGAGGAGTATGCCACCAAAGACATTGACTTTTCTCAGGGCCTGTGGGTGGGGCAAACAATGGGAAACCAGGAATTTGTGAGAATACTGGCCATGTGCCTCACCAGCTTGGATTATGGTGGCGCTCCCTAGTAGGACTGTCCTCTGTTGCTCTCTGGTCAACTGTGGACCTATCAGTGGGCTGGTAGCTGGTGTGCCATTCAGGGCTGCACTCTGTGATCCCTCAGTTGGGTTGAAGCAAGATGAGATAATGCTGCATAAGGCACGTGTTTTGCAGGAGAACATGGCCCACAGAACTAGATTTTGCTATCCCTGCTCTCACTGAGTGATGTCTCAGGGAGCAACATAGGACAGCTTCAATCAATCCCACTGAAATGAATGCCACAGCTCCTGGAGTAAAGTACTGCTCAGTGAAGGGAAAGCTGGCTGAATCTGGCCCTCTGTGGCTTTCCACAGCCTCCCCTTTTCTGGGACTTTCTTATAGGCAGCCATCTCTCTTCTCCTCACAATGCAAGAGGCAAGGTCCCAGTTAGCACATGGGGTTCAGAACAGAAGTACAGTCTCATCAAGGAGGGAGGAACTGAATGCTAGCTTGATGTCACAGAGGAAGTAAGAGGCTTTTAAGTACTCCTGTAGGCCATAGAAGTCCCATTGCAACCAGCTCTCCATTCACTTTGCATAGTTTTCAATTACAGCTGCAAATTAGTTTTCAGGTATTTTCGTTTTTGGAAGACCATCAGAAAGAACAACAGACAAGAGGTTTGGTACTTTCAGCGAAGGCAAATCATTTATCTCTTCCACAGATCCACACACTTCAGATGCCAATGTCTGGCTGGAGATGGTCTGCTGCAAATAACAACTCTGGAATGTGAAGTGGTGTCAGGAGAGTTGAGGAGAGCACAATTACCTGAAGACAGAAAAAATAAATATACAATTAGGGAAACTAATCCTGACTGCAATTGCAACAAGAGGAATAAACATGCAGGCTCCACTTGCAGAACAACTGAAAAGTTACTGGTCTCTTATGTTCATGGTGAGACAACAATGCAGCTTGCCCAAAGCTACTGTCTACTCAGCTAATAATAATACTTAAAGTCAAAGTCAGTGGATAGTAGGCAACTGTTGATACTTCTAGATCACGGTATATGAGCAAGAGGTTACTAGCACCTTTGACATGTACATCTAGGCAGGAGTATGGGGGAGTGGAGATGGCCGAGACCTTCCATCCCCACTTTACACCATTGAGACAGAGGCCAGAGTCTGGATGTTTGGTGCCTTGATGGCTGTAGTTGTGTGCACGTCCTGGAATCGAAGCCAGGTCTCCTACATGGCAGACAAAGATTCTACCACTGAACGGCAACAGTGGGTCTGTCAGTAGGAACATAGTGACTAACACAGTACTTTTAAAGCATGTATACTTTGATTCATTCTTACACGCCCCTCATCCTGGGAAACACAGGGATTTGTTGTGACTGCCACTGGGTTGATTTGTGAAACTCAACCAGCAGTTTCCCCTGCCACAGCATTGAATGTTGTCAACAATTGACTCCAAGTTGCTGCTTTGTTTAAGCTAAGGTGAGTATTACAGAAAGTGCGGTCTGCCTGCTGTGGCTTGTCAATGAACTCTCCTCAGCATTCAGAAACTTGCTACTTGAGTCCAGCATTTCAACCAGCAGGGTCAGGGCTCAATCAAAAGATAATTGCGATGATCATTTTTACTCTTCACATGAGAAAAATGTGACTCCAGTGAAAAAGTGTCATTCATTACACCTCTTAAGCAGTGAAGAAAGACATTGGTCATTGGACACAACATATATTTATTTCCCAAAAGAAAATGAGCATGTGGGTCCCTAATGTAATTTCATTAGCAACTTCAGGCTTGTCTACAGCATGCAGAGTAATGTGCAGTAAGTGATATGTGAATGTACTGCTCACTGACTAGTCTATAATAACCTTGCGTGCAGACCCAACTCAGCATAGTGCTAACTATGGTTAGAGTCAAAGCAAGATCTGAGAATAACCTCCATTACACGCAGCAGGGTATGTGGGATAAATACTATCGTTTTAAAACAGAAAAGCTGGAGAGAAGTTATCTTACTCAGTACACTTGAAAATATGTGTTTGCAATATAAAATTAGGGATATTTGAATTCGAAAAATCCCAAGAAAGGAAACAACAATAGCTGCAACTCAAACTCAAATACCAATAGCAGTGAGCATGTCTGGGTCTACTTCCTGGCATATTTAATCATATTTAATCACTCTTCATATGAGGTACAAAGCACAAGGAACAAATATGTTACTGGAATATCTGAGAACTGCAGCAGATTTGAGAGAGAGAGTTAAATTCATGTACCCCAGATCCCAGTAGTACTACACTTAAGCTTTCCTGCTCCTTTTCGTTTGCCTTTTCTCTTTACATATAATGAAAGGAATTTGACTTTAAATTACTACAGACTTCTTTTGTACTATCAAACTTCCTCTCCGTGTCCTCCTACACAAACTGCAGCAAATTGACACTGATTATCTCTTTTGCTTCCTATTGCTAAACCGTCTCTATAATTTGCAGGTGCCAAAGGCTGCTGCTTCTTTCCTAATGCTGTGCAGGAATCAAAGTACAGCACAGTCTGTGCTTCCTCTGCTACAGATCCAACTTAATTCTGAAAAATATGAAGGGACACATTACTAATGTTTTCAGTCTGTGAATCTACAAGGCCAAACACTGCCAGCCGCTGCCAGTTCAAAGCAGTTTAACTATAGTTCTGGCAAAATGAAATTATCAGTGTAAATGTGTCAATATTTTATGCTAAAGTAAGTTCCTGCCTTTCAACATTTACAATGCTATCAATAGAGGGTTTAGAAATGGATGGAGAGCATACAGTGCTCTGTTCCTGTGAGGAACAGATGATCCAGCTTTTTGTGCAACTGCCCAAAATATAAAGGACTATCTTTTCTCCATGCAAGGAGATTGAATTCTCATTGCACATCCTCCCCTGGTTTAAAATCTGTTTCCTTATCTGTGGTGCTTTAATTGAGGGATACATTTCTTCTTAACAGCCAAGGCAAAGTGGCCGGAGGGTCGTTATGCAAGATCCACTGCACGGTAGTGAAGAGTTCCCAGGAAACAAAGAGAAGGGCAGGAGAAGATGTGTGTAAATAATGAAAAGAATTCTGGAAAAGAAGCCAGTGATTTGGTGAATGAATCAGCCCACAATGAAAATACAGTGGCAGTGTTGGATGACACTGAATAGCTGGCTTTCAGGAATACACAAGGAAGCTGGATGGACAAGCTGTTGAGTTTGCCTACGCTGCTCAGACAAAATGATGTAGGCAGCAATTGTAGGGGGAACACTAATGTATTTAGCAAAATCTTGTTCCTAAAGTTAATGGCAAAACTTTTATTCATTTCAGAGGGGGCCAAGTTTTCTGTCAATGCTTCAGAGTTGTCATGGATAATTATCAGGGATCCTGGTTTTCCATGATAAAAAAAATACAATTTCTCTGACAAAACCCGCAATATCTGTGGTTAAAAAGAAAGGCCCTGTAGTCCCCACCCCACTGCCCCTGCTCATGTCCCTCACTCTTCCCGCCCCCCAGCTCTCTGGCCCTGCTTGTGCCGCTCACTCCCCGACACAGCCTCCCAGCCCTGTTGGTGCCCCTTGCCTGCCACCCACAGCCCTGCCAGAAGGGGCCCCAGCTGCCAGGGCTACAGGGACAGGGACCCAGGTCCACATCTCCCTGCCCCCAACACAAGGCGGTGGCTTCTACAGGGAGCGGAGCCTGGCTCTCCCCCCCACCCCATAGCCTGCCTGTTCGAGGCAGGGGCCGCCAGTTTCCCCACCACTATGTGCACTCTTGGAGCAAGGGAGGACCTGTGCCCCCCAGATCTGTAAGTGGGGTGGGGGTGGGCTGCCCGCCACGGGCTTGGGCTTCCACCCTGCTGTCCTTACCTGGGGCCTCTGCAGCCCAGCAGATGCGACCCAGCGCTGCAGGGCACAGTGGAGCCATGCAGGAAAGCTGCTTGCTTCTGTGAGCTCTGTGCTGCCCTGGCGATGCATCCCTGTCTGTCTGGCAGCAGTGAGGGGCACAACCCCGCACTTCTGCCCCCACTGCAGCCATGTGCACGAAGGATGCATTACCAGGGCAATGCAAAGCTTGCAGTGGCAAGCAGCTTCCCCACGTGGCCTGCTCTGCCCTGCAGCACCAGGACACACCTGCCAGGCTGTGGAGGCCCCAGGGGAGGGCAGCAGGGTGGGAGCCCAAGCCTGCAGCAGGCAGCCCACCCTGCTTCTGCCCTGCACACAGATCTGGGGGGCATGGGTCCCCCCTGTGTCCCAGGAGTGCATGAAGTGTCAGGGAAGCCAGCTCCTCCCCCCAACCCTCTGACAAGCTGCCCATGGCCATGTCCCACTCCCCACCAGGGCACTGTGGCTGTGCATTGCAGCCCTGGACCTCAAGCCCCACACACCCCCTGGCTGGGCAGCAGCCCCAGCCCCAACCCTGCCCAACTCCCTCCCTATGGAGGCCTCAATCCTCCCCCCATTTACCTGTGGGAGCTGCTCTCCAGGCTGCCTGGCGGCCATGTGCATATACATGCACATGGCATCCCCTGCCCTCCTCCAGCTCCTTCCCAGACGCTTGCAGGCTGGAACTCTGCCAGCCTGCAGAGATCTCATTGCAAAACTGCAAAAACCAGTGTTGGCACAGGAGGTGGCACAGAAGCATCCACTTCTACTCTTTTCAACTTTCAAGAAATTAAGAAAATGCAAAGTCATTCTCGTCCCCTCTTTTTCTTTCTCCCTCTTTCTGCTTTAGAAACCTTCAGATTTATCAATCTGGAATAGCAAAGGACTAGTACCTGCAAGGAAGTGGGAAGGAGAGCCATTTAGCTCCATCCTAAAGCCACTAATATCATTATTTTCCTTCGTGTTTCTTACTCAGAGGAGATGAATCAAACATTTGCTTAATTGCTCTAAAATATATACGTGCTCATGTGGATGGAAACATGTTTCCTATCTCTGTATTTAATTCTCATTTGCCTAAACTGTCTCCAAGCAACTGCTTGAATAATCAGTGCCTGCTGCCAGATTTTTTTGTGGTTGTATAAAATTCTTTATTTTTATATTTATAATTCAGTTCCTATTGAAAAAGTGCCAATAATTAATGCAAACGGCCGTGCTTTGTTTCAGTGGAATGGAACTGGGAGGCCAATTCATTTTGCCCTGATGTCTGCAGCTGTTTGCCTGAACATCACAAAAACAGTTCTGTTAAATGCTGGCTGGTGGTAGATGAATGCCTGGCTCTTTGAAATGAGAATAATCCCAAACAGGTGGCACATATTCACAGCTGAACTGGAGAAATCCAGGTAAATCCAGCTAATACAGAAATCTTTTATATGACAGACTCAAACAACCACTTCTTTTCCTCTCTCATTTTCCCCCTCAGGACTGTCCTCCTCCCTTGAGCCCTTTAACCCCAAATGTAATGATTTTGTACAAAGGGCAAGTGGCAGTAAAAGCCCCAAATTCTTTGGGAATCTGCCTCAGAGGGTGACCTGCCACCAGGGTCAAACCAAACCAAAGCAACACCAGATTCCATGTCACTGCTGTCAAGCTTCAATCCCCTTTCGAAAATTAGCCCCAAAGTCTCACTGCATAGTTTTCAACTGCCTCACTCATTAACTCTGTGCTTATCTTTCAAGGTATATTAATGTATTTAGAGTCTGGATTAACTTGTCCATCACTATGTCACAATTCAATCCCTGTGCTGGATGGCAAAGAGTTTGATTCAGTGTGTCAAGGAGATAAGTGAGAGGCTAACAGGAGAGAAACATGCTATCGGATGACAAATTGTTGCTAGAAAGGGTGTTTAATTTTATAGGCTACTGCTTGAGTCCCTGATTCAAAGATGCTGCTAAAGCAGGGGAAACACATTGTCAACACAGAGGCTCCTCAGCCTCCCTTGGCTCTCTTCTGTGAAAGACTTTCCTAGTAAGAACTATGCCTTGCATGGATTAAAACATGAGAGTTTCCAGTCAGTCTTTGGGACAGCATATATTTACGACACAGATGGTTATACAGTGTTTCTCTGCATCCTTCTTGCAGCTCTGAGGAGCACCCTCCATGTCTGCTGCACCCAGAAGAAAACAGTTGCTCCCGTACACATTCCTCCAAAATTAACCACAGTTATTCATACCTTAGACTGTGCCAGAAATGGCTTGTCCCCTCTTCTACAATGGGGTGACAGTGGTCATGACCAGGAAGGGCAGGGACTAGCCACAGGGACTCAGTTGAGAACTCACCACAGGGAGCCCTGCTTTCCCTTTATTTTATGACAGCTTCTTTCTTCTTCATAGATACCCCAGCTGACCCCAAACTTTTTGGAGAATGAATGGCATTTTGGGTGCAGGGACACACTAGCACAAGGGAGGAGAAGAGGCGAATCTGGGAGCTGCTTTGGAGAATTAAACAATTGGAGTGTTCTATAATATATGACATAGGTTGCCCAGGTGTCTACTTACTGGCTTTATTCCCAACTACTGAGCTGTAAATTCTTCAGGGGAGGGCCCCTTTTCTACTCTGAAGGAGAGGATGGTGCACATATTGTCAGCTTCACTAAAGCAGAATGAACTGAGTAGGGAGGGGAGAAATTTTAGCCAAGCAGGTTGGGGTAAACTTCTTACAGAGTGTCCAGGGATGTGATGTCCACATGGAGCAGCTGTGACCTGGGTTTTAAGGAACTATGGTGGTTCCTACTGAGTAAATGGCAAAGAAGCCACTTATCTAGCATCGACAAATGAAAGGCTAGGATGTAATCCTACTTCCGTGGGAAATCATAGCTATTCAAACATGACTGGTAGGCCTTTAGGGCCATCTTTTCACATTTTGAGGCCCTTCCTCCCTACCCTTTTCTTTCTGTTTGTCTGAGAAGCCCCAAACATTTTGAAAAGACAATCTATCACCGGTGCTGATCTCTTTGGTGGGGTCATTCCTGGCAGTCCGGCTCACCTCTGTGGATTCTGCATAGAGAACCAATGCTTGTTCATAGACAACTACAAAATCTGAGACTTCACTAAAGAGCCTTTGAAAAAATATGGATGTTGTTAAACCCAAACCATACTAAACCATAAACTTTTAGAAAGTGCGCATTTGAAAGTTCCTCACGCCCAATATGCTGCTCCATGTTTCCCTCCCCTCTGTCACATGGTGGGTGCCCATCCCTGTTGTACCATGATGGCATACCCATGCCATACAGAGTTCCTGGGTATCCCAAGTCTTCTGGCTGTGAGCTCCTTTGATTGTGTTGCCCTGCCCTCAGAGGCAGGGGTAGGCAGTGGGAGCTGGAAGAGGGAGCCTGGAGACACTACCAGCAGCAACTGTAGCAGTGCGGGAAGCAGTGCCCGGACCAGGAACCCAGAGATCACAGCTTAACCCCTTGGGGCCACATGCAGTCTATGGGCCAGCAGTTGGACAGCCCTTGTCTAAATGTCTTCTTGGTCAAATAGGAATCATACCACTTTACCTGGACACTGGGTTTGCGTGCTGATATAAGGTCCTTCAGCATTTTGACCTCAGAGACTGTCACACCACCAACCATATAAAAAATCAAGAGAGGATGATCACCAGGGTGAGGACGATTCACCTATAATGGTAATAGAAAGCCTTATTCATAATGCTTCAATTTATTCTGGAACATGCATGTTCTTGGCTACAAGCTGCACATGGGGTAGTATTAACAGCATACTGCACTGGCTATTTATGGTAGGTCAAGACAGACTTGATAGACAAGACAGATTTTTTTGTAACTACTGATTAAAAGGAAGCTCAGAAATTAATTTTACAACTCTTAATTTCTGTAGAAGCTCAGTTGAAACTTAATAGGATGCTGTCCCGTTAAAAGTCATTGGCCTCATTTTCAGAGGTGT
>NW_005841920.1:1965516-1967025 GCF_000455745.1 Alligator sinensis
CAAATCTGAAAAAAATGGACCAGTGGTTTTCAAAGGAACAAATGCATTCACTTGTTTTACCTAAGATCAGGAAAATAGATTTAGACTAATTATTCTTTTGCAATTTATTCAATGAAAATAAAGTAGTTCCAGCTGCTTTTGTTTAAAATAGGCTTCTAGCTGGGTTTCCTTTGATGGTCTCCTGCACTGGAATAATGCTTCAATGTTTGGGCAGCAACTACTGTAGGAAAAAGTCAGTCCAATCAAAATGCTATTTTCATTTTAAAATAATTAAAATGATGTAAATACTTTTCTTCATGTTAGATTTTGTAAAGTGTATATATTTTTAAGGTATGTAACCCAGGAACCTAAACTCTTTGGCATTATCTTTAACAAATTATCTTGGTTCAATTAACTTATTTTTGTTACTCTTTGGATCCGACAGAATGCCTCCACTAACATTAGACTGGGTCATACTCAACAGATCATTTGGAGGCAACATCAATGGAACCATTACAACCAGTCTCATTATAGTGTATCACACTCAAAACTTTGGGCTCTGAGGCCCATATTTTGCACATTTTAGACTCTGCTCCTTTATATTTTTCCTGCTTTATTTTCATCCTTTATGTTTTTATTGTTATTTTTTCTACAAAACGGAAGTGGTAACTCATGGCTGGGTGGAGCCTGGGTCTTTTCCTTTCACCACCATGTCATCTCTCTTTGAAGCCTGTTGCTACAGGCCCCTGGAGTATATCTCCTCATCCATTCTTTATTGTGGCTACCCTATATTTAGGCCTGGGGCAGTTGTTTATCTTGCAGCCAGTCCAGTTCATGCTTTCCCTTCCAGAGCTGACAGGCAGTCTTCAGCAGAGGCTTTTCCCTTTGAAGCAAGCAAGAGGGATTGCGAGCACTCTCTCTTGCCGAGCAAACTGGCATTTGATTATGCCATGGTCTCTGTCAAATGTTGCTCCCAGCTGCAGAGGTCTTGAATTCTTCAGGATTTTGGGATCAGGGTAGGGGTGCACAGATATGAGATTTTGGGGAGGTGACACCAATAGCCAATTTTTAAGGGGGCATATTGGCCAATACTGATCCAATTTCTGATACTAGCCCAGCAGCTTGAAGAGTTGTCCAGCTGGTAAGTCTGTCGTGGTAGAGGGGAAGGGGATAGGGAAGGGGTGTGGAGGGGGTGCAGATCAAGGCTCCTGTGGTGAGGGAAGAGTGAGGCTGTGGTAGGGGGCTGGGGCAGGCACTGCCCAGCTGGGGCAGGGCAGGGCATGGGACGGAGCTGCGGCTTGTCTGGGGGATGTGGAGAGGGAGGGAGTGGCTCCTGCTGCTATGTGCACCCCAGAAGAGCGGGGGGGGGGGGCACGTGCCCTGGATGTGCACAGGGCAGGGCAGGCAGCAGCCGAGGGCTGCGCTGGGCTCTTCCCAGAGGGGCCTGGTTCAGGCTGCACTCGGGGTGGGTGGTGGTGGCTCTGGGAGGGGGCTCCAGGGGGGCTGCAGCCACACCAAAATTCGCCATAG
>NW_005841920.1:1967035-1986224 GCF_000455745.1 Alligator sinensis
AGCCCTAGCCTGCAGCTGCAGTCCACCCTGCCACGGCCCATGCAGATCTGGGGCACCCACCCACCCATGCCTCCTGGGGTGTGTGCAGCTGCAGGAGCCGCCCCTCTCCCCAAGCAGCACCTGCCCTTGCCTGAGCCCCACTGCCTTCCTCACCGCGGGGGCCTTGATCTGTCCCCTTACACCCCTTCCCTCCTCACTCCCCTTCCACCACAACAGACTTACCAGCTGCACGCAGCTCTCCAAGCTGCTGGGCTGTGCTCCGAGCTGCCTACATGCTGCGCTGTGGCTGCATGCATACACAGGCATTTATCAGCCCAATTATTGGCCACATCAGGCCAATTTCTGATACAGTCAATTTTCTTTATATCAGTGGCAATCCGATATC
Organism: Alligator sinensis; assembly: GCF_000455745.1. Classification (NCBI taxonomy): domain Eukaryota; kingdom Metazoa; phylum Chordata; order Crocodylia; family Alligatoridae; genus Alligator; species Alligator sinensis. The sequence goes on from NW_005841920.1 coordinate 1,967,421, forward strand.
AGACTGATGTATAGGTGCACCTCTAGATCAGGGCAGCTAATCTGCATACAATGAGTACTTAAATTCAGTATTTTGTATATGACATATGCTCTCCTAACTATCCTTCATTCATCCATCTGCCACCTGGGAGTAGAAATACGATTATGACAAACTCATGCATTCCCCCAAATTAAACACTGCTTACAGTTTCTTTCCAATTAAAACAACAAATCCATATACCATTTGAATCAATACATTACTCCCTTTTTTCCTTTACACATGCTTTTGGTTTACATAATTTCCCATTAAAAAGCAGTCACTACGATATGTTTTATTTAAACATATTAACTACAGCAAAAAAACAAAATTAATTTTCATAAAAAATGCTGTGATGAGCTCCAGTAAAATCTAAATATTTATGTAAAAAGTAGGTCAGAGAAGATTATAATTAGCCCAGTTACTAAGTACTACAGTGTTACATGTAACACTTATAGCATACAGATGACACAAGCTAAAGAGAAAACTGCTCACAAATATGGTAAATGTGAATATATCTGCGTATGTCCTTAGACCAACATGGCTACAACCTACACCCCTGTAATACTGGTCATAATGCATTTGTGCTAGGGTACTCCTATGTAAAACAGGAACCAATGGATTCAAGCTATCAGTAATAAGATGAGATATGAATAACTACTGTTAAGCTAGTTTCCACAGTAACCTAAATCATTCTGTTCTATTTTGGTGCTGGAAGTGATCAAAGACATACAGACTTGAAGAATTTAAACTTTAGATACTTACCTTTGAAAAACATCTCTCTTTCTTAACTTTATCAAATGAGTAATCTCACTGTAAATATGTACATATAAAATTAGAAGCATTGTAAGATTATTTAACATTATGTAAAAAATGTTAATTAGAGAACATATGTTTTCAAGGTTATACTGAAGGAGAGAATGTCTTGAAAAATCATTTCCTTTAGCCAAAATAAGCCTGTCTCCAAACACATGGTGCATATATAAAACTTATTACTTTTCAGAAGACTGAAGTTCAAACCACAAATTCCAGAAATGCATATTAAAAATACTACTAGGCATGAAAGCTCCAAATTAAATTAAAGTTCCAATGAAAAGCATTTGAGAACCTGTAATTTTGTTATGTTATGTACAAGTGTTTTGGAGGAGGACAATGCTTTGGGTACAAAATACTTGGAATGTAGGTTTCTGCCAAGATTTTTCTGTTTGATAATGCAACCACCCAAGGCTCTTGCTTTTGAAGAGACTGGCTCCATGTAGCTAAATATGACTCAGTTCTGTGATACCGAAGAGCTGAAATTAACTGTATACACTCTTTTGTGTCTATAAACTAGTCCTGGTTAAATTGTAGAAGTTTCTTTTCCTCCACAATAGTGCAAACAATTTTTCACTCATCTGTTTCAGGTGATTTTCAAGTACTCAGAATCTCATATAAGCAAAATTTCACTGCCCCACAAATATTCTGCAGATCTTAAATTCACTCCCAGCTCAAAAATTCTGTGATGGAGAAGTTCTGTCCATTCTAAAAGTCATGAGAAATTACCAGGGTACCTGTCCTTGGCAATTTTGGTAGGCAGAGAAAACACAAGAAAAGAGAGAGCCAAATACAAAGTCTCCCTCTCTGTCAGGAAGATACAATATGTTGTGAGATGGTGACTAATGCAACTGGGATATCCACTCTGGCACCACCTCAGTTCTGTTACGAGGCCAGTCGAACGTTGGGCTACCATATGTCTAGGGCAGTCTGCCCTCATTTTTCTGCCATGTCTTGCTGTTACATTAATTGTTGTAAAGTATGGGAGGCTGCTCATTACATGCCCCAATGCCTAGGGAATGACACACGGCTCCTACTTCTCCTACACCGTGTCCCATACCTCACAGATGGCACATTGCCTCACACTACGACCCATGCTCCAAAGTCTCACATATGACTCTCACTCTCCACTGGAGCTTGCAGTCTCTGTGCCCTCATACTAGGCTCCAAACTCATGCTTCCTTACTGGGGCTCACTCACTCCCACCCCTTCGCTGGGGTTACTCCTCTGCCCTCTCACTGGGGCACCAACTCGCAACCCCTCCCTGGGGCTAACTCCTTGTACTGTTTGTGGGGCTGGCCTATACACAGAACTTCAGGTTGCCCTTGCAGCCCTACTCTGCGTGCCCCCAGTGCAGCCCTTTAGGTTACCCCCTGCAACCCTACTCTGCACCAATACTGCACAGCCCTTCAGGCTGCCCTTGAGGCCTTACTCTATGTGGCCCATTTTCTCACTACGCTCCCCTCACAGGGGCCAACACTCTACCCTCTCACTGGGGCCAACTCCTTGCCCCCTCCTTGCCTGACTGGCCTCGGGGTCTTACAGCCCACAGGCTCAGGTGTCCAAAGATATGCCTGACTCCACTGCTTCCCTACTACCCACTAAGTTGTGGGGGCTGGGGCTATAAGGTTTCACTGGGGAGGCAACTGGCATGGCACTTCCTAGGGACCACCCCACCTTGGGTGGACCTACCATGCTATCCTACCCCAGCAACATGTAGTTTTCAGTTATGCCCCAGGACCAGGAGCCTCCTACCATCCCCATAGTTCCTGCCCTTACCTCTAAGGATGTTCTGAGTAGCTGCTCAGCTGGGTGGTGTTCTTCCAGCTGCAAACAGCAGACTGCTGGCTCAGCCCTGAGGGCCTGAGTTAAAATGGAGGCTGCTCAGCCTTCTCCTCCAATCACATGGCCCTCCTGTGGTCATTTGAGTGCCTCATCAGAGCTGGCCTGCACCTGCCAGCTGCCCTGTTGCCTGCTCTAAGCCCTTAGAGTGGCAGGCACCAAAGGTGATCTGCCACAAGGTTACAGTGTGCCTTCATGGAAAGCTATTTTGATTTGACTGAATTATAAGGATTTAAAAGACATTTTTCATGCAGATGTCCTAGTTTGGTTAATGTTAGGATGCTTTTACACTCATGATCACCCAGCATTCTCTTGGTACTCTAGAAATTACCTTTGCAACATGTAGATGAATTTGAATTTTTAAAAGTTCAAATTACGAAACACATAGAGCTGTATTACATAAACATACAAACACATATAGATACATATTTATTAAAATAATTAACCCTTCATTTTCCTGAGCATCAGTTTTGTACATTTATTGGAAAGGCAGAAATTCTGGGCAACTAGGTTCTTCTTGGGTTGTTGGTTGTAGCTGTGTTGGTTTAAAGACACAGACAGGCAAGAGTCTCCCGCTGTCTGTCTAAGGACACAGGCAGAGTCTCTCATTGCCTGAAGAAGGATGTTTGCACCCGAAAGCTTGCAAATAACTTTTTTCCAACTATTTAGTTGGTTTAATAAAAGATATCACATCTACCCAAAGAATCTTGTCTGCCTAGGTTGTTCTTGTAAAGATGTTTGTGTCAGTGATAGACAAATGTATGTAGCATTGATTGTTAAACTGTGGGCAGGAAAAGCCTTTATATTTGAACTTGGAATGGTGACTTTACCTTCATGAACATGCTGAATCCAGTCTTTAGGAGATCGGTGAGGCCTGCCGACATGTGTTCAATATCAACAGGATCAGGTCGATCGGAATTAAATATCTCCTCCACTACCTGCTTCAGTAGTGGCTTGTAAGTGGCCTGCAAAAATACAGTTATTCTTAGTGCACTGTTTCCATTAATGTGGGGAGGAAGCTTTTGTCCCAGAAAGGAAACTAATTAGAGACATCTTCAAATAAGACCAAAGTAACATCTTAAAATAAGACCAAAGATACACTTATGCACACTTGTATTCATACATATGTATATCTACATCTATCTGTTCTATTTTTTTTTTAACACATTTTTAAGAAAGGTCTACGAAGTCTAAATAAAAGTCTGTTTATAGCAGAAAAAGTAAACAGACCTAGTATGTAGCTGAAACAATACATTTATTTTGTGATAGTCCACATTCTGTTTGTGTTCCATGAATAAAGGGAGGGAAGAAAGAAAACATGAAGGTTTTGGGAAGAAAAGGTAAACCGATGGCCGAAGTGCCCTGCCTCTTGTACCAAAGGAGAGTGCATGTAGGAGCTTAGGGTGCAGACAGAAGTGCAGCTCCTTGCTGTAACTGAGAATGCTGTAATTGAGAATGCTGTAGCTGAGGAAGCCCTCTGAGTTGTGATAATCACCTGGACCAAACAGAAGTTCACTGTTGGTTCCAGGGGGAGGGGAACTGACTGCCAGCCTGCAGTCAGTTTCTCCTAGCAAAGGCCCCTCTTCCCTCCCAGCCTGCACTGTTTTCAGAATGGAGGTGAAGGGAAAGGGAGCAGAGGGAGCTCATTCTAGGGGTTCCCCAGCTGGGGCTGGAGGGTGGGGTGGGTGGATTGGCACTCCTCCCATCTCAGGGGGGTTCCATTCCACTCATCCCACCCTCTAGCAGAGGCATAAAAAAACCCAGAACAAACTCCCTTGCTCCCTTTCCCCACTCCTGATCTGAAAACAGCAGCAGGCTGGGAGGTAGCCCAGACAGAAGTTACTGAAGATGCTGTTTTGAAATGCCTTCATCTGAACCCTCATGCAATGAGAGTTCATATTTTTGTAGTATCGGGTGCTTTTAAAGGGCTTTGCAACTGTGCACTTCTGCTTGGTCATGTCTGTAGAATGCTTTCAGGGGCCAGATCAGGCAAAAATTGACATTTCTGTCTGTGCCCTTAGATTTCCTGCAAATCCCAGACTCTTAGGGTACTGCAGAGAGGGCACAGCAAGGTGGCCATCTCCTGTAGCTCTTTTCAAATCCAGATGCCATCATTCCAGAGAGAAGCATGATTTTGTTGATAATTAAGCTAGAAATAAGTTCTGCCTTGTTTATTTTAGCACACTGATGTCCATGATGTAATGACAGCTAGAGAAGGGCAGATCATATTATGGGTGGATAACAAGCAGGGCTGTCCCAGGGGGTGGGTGGGGCTGGGTGCGAAATGGGGCAACTGACCATCAGCGCCTTCTTCGCATCCAGGGTGTGTAGAATCAGGGTGGGGCCCCACATGGGCTGATTTGCCCCAGGCCCCATGCTCTGCTTGGGTTGGCTCTGATAACAAGTCCTAGTTTTAGCTCAGACAGAGCTATAAGAAGACAAATTATGAATCTCTAAACTTTGTTTTAGGAGGTGGGCACTCCTGCTGCCTAACTCAACAGGAGAAGCAGGGTCATGGATAGGCAATCTGGGGCCTTAAATGCATTGTCACATGCAGCCTCCTGTGTTTCTGCTCTCCAGGTCTGGCTGGGCAAGTGGGGAGATCACATCGCCCCTTGTCCTGTGCCATTAAGGGTGGGACAAAGGGTGATGTTTGTTTCACCCAATGAAATTAATCAGCTGTGTCACAATACAATGTGGCACAGCTGATTCACTTGGCGAAGTCTGCTTCTTGCCAAAGATGGGAAGTGATCCACAAGGAGAGGAGTAGGCAACAGCATAACTAAAGGGAGTTAGGCATGGGAGAGTGATCAGGGCACTAAGGCACAACTTAGGCCCACTGCTCTCCCAGCTGCTGCACTGCCACAGGCTGTGGCCTAGCTGTGGCCACTGTCCCATGCATTGCTACTACCCAGGGTGCAAAACTGCTCAGTTACACCTATGGCAGTAGGTTCACATTTGGACTTCTGATAAGCTGTTGGCTTGGATACTGTCCACACAATGCTCTGCAATTGTGTCCTCAGCCATTCTGTGGTATTGTGTCCAATTCTCCCCTTAATCACATCAAAATAGTTAATAGGAGGGGTTTTTTTGTGTTATGGACTGGTGTGAACTGGTAAAAGACTTGAGCCAGCAAACTCTTTTCATAGTATGCAAAACAGCAACCAGGTGATAATTTTTAGCATCCATCAACCTGGGTGAATTTGAATGGGTGATCAAGAACTGAAAGATTTCCACTACAAAGCACTTGAACCATACAGCCATTTAAAAAAAAAAAAAAAAAAAAGGCTTTTAAGGTTACTAAAGATATTAGGGACCCTGAGGGACAAACCCTTTTTACTGAAATCCTAACTGACTTGGTGTTTGCTTTAGGATTTTCATACTTCTGGCAAAGGCTTAAAACATTAAAATAAATAACTGTAGTAGTTTCATGAATGAGTGCAATGATCTTAGAAAATTAGCTCATTTCAAATTTAATATACTGTATTCCCTTACTGTGCTACTCCAGGGGTGTCACATCTCTAATTTTCTTACAAGGCTAATGGGTGATTTCAGTCATGCTGTGTAAAGGATGAATGAAAGAGGTATTGTTTATGACAAATATAGAAACAGAAAGGAAATAAAAATCTAACTGTTCAACTATATAACTCGGAAAATGAAATTTTCTACAGTAATCATGGTAATAAAAAGAGAAAATTTCTGTCCAATACAATGGAATACATACAATTACATGAAAGCAGAATTATACAACTCTAGCCCTCCCCACAGCATATGTGCATACATTTTAATTAAACCAACAAAGCAAAATACAACAGACATTAGCTGCAATTTCTTTGTGTTGTAGAACACTCCCAAACTTGTGTCAAAGCTAGACACGCAATAAACTTATATCTGAAACACTATTCACGAAGTTGAAGTTTTGTGGTATAAAATCTGTTTAATATCCACATAATGCCCCAGATGAAGAACAGAAAAAAGACTCTTAAAATGAAATATTTGGAGCAGAGATCAAAAGCAATGTTAAGCAAAGAACCTACTGCATGAAATGTAAGGATAATAGGATCTGACTATAGTCATGACGACATTCATAGGCCATAGGTTTTAAAAAGAGATTTCTTGTTTCGGGTGACTGACTACCCAGGCTCTGAAAATCAGGCCCCTTCAGCATGTCTCATGTTGGCCTCCCAAAAAACTGAGAAACATGAAGTCACTTGACAGTTTGCCAACAATTTTACAATACTTTTCAAATCTTAATGTACATTGCTATATTAAAATTGCATTAACAAAATCTCTAAACGCCTACCCTAATTACCAACCTGGATATTTTAAAACGTTGTTTTTTTAAAAAATTACAATAGCAGCCAAACATAAAGCCTGATTGTGGAATTTTGTGGCATGTGACTATGAGATTAACTGATTGGCTTACTTTAGCATAAACATGAATTTGTTTTATAATGGACATTCATAATTGTAAAAGTCTTTGTAAAAGTTTCCTAGAAACTGTTGAGATCAGTATATTACTGCTCAGAAACATACCCATGCTAACAAAATTTTAAAGAAATATGGTTCAAACATCAGAGCAGAGTCACAGTTTGGTGAGCCCGGACACTGGTGACTTTGTATATGGACAGATGCTCAATTCCATGCTGCAAATTTCACGGAAAATTTTAAATGCTGAAATTTGCAGTCCTGCAAAAACTTGGAAAAGTGTGTGTCCGGGGGTGGGGGATGGAGACACACAAGTATTCTAGTCTTCTGTCTGGAGAGCAACAGGCTACCTCAAAGGCGAGCTCTCCTGCCAGGGAGCTGCTCTTTCAATCCTATGACAGACAGACAGTCTGCCTCTTCCTCTCACCCCCTGCACACCTCCCAATCTCCCTCCCTGTACACAGCTCCAGGTCTGGAGCAAGGGAGTAGGAGGCAATGCATCTGTCTGGTGGAGATGGTCATCTATGGGAGAATGGCCCCCCTCTGTGCACCTCTCTGGGTCACCCAGACGTGGTACCTGGGTTGGAAGCAGAGGTAGCTGTGTGGAAATACCCCTCGTCTGTGTGCAGACCGGGGAACCTGAGAGATGCAACATACTTAAGTAGCCCTCCAGCTCTTGCCACTTGTCATGTGAGGGAACCATTTTTTTGTCTCACCCCAGCTCCCTACAGTGGGTGGGCTCCTCACTGACAGACAAGGGGAGGAGCCTTCAATGAGCTGCGTAGCCCTCAAGAGCACTCACTGGTTACAGCAGCGGTCCACAACCTTTCTGGACTCAAGGCACCCTTCCATAATTGTTGTGAATTGAGTGGCACCCAATTTAAAAAATGAACTGATATATTCCAGTACTTCCCTCCTTGCAGAGGGGCTGGGTAGTGGGGGTAGATGATCAAGAAGGCAATGACAAGCCTGAGCCTTCACTTATCTGATCATCTCCTCAAACCTTTTTTATCTCCTCAGACCCTGTACACCCTTCAAAGTTTTTGGCGGCACCCCAAGGTACTGTGGCACCCTGGTTGAGAATCACTGGGTTCTGAATCAGCTCCTATGAACAGTTCCTCAAGCTACATTCCCCTCCCAAAATGGAACCATTTTCCCATTTTAAAAGGAGAGGGACCTGGGTCCCTGCCCCTCGTACTCTTGTAGCAGCAGTTGTGGTTTTGCATTAAGATCTGTCTGACAAACGATCTGGACAGAGGATCGTAGAGGGTAGAGGGTTTCCAGGAGAAGGGAAACCCTGTAGAGGGTTTCCAGGAGAAGACAGAGCTGGATCGTTTGTCCCCCAGCCATTCCACATGATCTCTTCCCATCTCCCTCCTGCAGGATGCTGGCTACCTTCAACATTTCCAGCTGCAAAGGGCTAATAAACCTCTAACTGCCACACAAGACATTCCAAAACTTGGCCCCAGTTAAAAGCAAGCTATACCCAAAAGTGCACCCTATCTTGCCAGAAACATTTTAGGACTTTCCTTTCCAGTCCCGATGACTTGCACAGGACAGCTAATAAAAATATTTCTGATTTTATGCATTTTTAGAAATCATATTGGTCATAAATGTCAGAGGACACTTCATTAGCTTTCCAATAATATTTTGTAATGCTTGAGTTTCCATTTCTACTTAATTGTATTATAGAAACTGCATCCTTTTGCTGGGCTGCAGCAAAGTCTGAAGTTTGGGAGAATTCTTTCTGGACAAAGATCAGGGTCAAACTTAAATAGTCTTTTAAAAACTGATTACAACATGATCTTCCCCTATAGCAACTGCCCATATCTAACTAAAACAGATATGCACTTTGGAAAATAAATAGCTGTGGTCCTGATGACCCAAACCAGGAAAGAAAATTACATTCGTTTCAGTAAACAGAAACTGTATTAGCAGCCAGTTCTGCAGAGGGAGAATGGCCTCTTGCCATTGTGAAAATGAGACAGAAGGTAGATTGAAACCAAGCCCTTGGTATGCATAAAGACATGTTGTTTCAATATGTAATGATGGATCCCAGCCCGGTAGATTTGAGTTAGCTCAACCATGTACATGGAACATATACAATATTGCAACACTGCTGTCTGAATCCTGAGGTCTTTACTCATAAAAATTCCCATCAACCTGAATGGGGATTTGCCTGAGGCAGGACTGCAGATTTCGGGAAACTCCTGGTAATTAAATCATTTCTGAAACCTCTTGTAAAAATATTCCATAGGGCAGAAAAATAAGTTTTGTATACCTACATGAGTAAAATGCACCTTATTTGGAAAGGTATGCTTCTGACTCTGTGCTGAACAACATAATAGAGATGAGGGGAAAAATATCTACTTGCCTGGTGGATGTTGCTTCCTGGGATATGTACAGAATTAAACTGTTTCATATGCATTCGAGCTCTTGATACATCCCAGAGGGACTTAAAGATACTGTCCACTGCAGCCATGGCTTTCTCAAATGTCAGGGTCTGAGCTGAATCACAGCCTGAAATAATACAGAAATGCAGGGCTGTGTGAGCAAAGGTCTTTCAACTGTTTTGATAATGAGTTGTGAGAAAAGGATGGTAAGGAGGAAATTTTTAATTAGTTTAATATTTTTAGACTTTAGAAACCAAAATGTACATACAGCATGCTCTTGGCATGGAACAGTAAGCAGCCATGAATCCTCTCAGAGAGCAAATAAAGGCAAAAATTCACAATAAATACACTTTGAATCATAAAATAATTTAACTGAAATATTGTGAATTTGGGGCTCTGCAGCAGGCAGAAAAAGTGCGTATGTCAGCAGTTTTGAAAGGTATAAATCTGCCCTAAAAGCACCTCCTTCGTTTTCCAGCATGGGGTAACACATCCTTGAAAGGAAGTCCACTCCTGTCTCAGGACCGAAACACTTTCCTGCAATCCCGTGACTGGGAATGCCTTTCTTACCTGAGCTAGAAAACTTTGTGGCAAACACTGTGAACTAAGAATGCCAAGGAGAAACTGGAAGGTGCAGTGTTTTTTAAACAGCAATACATTCCACAAGATGCAGAATTACTATATATTGCTGGAATTCATTTGCCCAAAGAAGCTCCACTAAGGTGCAAAGCTTGAATTACACTGAGGTCTTTCTTTTTAATCTACACTTCTCTGGATCTCCACCAGCAGGAGGCTTAAATGATTTCCACAGGCTATATACAATATTCATGACTTGCTAAAGAAGGAGTCTAGTCTTTGGCTCTAATCACTCCATCATATAGGTTGTACTGCTAAGATGACTGAAACAGGGTTTTCTGAACGAAAAGTCACTTTGCCCAAGAACTGATCACAATAAAGAATTACAGTAAAAGCTGTGTTAACTGGCATTTTACTAACTGGAATATTCTATTAACTGAAATTTCCAATATCCCCCAATACAAATCCTCACTTTACCAACCAGAATCTTTGCCGAGTCTATCTGGCATGCGTATGCGCATCCAGTATTTGTACTACAAATATGGCACTGTCTTCCTTACAACTCTCAGATAACCGGAATTTTTAGATAATCAGCACCCCCTTATGCCACTCATGCCAGATGATAAAGCTTTTACTGTACTACATAATTTTTTTTTATATTACCAGTTCATTTGTGTTTCCAAATACCTGCATAACCTTATTTCTGCCTTTGCTTCTGCTCTCCTTTCCTACCACTCCGCCATCTTCCAACAGTAATGGATGAAGACAGTATAATAGGCCTCATTTCCAACAATACCCAGTACACTGTCTTTTTGTACAATGTGATCCACAAATGCCAAACCTTTTGTCTGAATAGGCTTTCACTGGTGTAACTAGGGCTCTGTGTGGGTATAAAGGCCTGCGTATAAGAGTCAGATTGAAGGAACAAGCCCTTAGACTGGAAATTCGTTAGGACCGTGTCTTGCAACTGTGCCTAAAAACACTAAATCAGGTTTAGAAATATTCTTCCCCACAACTGGAGGTGTAGCCAACCTTTCTATAGAGCAATAACAGACCAGAAAAAAACAAAATTCTGCAGATTCACAGAGATGTTCTATTCAGCTTACATGAAACAGATGTGCATAGACAAGAAAAACATTTTGGCCATCCATCTTGTAATTGGAAGGTGTTCCCAGTTCCTGTCCATTAACAAATTAGGGCCTACAGCCTTCATCCCGAGGACAGTTACATACCCATAACTTTACTTAAGAAATCCTATGAAATTAATGGGACTGCTCACACGGATATGGTTGTGTGTATGCATGTAGAGAAATGGGGCTTAGCAGATTATAAAATGAAATCAATCATATACAATTTGTGTTGAATATACAACACAAATAAAGAAAACACCTTAATACTTTCATTCTACTACCTGGTAGCTATGGCAAATTTAGGCATTAACAGCAGCAAGTACAATAAATTAATTTAAGATTTTAAATGGTCAATAGCTTTTGAGTCGATCTTCCCTGTAAGTAAAATAAAGGTACTAATACTTTGAAAGAGCTACTTGATCCTTATCTAGCAATGTGGAGATTGTATAGGCTAACTAGTTAATATTTATAAAGTGCTCTAGAGAGGAAAAGCACATTGCAAGAGCTAAGTAACATTTTACATTACCAGATGGCCCTTCTTCACTGTCTTCAGTCACATAAGAGCTGAGCTTTCTCTTTGTATGTACACATCAGATGGAAGATTTGTTCCTGTTTGCATAAAGAATTATTTTTCTTTTTGCTTTTTTCAACACGTTATTGGAAGAAAGCCACTGCTGTTGGCCAGAGTGAGCCTTGCTTTGTTAAGGCTCACTTTTTACCTCAGGTGAGGTAAAATCACATCAAGCAGAGTTGGATGTCTTTGCTTTGAGCATTTTTCTTTCCTCCTCCCTCCGCACCCCCCATTCTTGTTTTTGTCATTTAAAAGCTCTTTGTCTTATCTTGTCAATTATTTTCCTCATTTACAGAAACAGATTTTTTATTTGATCTTCTCTCCATTGTTGACAGATCTTTTCCTTTTTTTAGTGCTTCAAAACCAGACGTTTTGTCAAGGAGTTTTAAACCAATCTATCACTTTCCATTTGTTCTGAAATGTGAAGACCAATTACTGAGGACCACTGTCTCGCTTTTCGTGCAGTCATTCATCCCTATGCAAAGCAGGTATTAAATGCCATGGCAAGTGTCAGAGAACAGATACATCTGATTTGGCAGTGTGTTGGTTACATCTTCACTGCACAGGTTTTTAATGAGTACACAAGGTACAAGGTGATGAGAATCAGACCTTAGATGTATTTATTACCATGTATACATGATTCTCTTTTGCTGTATTAGCCAGCCATAGTCCTAAGCAATTTAGTTGGTGCTCTTCTGTTTTTACTGCCTCTTTTGTTTTTATTATTTTTAGCCACAGCCCTCTATGTTCATTTGTTTAAGTTTAGTGAGTATTGCATTGTTCTTTCTACAAGTACCCATACTACATCTTGTTTCATTTTCTCTGTTGAGACCAGATTGCAGTTGAACCATTTTTTGGACAAATGTATGCTGTTCCACTACTCAATTAACTACCAAAAACTAATTTCTTAGGAAATATTACTTTTACATATTGTCAGAAACCTGTGCATGGGGGAACCCTGGAGCCCCGAGTTTCTTCCCACTGTGCTGCCACTCACCACAATGAACAAACTGAAGTTGCCCTAAAATAACTTCTTATCCTATCACGTCATTTCCTTTGCCCTTACACAGGACTCTGCAGCTGCAGTGATGGATCTTTGCTGGCCCTTGATTGTTCTTTTAGGTGCCCCCTCTCCATTAAGCGAGTCAACCTGGAGTATCACTTGGCCAGAAATTATTCTTTCTGCTGGCAATCAGTAACAAGTCAAACAGCAAAAGGATTTATTACATAGGATGAAAGAGTTATGCAAACAAAACAGACTAAAGGTTTGGAGCCAGAAAATAAAACAAATATAAATTCTTACCCTCTCATCTGGCTACCTCAGCCCACCATGAAAGTCCTTGCCAGGGCTCTAGAGACTGACTTTCCTGTCGACTCTGCCAGTCCAGGTGACTGGCACAGAGAGCCCCCAAAGCATGAGATCAAAAGACAAATAATATAGTCTAGGTAGACTCTAAAAAGCCCGCAAGCCATACCCCAATTAGCATTCTTTTAATGCTCATAAGTCACCAGAATCCTACATGATGGCTAGAAAATTATATTTAGAGATCACTGTTGGGAACTGGTTTGTAGATAAAGTTGACATGCATTAGAACAATGGACCAGGGGAATGGCAAGAGTTAATTGGTTTTTAGAAGCCGGTTAGTAATAAAGTTTCTTTCAAGGCAGATACTATGTCTGAGGCCAGTGGATAAGCAGCCATAAACAGTCTAGGAAATTGGAACTGTGTACACAAAACTTGAAGTAAGGTGGCATTAAGTCACAATGATCAACTGCAGAGCCCTTGGGATTTTCAGTTTTGGTGGATGCACCAAATTAGGAGGCTGGGGCATGCCTAAATTAAGACACCGGTAAACGATCAAATTAAGATATGATAGTTTTGTTGGAACAAGGGAATATGCTGACAGAACAGAATGTGGACAGTATGATGACCACAGCAAACCCAATCAATGATTTTGGGGAATGAAGAGTCATCAGAAAAAAAATACAAAAGGAGGGATTTCAGTGTAGCAAAGGGTCCCCTAGGGGGAAACCTGAGGCCACCATAGACAGAGAGCACACTACCAGCCCATCTCATCGACCCCACTAGAGGGGTGTGTGGGCCTTGGCCCTCAACCTCCAGGCTCCTGACATCTTATATTAAAAAAAGAACCTCAGTGTAAAGCTCATGTATTGGCAAGATATACCATCCTTCTGTGACAGCCCTAGAACTGGTAGGTATAGAATCGGGGGGGGGGGGGGGGGGGAAGTATTTTGTTTGCCCTGCCTGCATTATTCTTATCTGCTATCACTGTGTATCAGTAAAATTTGCTTATTATTGAAAGCAAAAAATCGTGGTTGGTCTGAAGGTTTGGGCCTACTTGAAACAAGGCATCTGGACCATAAATTCAATGCCAAAACTCCAGAGTGTCTGGGGTACTTGGAGTCCTGATGGCTTGATGTACCATTATTCCCAGATGCCTTTGCTATTGTACAGTTGATTGCCCCCATCACAGTTTCATAGTTGGTAGGGTTGGAAGGGACCTGAGCAGATCATCAAATTCGCCCCCCTGCCATGGCAGGAAAGAGTACTGGGGTCAAACGACCCCGGCAAGGGGTTCCTCCAGCCTCCTTTTAAAGACCTCCAGGGTAGGAGCCAGCACCACTTCTCTTGGAAGTTGGTTCCAGATCCTAGCTGTCCTGACAGTGAAGTAGCGCCTCCTGATATCTAGCCTGAATCCACCCTCTGCCAGCTTGTGACCATTATTTCTAGTCACACTTGGTAGGGCTTGGGGGAACAGGGACTCCCCCAATGCCTGCTGGTACCCCCTGACTAGTTTGTAAATGGCCACTAGATCCCCCCTCAGCCTTCTCTTGTGGAGGCTGAACAGGTTCAGGTCCCTTAGCCTCTCCTCATAGGGCCTGCCCTGCTAACCTCTGATCATTCTGGTGGCCCTCCTCTGGACCATGTTGTTCACATCCCTCCTGAAGTGCAGTGTCCAGAACTGGATGCAGTACTCCAACTGCAGCCTCACCAGTGTTGCATAGAGGGGGAGGATCACCTCCTTGGACCTGCTTGAGATGCATCTGTGGATGCATGACAAGGGGCGGTTGGCCTTCCTAACTGCGTCCCCACACTGTCGGCCCATGTTCATTTTGGCATCAATAATGACTCCAAGATCCTTTTCTGCCTCTGCACTGACGAGAAGGGCGTTCCCCAGCCTGTAGGTATGCTGCTGGTTCTTCCTCCCCAGGTGCAGGTCCCTGCACTTGTCCATGTTGAAACCCATCCTGTTATCATAGGTGGACAATGCCCAGGGGTGCCCAGTCTACCAGTGGTCGCTTCTTTCTGTTGTTGAGATTAGCAACTGTCCTGGCTCTAGAACACAATGGCAGGGGATAATTAGCAGTTCTGTCCACTCTCTGAATTCCCTAGCTAAACCATAACCCAAAATATTAAGATATACATAGTCAGTGTAGCAATATCCATGCAGTGATAATAATAACATAAATAGACATAGCATAACATGAACATGTTAGAGACCACATATACAATATCATTACAATAAAACACAAGAAAACAATTATGACATGCAAACCCCAAAACAACAGGGTTTGTGACATGCATATGCATGACTTTACAGTTTTTGTTAACAGATTCTGTATATTAAGGTCAGAGAGGACAACTAGACCATCCAGTTTCAAATGCTGTATAAGATGGATCTTACAATTTCATCCAGTTACTCATTTATTAATATTAATAATTTGTGTTTTGATTAAAGAAACCTTCCAAGAAAGGCATTCAGCCTTAATGGAAGACTTCAAGCCACCTCCGTTGGTAGTTTTTTCCAATAATTAGTAACACATACTGTTAAAAAAGTGTTTTTTTCTAACATGATGTTTATATAGCTTCAATTTCCATCCATTTTAAATATGAGATTTTAAAAAGACCTTACTCTATATATTATTTTTAGCATAAATTGGCATGTAATATCTAGGACAAACTGGTTTAAAATTAAAAAGAAACATTAATTTTTATAATGCAGTTCTGATCCAGGAAAGGAAATAAGGAGTCACTTTGTCTTTTGATTTACGCCTAGACATTTTTAGATTCCATAAATTCAGCCAAGAGGAGGAATGAGTGCAGACTGCAACACCAAGAAAACTTTATATTAGAAAAATGGTTTATATACACATAATTTATGCCGTGGAGTTCAAAAAGAGAAACTAGCTGATAATTATTCTGCTATTCTGTTAAGTCCAGTTGATAACAAGTATTTATTCTGTTGTCTTGCTATATACTACCCTGAGATTTTCTGGGAAGTGTGGCATATAAATCTAATAAATAAATCTTTAATGACCATTTGGATTTCATACAAAATTGCTTTTTTCCTTCTCTAACTTTCCCCTCTCATAATTCCTATTTCTTTTCATATTCAAACTTCTATGACATAGTGCATGGGCATGTATGGATTATGAACTATTACAAATTCCCCTTGGACGGGATACAGTCAATTATAACAATGAATTAAAGTAAACAGGATTACAATGACTCAAAGGTGAGCAGTTAAGAAAGCAGTTTTTCCTTAAATTCTTTTAAACTGTTGGATGTGACCATTTTTATCTGTCATCTCTCACAGATTCTATACAACAGTCCCTCACCATTCAGTGTATTAAGTGTTAAAACTGTTTTCTTGTAAACCAGAATAACAGACATCCAAAACTCCAGTACCATACAGATTAGAGAGTTATAAAGAAATAATGATAAAATTGAACTACAGAGATGATTAAAGAGGTTGGAAGCACTTCAAGAAAGCATGAAGTAAAGGCTGGAAGAAAAAGAAAGAAGGATAAAGTAAACCTGGTATTTACCAGGTTTGAGATCCAGTTCTGAGTTGAGATTTAAACTTCAGTTTTGGGGCATGTTCTTTGTTTCGACAGAGAGGAACTTTCAACTGGTTTTGCAATTCCGCCCTCCCCACCCCAGTGACGATCTCTGTAACAACCTCCAGGCTCATGCAATTTGTCAAGCCAGTTGTAGTGGGGATGATTTGGAGGGTGACACTAGGAAGCTCAGTGTATTTGGAGAATGTCACAGTAGCTCTGAGCTCCCACTGCACCATGTTTGCAAGCAGCAGCAAGTTCCAAGTTCTTGCAATCTAAATGAAGTCCTTTTATTATTGCACAGAGCTCTGTTCATGAAACAATCTGAAAACATTTATCTGTCATGCCTTTCTCCACTTGTGTTTTTGGTTGCTCATGCACCAGGGGCAAGAAGGAGCTCCTCTTAAGGCTCCTCTGTCCATCAGAAAAGTGGCTGTTCTGGGTCTCTGTTGACTTGAAAGCCCATGTGCCTGTGGAAGTCATAACCTTCTTTTGTCTATTTGGCAGCTTGACAGCTACATTCTTCTTTTTAATATATTGTAAATATAAAATTAAGTTTTTCACTCTCCCATGCTAGAATTAATTAACCCCCCCTCCAGATTCCTTATATTCTGTTATATATTAGCACTACCATAGTAAGTCTGTAAAAGGAGAGCAACTTTGCCCTGATTTGGCTCTGAAAAACAACAGAAGCAGTGTGATAGAAATAACATACACCTACAAGTCACCCCTATTCACACCTTTCATGTCAATGGGAGTTGTGTGTACATGTGGTGAAGAAAACTGAACCTTTACACTCTAGCTTGCTGATGTCACTGAGAAATATGTTCCTTTTTACAACTGTGAAGAGGTGGAATATATTAGCTGAGGCACAGCTCGGGTGTAAATTAATTAATTAAAATAACCCTTCCTGATACCGATTTTTCACTGAGAATTGAATGTAATTAAGAGTGCATTCCAAACTGATTTCTTTGTGCCCGGAATACATTACCTGTGAAGGATGGAGTTGAAATGAGTATCTACTACCTGGAATTTTTTACATTTCTTTATATTTCTTTATTATTGGCAAATATAAAATGGGCCTGCTTGTGAAAATTAGAAAACCTCCAGTAGCCAACTTTGAGCACTTTTAAAAATCCCTATTGTACCTATTGGACCCTATTGTATTAAGCACAGTGCGGCCTAATTCTGGCAGGCACAGGACCTACTCACATACCTCTGAATTCAACAAGATTTGAGGGGGAGGGCAGAACCTCACAGACTACATTGCGTACAGGACTGCCCCACTGGTCCACATCCTTGACCTACTGTTTAACTTTGGCAATCAGAGGTAGTGGCTTTCTTCTTTAGTAAAACCCGGTCCTTTTCTTCACGATTAGCAATGCTAGAACTGATGGATTTCCACAAAAACCAAACCATACTATATTTTTCTACAGTTTCCTAAAAACACCAAAAACATACTTTAGAGGACAATACAAAACAGATCTGTATTGTGAACCTGTCAGCCTTTTCACTAGTTCTTTAAGGAGATCAGTGCAACACTACTTCATTTTCCTCTGCTGTAATACAACAGCCACTGAGAAATTATGGAAGATCTTGGGAGGATAAGAAAATCACCATTACTGTATTTCCTTGAATTTAAGTTGACCCCCTCATAATTAGACTCTATATATAGAAAATTTATACATTTGTTATAATTTTCCAGGTACAGAATCTAATTATTGGGGAGCTGTCTTAAATTCACTTCCCTCCTGCTGCTACAGCAAGGGAAGCAGTGGCTGGGGGGGGTCAGGCACTTGCCCTCTGACTCCCCACCACTTCTTCCCCTTGCAGCCTTCCTGCCCACCCCTGCATCAGAACCCAGCCCCATCCCCAGCCTCTGCTCCTCCCCTACCACTTCCCACAATCTCTGCCCCTTTCCCCTGCTGTCCAGTCTCTGTCCCTTCCCCTTCTCACCTCTGTTGCACTTTACTGTCAGACACTGCTCCTGCTCTGTTTCCTCCCAGAGCACAACACATGAAAGCACCATGCAGAAGTGTCAGTGCTGCTGACTGGTCAGACAGGGGAGAGAGTTTTCATGTACTCCATGCCTGGAAGGGAATCCAGCCTGAGCCTGAGCTGAGCTATGCCTGACAGTAAGGGGGAGGGTGGTCAGAGGGAGACTGGGGAGGGG
>NW_005841920.1:1986255-2016976 GCF_000455745.1 Alligator sinensis
GGGGGGGGAGCAGAAGCTGCAGAGGGCAAGTGGAGGGGGAGGGCAGGAGGAGGCTGCCCTGGGTCTAACTCTGGCCCCGACCCTGACTCAGGGCCAGAGTCAGAGCCACAGCAGGTACCTGCCCCCCTCCTCCTTCCTGCTTTGCATACAAATCTAAGATGAGGGGCTTTTTCCCTCATGCTGCTTGGGAGGAAAAAAACCTCCTTGTCTTAGATTCGAGTAAATACGTTGTGTTTTTTTTACTGTACTTTGTGTCAATTGGTAAGTATTACAGATACTATAAACAAACATTTATTTTTTTCTAAAGCAGTACGTTATTGCATCTGGAAATGAAGTCTATGTTCCTTCTGAGACACATCCTTAATTAACATAATGCTGCTTGCAGAGCTACAAGGGAAAAGAAAGACTACAGTTTATGAATTCACTGTAGTTTGCCTTGTACGCTCATTGCAAGCAACACCAAAGCATAGTACATTTATCAAAATGGTGATTGGTGAACTTGCAGACCACCTCTGTAAGGACATCCACAACTCCCCCTTGAAACCATGCTACTGAGTTGGTGGGACGATTCAGCTGTTCTAAAGCGGCAAGTAAATGGTGGGTTGAAATAAAACCTTTCGCTCAAATCAAATAATCCCAGCACCATGATCTCACTGTGCATGCTACTATTTCGTATATGTGCAGAGTTAGCTCACTTGCACTGTTCTGTATCAGTAAGAAATGGAGAAAAAACCGAGAAGGGTAAGTGCCTTCAGGGAAAAGCAAGACACTGACCACAGTGCCACTTTTTAACTCACTTTTTAAAAATTCTGCATTATGCCTTTTTTCCCTAGCAAATAAATATAAAATAAAATGTATGTGCCCATGCCCATATATTCCATAACAGTCTTATTACACACACACATACACATGCACACAAAAGATGCTATGAAAATAAATAGGTATATAAATTGATACATCTACACTATACAGACTATATCCTTATATTTATTTTCTAGGAAATAAGAGGCATAAGTAGAACAAAAGCAGGATTCATAGTCTTATCTATCATCTTTACTCCAGATGGATCCCAATGTACTTCACCAACATAGTATGTATGCCTATTAGTAAGAAAATATTAGTGGTCTGATGCTATGTTGCTCCTAAGTGATTTACTTGTATAAGGAATGTGATATGAACATGTGGTACAGAAAATGTTTCCATGGAAATGTTGGTGGTAAGTGGTTGTTGCTGCTACCAGGGATTGCTGTAAATGGGTATTGACTGTATACATCAGATGGAAGAACTAAATCTCTCCATACTGGGAGAAAAGTTGTTTATCAATGCATAATGACATTGCAGGTCAGGGCTGGAAGTGAAAAATATTATTACCATATTTCTCCATTACTATACATACTGCCCCCACTAAGATGTGGGGGGAAGTGGGCATGCTAGAAGGGAGGAATAGGCTGCAATCGGACCTAGACAGGTTACAGGGGTGGGTGGCTGAGAACAGGATGGGTTTCAACACGGACAAGTGCAGGGTACTGCACCTGGGTGGGGGAAGAACCAGCAGCATACCTACAGACCGGGGAACTCCCTTCTCATCAGTGCAGAGGCAGAAAAGGATCTTGGAGTCATTATTGATGCCAAAATGAACATGGGCCGACAGTGTGGGGACGTGGTTAGGAAGGCCAACCACACCTTGTCATGCATCCACAGATGCATCTCAAGCAGGTCCAAGGGGTGATCCTCCCCCTCTATACAGCACTGGTCAGGCCGCAGTTGGAGTACTGCATCCAGTTCTGGGCGCTGCACTTCAGGAGGGATGTGGACAACATGGAGAGGGTCCAGAGGAGGGCCACTCACGTGATTAGGAATCAGCAGGGCAGGCCCTATGAGGAGAGGCTAAGGGACCTGAACCTGTTCAGCCTCCACAAGAGAAGGCTGAGGGGGGATCTAGTGGCCATTAACAAACTAGTCAGAGGGGACCAGCAGGCATTGGGAGAGTCCCTGTTCCCCCGAGCACTCCCAGGAGTGACAAGAAATAATGGTCACAAGCTGGCAGAGGGTAGATTCAGGCTAGATATTAGGAGGCACTATTTCACTGTCAGGGCGGCTAGGATCTGGAACCAACTTCCAAGAGAAGTGGTGCTGGCTCCTACCCTGGGGGTCTTTAAGAGGAGGCTAGATGAACAACTTGCCGGGGTCGTTTGACCCCAGTACTCTTTCCTGCCATGGCAGGGGGTCGGACTTGATGATCTGTCAAGGTCCCTTCCGACCCTACAAACTATGAAACTATATAGTACACACATCTTATTTTGGGAAGACAGAATGAAGAAAAATGATTTTTCCAGTCAAAGCTGAATGCTGACTGCAGAGGATCCTGTCTGTAGTGGCTGTGGCAGGGTTAACATTGTAGCTCTGACCCTGAAAGGTTTATTCTTTCCTTCTACCAGCCTCAGGTATGTAGACAGCAAGTACAGCAGTCACCTTGCACCAGTGTCTCCATGCTTCTATTCTTCCATGTGTCTATTACAGCAAAAATAATTAAGTTCTCTACTTAGGACATACATCCCAAATTTTGAAGGGTTAATTTTTGGGTACATGTGCTATGAGAGTAAAAACAGTATATCCCAATTGCAACTGCAAAGAAAATTAAAAGATCAGAATTTAATTGCCTAAATTTGAGCTAAATGAATTAAGTGTTTAGAAAGGGGTCTGCTTAACAGCCCTGGAGAACAAAGTTATTCCATTACTCCCAGAGCATATAAGCAATGTAAGTGTAAACTCTTGCACACCGCTCACCAATCTACTCCATCTCTACTTCTAGCTTCATGCTAATGACCTAGGCCTTAGCTTCTGTGCTAAAACTATCCACAGTGCCAACAGTGGTAGTAATTTTTGTATGGTTGACAGCAAACTAAGGCCTACTAACTCACTGTACACCAGCCAGTTAATCTTGAATTGGCAGAGGATAAGCCAAGGCCAAGTTGAGCTGGATTCAGCTGGGCCTTGCTTTTCTTAACGGTGCCTGGAACTTATACTATAGCAACATGTGAGGTGACAAAGGAAAGCAGGGAAAAGAGGAGGATTTATCTAAATAACATTTAGCTGTCAAAGGTAAACTATCAAATTCCATGCATACAGCCATTAGAAAATAAGAATTACAGCTATAAGAGGATGCAGATCAACAGTGTCTTCTTATCCAATACTTATATAGTATTGGAGTGACACTTTTGCTGTGATTGTCCAGGAATTGTGTAAGAGGCAACTATGCAGTTGGTCCAATAAAAGATATCACCCTAAGAAATCCTTGCCTATCCAATATTAAGAAACAGGGGTAAATCCTGATCCAAAAGAAGTCAATGCAAGTTTTGATGAAATGGCTTGCTGTATGCTGTTTGAACAAGAATACTGGAAAAAACCCTCAACCATTCATATTGATAATAATTTGCTCCTATATAAAACCGCAGATAGTGAAGCTGAGGCTAAAACTTCTAAATGGTACAGGAGGGGTGAACTCCACTGTCAGAACAGGAATTCAGAGTTTCTGATCTGTGCCAACATCATTTCTTTCCCAAAAACTGAGACAAATGAATAACATTTAAACAACAAAATACTGCAGCTGGTAAGAAAACAGAGAAAAATTGGGTGGGTAAAGAAAGGAAAGAAATCCAGGCGACAGCTAGGATGGAACACTAGAAGAAGAAGGAAACATGAGAACAAAAGATATAATATAGAAATGAAAAAGGATTTTTTATATAATTTTTTTTCTCTAGATTATAAGTGAACATTTGGTATAAGCATGTTTGAAACCCAAAGTGTGTGTCCAGGCTTATTTATAAAATTCCAGCTGAATTACAACTTTAGAAGAAATCAAAAGGATCATCTAAAAAGCCATACCACAGAAGGTCAGCTCCACACTTCTATAAATGTCATTTTCCAGACCGGCTGGCACACAGAGAATTAAAACAAAGTAACATGCAGACTTCATCCCCCCCCCCCCCACACACACACTCTGATATCTGTATATATATAGCTCTGGAACAGCAGACAGTATCAAGCCTATCAAGCCATTCAAATGGAGGCATGATTGTGGTTTCTGTAACTGAAGAAAAGGACAGAGGCAAACCTGAAGTGTTGCCAAAACAAACACAGCGGGTTTGTGGATCAATAGTATGAGCTGCAAAGGTGCCATTAGTGGCTTATTTTTATCACAGTTCACACTTGCCATTTGAGGCTGAGACCAAGATTTAAAAACAAAAATAAACCCCAAATGAATTAAACTTGGGCCCCAAAATCTGTATTTAGGCACCTCAATAAGCAAACTAGTTTTCAGTGTTCATGGCTATACCATCTCTGTATTACCTAGGCTTAAGATCACTGCTGCAAAGTGTGCCTAGTCCACTTGCTCCTGTTCCAAGTGCACTAAATCCTAATGGAGGCAACGAAACCACCTTTGACTCCTGTACCACTCGGACTTGCGCTTTCAGGTGTGTTTACAGGCACCTGTTCAATGTGGCTCTAAGGTGGCTACACTACCTCACTGCTGGGATTTGGAGGGGGCTGGGAGCAGGCAGGATGCATTACAAGCATGGCTCCAGTGGCTTTATTTGGCTCCAATTAAATAAGCCACACCCATAGGGTAGGGACAGACATTCACAAAGCCTGAGCCTGAATTGATTCAATCTTTGCAGGTTAGTCTGCTAGGCTGAGTAGGCTGAACCAGTTTGTAACTACACAGACATCCCCTCTGGACTGAAGAAATGCAGGCACATGCCTGCAGTGGCTCAGGCTAGAAGCCAGCGGGTTCTAGAGCAGCCCTCCCTCTCTTCCAGAGTGCTGAGCTGATGGGGATGTGGCCAGGCCCCTGCAGGACACTCTGATTAGGGAGGGGTCCCCCATACCTCACTGTTGATAACAGAGCATTTAGTTACACAGCAGGGAGTTTCAAAGGGAGTTGTTAGCATTTATCAGCCCATCAGAAAACAATGCCTTTCTCATTAGTTCAAGCTCTTCTTAAATAGCTTTTTCCAGGAAAGGAACTGCCTTTGTCCTGTTTCCCATAGCACGGACCATAGCCAGCATGTGGCATGCTAGCTAATGCTGAGAGTTATCTGGGTAAGGTAGAGGGGAGGGGAGAATCCCTGCTTGAGCAGGGAAGGGGGGGGGGGCAGGAGCAGGAGGAAGACAGGTAGATGCCACTGTACCTGTATTTTCTGCTGGAGCTCGAGCCAGGGACCAGAGGGGCAGGGCTAGCCCTACTGGGCTGGAGGGGAGAGCAGAGCCCCACCTAGAGTTGCAAAGCATCTGGGATGCTGGGGGACTCTGTTTTAAGTTCAACCAGGAAGGGGTCTGGAACAGACATTGCATAAACCACTTTGGCCCAAATCAGTTAAGTCTGATACTACATTCAACCAGATTTATTTCAAACTAGTTTCAGCCATTTTCAAACTGGTGTATGTGCACTGAACATCTGTTCTGTTACAGGTTTAAACCAGTTTCTGATCACTTAAACCAGTTTATGTGTAATGTGTGTCCCTAGCCACAGCACTAAGACTGAGCCGCCCCACCCACTTCACTGGAAATGCCTGGCATGTCTACGCTGGAGTATTTGGCTGGAGCGTGGCCTCTAGTTCAGTGGGATAGTTACTGAGGTGCTTAAATTTCAATTTAGGAACCTAACTTTGGGGGGCTGTTTTTTAAAATTTTCATTAGAACTTTGCCTCTAGGACACCAGAATTTTACAGCTAAGTTTTTTTTCCCTTTTGCCTTTATAAAAGTTCATATACCATGTTATATTAGCTTTAATGAATTAATGACAACCTCTGTACTGATGGCTTTCATATTACAGGAGATTAAACCTGTAGTTCAGTGAACACTTACAGAACAGACTACAGAGTTTACTGGGATAAATCACAAAAAAAGGAATTGCAGAAGGAACTGCAGTTACGATCAAATGTGCTTTCTAAAGAAAATTAATGCAAGATATTCATTAAGGAACAAATGAGTTATTCTCTCAGGTAGTCCATATCTTAATTATAAAGCTCAGCCTTTTAGAACCTATACTGCAGCCCTTTAGAATATTCATAAGGCAGCTGTGGCAAATGTTTTACGTCTTTAATAAGCGTTTTCTCAATGATACTGTTACAGGGTCAGTAAACCTCTATGTTCTGCAAAGGTTTATAAACCCCTATGAAATCATACATGGCTTTCCAATTTCTAAGCCCATGGAAGCCACATGCAGGTTAGCCACAGGTTTACATGCTGTGCACACTCCCCCATCACTGCTCCATGTGCCTGTGGCCACCCCCAACATCACTGCCCTGCAGAGGCCCTATTGCCTCTCCTCTCCCACTGATTCACCCTTATCTCCTGGTGCTGTCTCAGTGCCCCTGCCGCTGCCCCTTGGGGTGGAGGCAGGAAGCTGCAGCCAGAGGAGGAAGAGGGAGCCTGGAATGTCTGGCTTCTGTTGCAGCTGGAGCAATGCAGGGAGTGGTGGGCAGGCAGGAGCCTGGGCAGCAGGGAGGGGAGGCAGGGGGCTACAATTTATCCCTTCACAGGCCTCACGTGGCCCTCAGACCACCAGTTAGACAGCCTCGAAATAGTACATGCTACATTCTGCATATTCAGACTTTCTTGGTCTTTTACAGTCTATTCTCAACCATTCTCATTTTCCTGAAACCTCTGGTTTTCTGTCTGCCAAGTGCATGGCAAACACATGCCCCTGTTAGTATAGTCTTTCAAGGACTCTCCCATCACAAATGAATTTTCCATTAATAGTCTGTATCGAAGGTACAGCTGACTCATTTCCTTCTCTTAGACTAGCTGTCCGACTTGTTAGTTATGGATGGCTCATCCCTGGCCTGACCATGTAATTTTGCCAACAGTTTACATTGTTTGAGTATTGGATAAGTGAACAGAGTAGTTTTGCACATGCTCAGTGAACATGATGCTAGGAAAATTCTGGAAGGAGCTCACCTTTTGATCTCAGTGACGTATGGACTTAATTAGAGTGAAAGAGCATGCACAGTTATACAATCATTTTCCTGCCAAAGTGAACATGAGGCTATCAATATGGATACATTCATTTTGAGGTGTGAAGAACTGTGATTCAGGTGCATGATGATTGACAAATGACCGATGGTCCTCTGGAGAGAATGACTGGCTCATAAATGATTGACAGTAGTAGAGTGACACGTGAAGTTAAGAGGAGCTCACACCTGTGAGCTGTGTGCAATTAAGACTGTGCAAGTAGAGGGTTGATTGGGAGTGGTGTGAGTGTGGTCTTCTAGTTGTATTGGTGTATATGTGAGGGAATCTGAGAGAAGTGTTTGATCTATGTGCTGGGTTTTGACTGTTTGTTGTTAGAGAGAGATTATTGGTGTCTGAGCAGATTAAGTGTTGCTCCAAGGAGGATTGTTGGTTGTAGCCATGTTGGTCTAAGGACAAAGGCAGGCAAGGTTCTTTGGGTAGATGTGATATCTTTTATTAGACCAACTAAATAGTTGGAAAAAAGTTCTTTGCAAGGTTTTGGGCATAAACACCCTCCTTCAGACAATGGGAAACTTTGCTAATGTTATGAGTTCTCCAAGGCGGAAAAGAAGCTAAAGTAAACAAGAAGTCTGTGAAGATGCACACTAGTGGAAGTTTGGAAGACAAAGGGTAGAGAGAGGAGTGGGGGAGGAAGGGGAGGGGAAAGTGTGAAGGAAAACAAGTGGTCAGCTAACAGGCAGTTACCTGGTGTGTTAGATGTCAGGCAGGTTGTAAAGTGCCATAAAACCAATGTCTATATTAAATCCATGATTTTTTGTATCCAGTAGATTTATGATGTGAAGTTCATAGGCTTGTCTACAAAAGGTGTTTTGTAAGTTCCCTTTGAGAATTAGAACTGAGAGATTGGAGAGGGAGTGATTGTCTTGTGAGAAGTGGGCTCCCACAGGTAATTGGCCATTTTGGTGCAATGGATGAGATTTATAGCGCTGCTTTGAGGAAGGAGCATTGTTGGTTGGGTGGACCTCAGCCCAGGTGACCATCAAACTCTGTCAACTCTGTTGAGGGTAAAGTATTGCCCACCCCTTTGATCCTTGGAGTGCTCAGTGTCCTGAGGGGAACTGCAGCCAGGGCTCCATTGAGCTGACAATTTCTGCGGAGCCACCATGTGGTCAAGGAGTCCACTTTACTCTCTGTTTGTTGTCTCCATTGGTTATCCCTCCCATTGCTGTTTTGTTGCCTGCTACTGTATATATATTCCATAACCTATTGTTTGCATTATCTGTTTAATAATATAGTCCAGTTGTTTTGAAACTTACCATTGAGTCTGTGATTTCTATATGCAATTTTCAGACACTAGGTGGGGCTGGGCGGTAAACCAAAACCTAGTGGAAAACTCCGCAAGTCCCCAATGCCGTAATTATTTGAACTTGGGCTTCAAGGATTAAGAACCCTCATTTCTGCCACCTTTTTAATTCCAAATTCTAATTAGTGTATAGACTTGATTAAATTGTACAAGAGATTCACAGCTCTTCAGACTCACCTTCAAAAAGGTATCCAGACTGTTTAAGTGTCCTAAGGAAAACAAATTACATCTGCAGAAGGGAGAGAGGTCCTATACAGCAGGAAAGATTACTATTCTAAAAGAGAAACCTATTGGTAGAAAGGAGGAAAAGTCACGGCCTTACAACTGCCCTTCCAAATTTATCCTCTCTGGGGTTTTAAGTACAAACCCTTGGACCCCATGGCCCTACCATCCAGATGATAGTTGTCCGATATCCAGTTACTACAGTTATTAGTACAGCACTGTACATCATATGTGGTAAAGAAAATGTTATGTTATGGGGAAAAAAGTGTTAAAGCATTATTTCTTAGCAACTATGTTTCAGACATCTCAATAAGAGACATGCTGCAGATCTATCTAATCCTTGTACTGCAGCATCGTAACAGTAGGGAAAATTCATAATAGATTTTTTAAACTGAAGTTTATGCATGACAATGTCCTACCCACTTCACCTCAAAAATAATTTAGAAACGTGCCAAGATGTTCAAGTTTTTAGTGGGTTTTTTAGATTTGGGGTGGCTTATATGAAATACCTTACAGGAGCCTGATTTTCATTCAACTCTTTGCACTCCTTGGTAAAAATCAAGACCACTCTCTCTCAACTTAAAATCCATTATTTTAAACAAACTAGTTTCCTTACCTCTGTTAATAATACCGTAGATTTTTAAAACAGATAAAATAATACTGCAATCCAGTTTATTTTGTGTGTACTTCTTATGTCTCTCAGTCCAAACAAACAATTAAAACTAATGTACTCTATTTTACTTTTCCTCATAGTCAGTTTTACTTTCCCATTCTCCAACTTGCAAGGGTTGAACTGCAAATGACAGGGAATGCTTATTTTTAAAATAAATGTATGCTTGGAATGTTAAAAAATGCATGAAATCGTATCTACAAGGGTTTGATTTTTTAAAAGCTTCTACAGGCTGGAATGATGCATGCAAAACTGACAGGCCTTCCTTCAAAATCTACAGATCTGGGCCAAATTTGAATATATAGTGTCCTTTAATTGAGGAAAATAGAGTTGTGAAACATATAGCATATGTATAGCAAACCTGGGATGAAGTTGTTGTTTTCTCACAATAAAAATTAATCATTGTTATCAAGTAATGAAATAAAAACAATATTCTCAGCACGAATGGAAACATAATGACATTTTAATGTTATGCACTATTATCTGCCAAAAAGCCCTCTCTACCCAATGTACTATACAACAGGTGAAAAGCCATCTGAAAATTGACAAGGATAATAGGCACTTAGGCTGCATTCAACAGGATTTACTTAATGACAGATAATAATTGTAATTTTGGATGAGTTTTTTTTCTCATTCAGATTAATAAAATTATGGCACATGCCTGAAATACATTTTTTGCCTTTGGTTTGTGACAAGGCTGCAACTGCTTTCCTTGTTTCTTTTCTATTTTTCAAAGTATATATGACATATTACTTGTATTCTAAAATTTTAAAAAAATAGTCTACATGTAGGAACAATGTAAAAGGATTCTTCAAACACTAGAAGGTCATTCTACAGGAGAGATAACATGAGCATACTACAGAACTTCATTAACATTACCATGTTCTTCTCTACTGTTATGACAATTCTTATATTGACAGTGGATAAAAAATAATATGTTGCAACATGTTTACAAAGTTTATCACATCGGCTAGAGACAGGAGTTACACATAAACCAGTTTAAGTGATCAGAAACTGGGTTAAACCTGTAACAGAATAGAAGTTCAGTGCACACAAACGAGTTTCAAAATGGCTGAAACTGGTTTAAGATAAACCTGGTTAAATGGAGCATCAGACTTAGCTGATTTGGGTCAACCCAGTTTATGAAGTTTCTGTCTCAGAGCCCTTCCTGGTTTAAGTAAAATCACAGTAACCCAGAATCCCAGTACACTTTGCAGCCCTGGGCTGGGCTATGCTGTCTGCTCCAGACAGCAGGGCTGGCCCCATCTCTCTGTGCCCTATATGGAGCAGTGGGGGCTGGCTGACAAGGGGTGGGGGAAAGCCTGGCTGGGAATGTAGACCAATCTACAGGGTGAGAGGGGATGACAGGCAACTGCCCCCCAGGCAAACCCTGGCTTGGGTCTGGGGCTGGGGAGGGGAGTTAAACACTCCTTCCCTTGCTCAAATTTATTACTGGCTGCAACAGTGGACTATCAATTCCAGAGGCACCTGGAAGCAGGAAGAGGAAGCAATGAGCAACCCTGCAGAGTCCTGCTGCTGTAATTCTGAACTGAAAATCCCAGAGGCCTTGGGGGCAGCAGGAAGAGGAAGTGAACAGGCAGCCAGACAGCCATGCTCCAGCTCTCCTCGCTTCTGGCCTGAGCCACTGCAGGCATATGGCTGCATTTTCTGAATCAAAGGGAAATGTCTGTTCACTTCTGTTTCAATTTAATCGGTGCAGTTTAGACTAACTTGCAAAGACTGAATTGATTCAGCCTCAGGCTTTTTGACTCTCTGTACCTAGCCATCAAGAAACAGGACTGTCAAATAAATAAAAACCTCACAAATTATAATAATGCAACATCCTGAACCTACTGTATGAAAAAAATGTCAAATAATATAGTTGGAATATTGCTGTAGCTATCATATTTCAGGAAAAGTATAAGGAAAGGATTTTATATCTTTTATTGAACCAAGTGTGTAGTTGGGAGAGAAGTTTGACAAGCTTTTAAGCAGTGGTGATGCATAGGGTGTGCACGGGGGTGCACATGCACCCCCTGAGAGTGCTGCTGCACACCCTGACAGGCAGTGTTCCCCGCCTAGGTGACGGGCAGGGGGAGCAGGCGAAAGCACTGGTGGCCCTCCTGAGCGCCAGCCAGGGCTCCAGAAGCAATTCCCACAGTCCCCCTGCGGCTGATCACACCAACCCGCAAGTGCTGTGTCGCTGGGGGGAGGAGCCCTGGTCAATGTGTTTGGCCATGGGAGAGACCCCCGCCTATTTGGCACCATTGGACATGGGGGGACCCCTCCCCTCCACTGGCGCCATTGGCCGCGGGGGGTGCCCCTCAATCATTGACTGGCTGCTGGTGGGGCAAGTGCCACCCCGACTCAGGAGGCACCAACCGCCTATACTTTTGAACACAAACCAGAGACCTGGGGGAGGGTGCTTTGTGTTGTCCAATAAAAGATATCATGAGAGACAGTCGGTCCAGAAAAAGATATTATCAAAAAACAAAACAAAATAATTCCCCCTCATCTTTACCTCTTATGAGTAATAATATTATGATTTTTGGTATGCCTTTATTTTCTTTTCTGTTAGTACCCTACCACTAAGCAGGGATAAAATGAAAAAATAATAGCCAAATTTATGATGATTAAAACAGAACAAGAATATGCTTGACATTTATAGAGACTGAATCTTCAAAAGTGATATGAACAGGGATTCTAGTGATATTTAAATGTTATAGTTTACCTTTGTTCTTCTGGGAAAAATTCTACTGTCAGATCTGTACATGCTGATTTCTGGGGTGCACATTGGGAAAGCATTCAGGAACATGCTTAAGCCCAGACATTAACTCTTTAATAAAAAGCATAAACCGCTATTCCAATGTTCCTGTCAATTGCAGTACTTTCATGAACCGAATGTGTGACATGATCCTTAGACCTCAGATAACCAATGAGATGAATGCAGGCACGGTCATGTTAGCAGAAAGTACTGCCAACTTTGGCTAAGTACAGACAGTCAAAAAGCTGGAGGCTGAATTGCTTCAGTCTTCACAGGTTAGTCAAAGATGCATAGATTGAACTGTTAAGCAAGTGTACAGACACTCATTTTGATTTTGGAAATGCAGCCACGTGCCTGCAGTGGCTCAGGCCAGTAGCCAGTGGGTGCTAGAGCACACCTTTCTGCTCAGCTGGAGCAGACAGCTTGAGCCTGTAAGGGGTGGCTTGTGGAGGAGGTGCAAAGCATCCTGGAATGCTAAAGGACTCTGAGTTAACTAGAATTTGGAGGAGATCCGGAACAGAAGTTCAATAAACCCATTTAATCAGTTAAGTCTGATACTACATCCATCCAGGTTTATCTTAAACTGGTTTTGGCAATTTTGAAAATGGTTTACATGCACTGAACTTCTGTTGTGTTACAAATTTGAACCAGTTTCCAATCGCTTATGCCTGTTTATGTGTAACTTCTGTCCCTAGCCTTCCAGTATATCTTGAAGGCAGTGTGGCTCCATACAGGTACAGAGCCAGTCTGTGTGCATCTCATTGCTAGATTATGGCTTTACTCTTTCTGTCCTACAGTTGCCTAGCAATAAAGCAGAGATAATATTATGTCCATTTTTTGCTGTCATCTTATCTATCTAGGTTGCAACTCTTGTAGGCAGAATCTATCTCATACAATTGATCTCTACAGCATCCAACAAAATGAGGCTCTCATTGCAGTTGGAAGCTATTAAGTACCTGTGTTATACAAATAAATAACACCACCACTAGTACCTGAGAACTAGGAAAGTTAAGCAAGGGTGACCCATAATCAAATATCATGATATGAAGAAGCATAAGCTGATTACTAGAGGAAGTCAAGATGGAAACTCCTTCCTCCTGACTTACACATGTACTGCACCACACAATAACAACATGCTTTGTAACAGCGGAGACAAAAAAAGGTTTGCCTCATTTTAAACACCCCCCTCCCCCCAGGTATCAGTCACTGGGCTAGGTGGCCTAGTTATTTGATATAGCAGAGTTTGTAATATATAACATGTAGCTTTGATCAGAATTTTAACACGCTATCTTTCCCTCCCGCTCCTTTTTTAATATATAAAATCACAGAGGGTTCATTTTCTTACAGTAGCCCAGTCAAAGAACTGAGAAACACTGCATCTGATAGCCTGAAAATGAAGGTTAGCTTAAAATAAACAGAATAATTCCTGGGGGGAAAAATATTGTAAAATTTATGGCAGAGGACTGCATTGTATAACACAACCCACCTGGCCTACATTAGTGCATTGCATTCTCCTCCGATTGCTGGTCCACCCAAAGTTTAAAACCACTTTGGGTTTTAAACCCAAAGTTTGCCTGGTAGTGGCAGCAGCATTTCTAGTCAGGCAGTGCCAAGGCAGTCAACTGACTTCATGGCTCATTATGATCTGCTTGATCCTTATTACACTCTTCATTTCATGGGTGTTAACAACCTTGTTTTCTTTTTAATGGTCTTGATGTTCCACCAGTCAAGCTAGCCTTTTTTCAGCCATTTTGCTGTCTGTTAGGTGCTCCTGGTAATAAAGCTCCTATTTCACAGCCCTACAGGTTGTTTTTACCTCATTCCAAGGAAGTTATATTTGTTTATGCTTCAATCTTAAACTGAATAATACAGCCCTAGGCCCCTAGCATGTTAGTAAAGTTTCTAGTTTATTATTTCCTAGAGAAAAATATGTATTGTTTTATATATGAGCTCACCATCTGTATTCTCCTTTTCAAAATTCCTGATTCACCCATTAGATATGGATACTAATATGAATATTAATTCTATACCCAGAGTTCTTCACGCTAAAACCTTTAACTGTATTTTAACTGTCATCTAGGACAGGGGTGTCAAACACATGGCCCATGGGCCAGATTTGGCCTGGTGAGTGGCTTCAACCATCCTGCCAGGCTACTAAGGGCCAGGGAATTTGGAGGCATGCCTAGTTGTAGATGAGGCCTGCTGCAGAATGTGAGGCCCTGTGGCCCCAGTTAGACTTGGCCTTTGTAGTCGGGGTCAAGCAGCTGTGCAGGTATAGGCTTCAGCTGCCCTGTGGCTGCTTTCACTACCTCTGTCAGGCCCATGGTTACTTGTTTCATTACTGCTGCAGCTGCCACTGCATGTTCTATGCTGGATCCAATCTGCGAGAAGCCAGCCCCTCAGTCCAGATCTGGTTCAGGACACAAAAAGTGAATTTGACTTCCCTGATCTAGTACATAATAAAACACATGCAACCAAAGCCAAATGTGCCTTGTTGGATCAAGAACTTTAGCATGGAAGAGCTCTATATTCCTCTTATGGCAGCTTTCAGTCCTCAGCTGCTCCAGTTTTGCACCCCTGGCTTCAGTGATGCTGGATGAGTTAACAGAGAGCAGAATCTACTGTGCTGCATCTTACAGATTCTGAACAAAGACCATAACCACTTATCTCAAGCCCCTATATTCCATGTCATTTGCTACTATATTTCATTCAGAAGGAGAACTCTTCTCCAATTAGTCCTCATTCTAATTTTTTCAGGGAAAAATTATTTCTACTTTTTGGTCTAGAAGAGTCACAGCAAATAGCAGGACAGGTGATGGTTAAAGTAAAGAGAACATGTGGGGATTGAGAACAGCAGTTTGTATTAGTGGTTGGATAAAATGTACTTTCCCTTCTGCACACTCCACCTACACGAGAGGTAAAAATCTGTCATACTTTCCCTTCTGCAAACAACACCTACTCAAGAGACAAAAATCTGTCCTCAGTGAGATGAGATTGATCTGTTGAACGAATGACCTAGTAACACTATGATTTGTCATTCTCTTCTGTGTGGTATGCAGGAGGAACTGATCACAATTTTATAACTGCCTACTTAAAAATCACAGCACTGTGCACACGGATTCAGAATGTCTGAGCCATCTTTTAAAGCTATGAATCATGAGCAATTAGCTCCTAGTGTAAAAGAAAGCTGTCACCAAAGCAGAGCTGTCACAAAGCAGAGTTATTAAAGAGCTTTGAAAATAGGTAAAGAAGTAGATGATAATTTTGCCCAGAGTGTGGGCAATTGTGTGATCTGAAGCAAAAAATAACACCTCTGATGAGAAAAGGCTTACTTTTTGGTAGTGCTTGCTCTTACCTATGCAAGTCCTGAATCTCATGAACATGTCCATTTGGGAACCTCATTACATTTGAATCAAAAGTACAACAGATGAAATCTTATGAACCGTTCCCTTGTCACTCTGCTTGGGGAGATATTTATAATGGCTAGATCACTTGCTGTGCACATACCTAATTTAAATGGATCCCTTTGGAATAACAGGGTTCTCCCTTCCCACAGCATATTAAACTTCAAAGCCACCTTCTTCTTCTGGACATTCTTCAAATAATATCCAGAATAACAACCCATAAAATTTCATTCATAGAAAAATGTTATTTTATATTAAATAGTTGCTTCTACAAAATGTCTCAGGTGACACTAAAACATCTAAATGACATAACCTATCTCTATTATACACTCTATTAATTCAGTATAAGATAATACTTTACAGAGACTGAAAATACACATGGTTCTTGCTAGCAATCTCCAAACAACCATAATAGGAAAGTAAGTAAGCAAAAAAAGGAATGGAAAGGAGGAACAATGATGAAACAGATTAAGAATGAGATTTTCATTGTATTGCACTGATATTCATTTTTAAATGGAGACCACTTGTAAAATGATCGTGCTGTAAAAAATGAAGTACAATCCATTTGAAAGTGGGGTTTTCCTCTAATTTACATGAAGACTAAAAAGCAAAAGTGTCTCTCTGTTCGTTGCTGTAGACCAAAATATCATAGAATAATTTTTTCAAAGTATTTCTGTTTAAAAATGAGTATGAATGCAAATACTGAGGCTTTTTTATGTTTGTTAAGTATTATGTTATACTGAATGAACAGAGTATGTGATAGAGACCAATTAACTTATGCCAGTAAAGAAAATGGATCTCAGTAAATGCCTCTGAATTTGAATAAACATATGCTTATGAGCCAATTCATACAACAGTACTGATGAAAGCTTGAACTTAGCAAGGAATGTAAGCACATGCTTAACTTCAAACATGTGAACAGTCAATGTGACCTTGGCTAGGGAGAGACATTCAAAAAACCTGAACCTGAATTGATTCAATCTTTGCAGGTTAGTCTAACCTGCATTGATTGAACTGATTTGCAAGTGAACAAACATTCACTTTTATTCTGGAAATACAGGTACATGCCTGCAATGGCTCAGGCTAGAAGCTGGGGGATGCTAGAGCGAGCCCTCCCTTCCCTTCCTCAGCAGCCACAAGGGCGGAGGAAGCTGACCTGGGAGGCACAGCCAGGCCCTGGCAGGCCACAAAGTTTGACTGCGGAGGGGTTTAAACCCCACCCTGGCTTGTAGGGACCCCAACCAGGCTGTGCCTGGAGGGGGAGGGAAGAAGCAGCCCTTGCCAGGCTTGTCCCCGGCTGCAGAAAGGGGCCAGAGGGGGATTAAACTCCCCTGTCTCCCCTCTTGGGCACAGGGACCCCAGCTGGGGTCTGCCCAGCTTTCCTCCCTGCTCTCTGCTTGCATGGTGGGGGTCCTAGCCAGTGCCCACTGCATGGCTTTGCCCAGTGCTAGGGCTGGCCCACAGGTGCTATTGAGGTACAAAGGCGAGCTGGGCTGTGGGGACCAGGCCCTTGGCTCAGGCTGGGGGGCATGGGCAGTGGGTGGCTGCGGGGTGGGCTGCCTGGGCCAGCTCTGGTGGGCCTGGAGCCTGGCAGGCACCTGCTGCGGGGGCTCACAACCCCCGCTACATCCCTGTCCTGTGCAGCACCCACCAGCTGCAGCTGCACCACAGGCTGTGTGCTGTCCAGGGCCGGCAGGGCTCTTCTCCCTTCCTTATCCCCCAGCTGCTGCTGCCACCTCCGTGCAGCTCTGGGTGGGCGGGTGGAGGCTTTAGCCTTGTGGCTTCTGCCCAGTGCATGGAGCTCTGGCTTCAGCTCTGGCTGATTTCCACCTGCCCCCTCTGCAGGGGATGCTCATCACACCGGGCAGGCGGAAAGCAGCTGGAGCTGGGCAGAAGCTGCTGGGCTAAAGCTTCCACGGGAGGCAGTGGGTTGCTTCAGCCCAGAGCACGGAGCTCTGGCTCCAGTTCCAACTGCCTTTCTCTGCCCGCCCGATGCAATGAGCAGCCCCTGTGGGGGAAGCGGGTGGAAAGCAGCTGCAGCTGGAGTCAGATCTCCATGCCCTCCCGCCCGGCAGCACCCAGTGAGTTGGAACTTTTTTTTAAAGCACTGGGAGCTGCGGCCAGGCAGGGGAGCCGGGGGGGGGGGGGGGGGGGGAGGGGGGGGGGCCGGCAGGGGATGGGGCCTGGCAGGGGTCCCCCCATGGTCCCCTCCCCCTTCCCTACTTACCAGCTCTGAGTCTGGCTCCAGCTCTCTGCTGCAGCAGACGGGGAATGCCCGAATCGTCGAAGCTCTCTGAATCTTTTCTGAATCGATTCGGAAAGCTTTGAATTGATTCGGACCTTTTTATTAGTCCCTTGATTTGATTCAGATTTGCAGATTCAGCCACTGAATCAGGCTGAATCTCCTCCGAATCAAATCAGCACCCGAAGCTTCGCACAGCCCTACTAACCACTGTAGCTTGTCTATGTTCCTCCCAACTACACACTTAGTCCAATAAAATGCATCATCCATAAAAAACCTTGCCTCCAGCAGGTTATTATCATTTGGTGGACTTACAAACCAACTTATCCTGGGAATACTAATCAGATACAGCTACAGAATAATGTATTTTCAAGTAGACTTGACTTGAACAACAATAATAGGAAATGCCCATGATCTTTCATCATCTTAATTTACTGCAAATTGTTAATGCTTCTAGGAAAAACAAAAAGAAGAATGAAAAACACTCATAATGCCACAGTCAAATTTCAACACCTGTTTATATGCGCTCTTGGAGAGAGATGGCCAAAATGATTTCTGCTTCAAGCACATTACAAAAGCAGAGGGTTGTTTTCATCAAATTATATTTGCATAGCTTTGAGAGGGCATGTACAGGTTCAATGCTAACATGATTTTTTCTAATTATGTGTTTCAGAAAAATGAATGATAATAAAACCAAAAACCAAAAAAGGTTCTGGTTTTTTAAGGTCATAGGAAAACCTGGGATGTACTGTTTACTGGCTTCAGTGGACTGCACAGGTTAAACCCAGGGAAAACTTGATCCTAAACTATAAATGCTCTGGTGGAGGGTTGTCATTAACAGTATGTTTGCACAATGCTTGGCATAAAAAGAATTAATAACAATATTACCAATAATGATATGTCTTAATTAGCCTTGGATAAATGCATGAAAATATAGTCAAGTCATAGTTTTTCATCAATTTTTTTTAACCAGTTAAGGCATAACAGATTAAAAAAATATTGATGAAGAACTATGACATGACTATATTTTCATATATTTATCCAAGGCTAATTAAAGCAGGGGCAGGCAAAATGCGGCTCGCAGGCGAGATGCCATTCTATCTGGCCCGTGAGGCCCCTAAAAAATTTAGAAAATTAATATTTATCTGCCCCTGGCTGCCTGTCATGCAACCCTCAATGGCTTGCCCAAACTCAGTAAGCAGCCCTCCGCCTGAAATAATTGCTCGCCCCTGAATTAAAGTCATAGGGAGTTATAGGCACTCCCAGAGAATGGAATTACAGTTGACTGTCAGGTGTACAGAGTACTCGCTTTGACTTTACAAGTGCTATTAGTGCTCTTACCTTATGGCTAAGTACAGACAATTAAAAAGCCTAAGGTGGAGTCCAATTTTCACTTAGGAAAGGCAGGCGGAGGTCTCCAGTGGCTCAGGCCAGAAGGCAGGAGGGACTTGAACCTGCCTCTCAGCCTGCCAGCCATTGCTGAACCCAGCCCAGCCAAATAGGGCCATCTCTGAATGGCTACCCAGCTCACCCCCCCAAACACTGCCACAGGGTTCCCTTGAGCTGGGCCCACACCCACACAGCTGGATATAGGGGCCCAGGGGGAGCCCCACGCCTCAAGGAGCTTCCCCCAGCCCAGGGCTGCCCTGTCTTGAGGGAAGCCACATGCCAAGGGGAATGCCTCCCCCCCTCCCTTAGGTGGGAGGGAGTCAGCATTCTCCTTGGCTCCCTGGGGCAGCCCTGAGCCTGGGGGAACCCCCTGAGGTGCGGGGCTCCCCTTGTACTTCTATGCCTGGCTGTGCAGGCAGGCACATAGCCCAGGACAATGTTCCCTCCCTCCCACCTGCAGCAGCAACAGCAGAGCCAAGGCATGCAGGGGAGGAAGAGGAGTGTTCCCCTTGGTGTGGGGCTGCCCTGGGGGCAAGAGAGCTCTGGGTCAGGTGACCCTGGGTCAAGCTGGGGGAAGTCCCCCGAGGCACAGCACTCCACACACATCCCCATGCCCAGCTGTGTGTGGAGGCACTTGGCCCGCGGAATCCTTTCCCTTTCTGCCTGCAGCAGCAGCAGAGCCAAGTCACCCAGCCATGTGGGGGAGGGGGAGGATGGGGGTTCCCTTCTGCTCCCTGTGGCAGGGCAGACCAGGGGTTGATGGCTGAGGCTGGGTTGGGGGGGAGGAGGGAGCTCTGTTCCACCTCCCCCCGAACTGCCCTTCAGGGCTGACAGGTGCAGGCGGGGCACAGGCTGGGAAGCAGAGGCAGAGGCTTTGCTGCCTCAGCTCTGTGACAGTCCAGGGGTGGGGCCAGCTAGGTGCTGGGCTGGAGCAGTGGAGTGTGAGCCATGTTTCAGTGGGGTGCTGTGACAGAGGGTGGGGGGGTGGGGCACAAAGCATTCTGGGATGCTGGGGGACAGCGAGGTACCTTAAGTCAGGAGGGGATCTAGGACTGAAGTTTGATAGACTGGTTTAACCTAAATCAGTTAAGTCTGATATTATGTTCATCCAGGTCTATCATAAACCAGGTTTGGCCACTTTGAAAGTGGTTTATGCGCACTGAACTTCTGTTCTGTTACAGATTTAAACTGGTTTCTGATCACTTATACCAATTTATGTGTAATGTCTGTCCCTAGCCTCAGTCAACTGAACTTTATTTCTTTTACATTGGTTCACCATTGTCTAATTATGATCTAATGATTTAGTGCAGTATTAACGATGCTTATTTCCTCTCTGTGATGTGTTTCCCTACTTCTCTACCCCTAGAACAAGCGCACAGAAGAGAACAAATACACTGATATTCTAAAGTACTTGGCTCCATTCTTCCCATCTTCCCCTCTGGCTGAGAGACCATTGAGACCGCAGAGGGAACAGCGCCAAGAAACAGCAGAGACTCGCCGCTGGTGAATAAACCTGTCTCCAGCCTGTGTAGTTGGTTTTTCCAGCAGTGCTGCCCCTAGACTATGCTGCACAGCAGGAGCACTACTGACTTCTGACTGCACTGGGTACCGGCTGGGTGCATCTACACAAGATGCTTACTGTGCATTAGTGTGTCACGGCAGAAACAGTGCTAATAGCCTACTGTGCAGTGTTATTAGGCTAATGTGCAGTAAATGTCACTAAATAACCATGTGCCAGCGCTACTGCACAGTAACTCTAGGTACTGCGCACTTAGTCAGTACTTTATAAAGGAAGCTCTAAACTAAGTATGGAGTATCTAAGGTGCATTAATGAATGTCTAAACCGGGGCGGCAACCCCTGGCATGCGTGCTGAGCATTGCACGTGAGGCCATTTTACTCAGCATGCCACAGCCAGCCCCAGCTCTGGGTAGCTGCTGCCAGCAACGGAGCCCAGGCTGCTCCCAGCAGGGCTTGCAGCATCCCAGCTGCCTGCCAGGAGCAACCTGGGCTCCCGGCTGGCAGCAGCTCCCCAGAGCTGGGGCTGGCTGCACCTGGGAGGCTCCAAACAGCTGTGCCGGGCTCCGGGCTCCCACATCAGCTCCTCACCGGGGTGTGCAGGTGCGCGTGGGAGCGGGCAGTGGGGGAGGGGCCTGAAGCAGCACAGCCTTGGTTTCTCCCCCTGCTCCCGGCACGGAGGTGGTGGCAGGATTCCGGAGCTCAGTGCAGCTGTTTGCAGCCAGTCTGGGCTCTGGGCAGCTGCAGCAAGCAGCGGGCAGGCTGCAAACAGCTGCGGGGGGGTCCCAAGCTCCAGCATCAGCTCTGTGCTGGCGGCGGCTGGATGGGCACTTCAGGGTGGGTTGTGCTGCCCCGCTGTAGGGCTGTGGGGCAGGGGCTTTGGGTGGGGGGCAAGGGACACAAGCAGGGCATCCTGCCATGTACCCCTTGCCCTCATTTTGTTTTTATGCCATGCCGACACGTTCCAAGGTATGCATTGTGGTGTTTTTCGGCATGCTGGCCAAAAAACATTGCCTACCCCTGGTCTAGACACACCCAGTGACTGCTAGCACACTGTTCCTTATGATAGGCTGATAGAGCATGCTGGGAATGTGATATTGCCCTAAGTACGTACTTACA
This sequence comes from Alligator sinensis, assembly GCF_000455745.1. Lineage (NCBI taxonomy): Eukaryota > Metazoa > Chordata > Crocodylia > Alligatoridae > Alligator > Alligator sinensis. Next base: position 2,007,923 of record NW_005841920.1, read on the forward strand.
GCTTTGCTGCTCCTTTTTTCCCCTGCATTTTAATTTGCAGAAAGAAACATGCAAAGTGGAAGTAACTGCTTCCTGACCATGCCACTACTTTTCTGGCTTGTGCAGACTTCCTGCAGGCGACTCCTGCACAGTGAATTTTCTGCAATGTTTTTCTGCCTGTAGCATGCAGGAGGAGAAAAGTACTAGCATCTGTACATGTCTGTTTTCCAAGTTCTCTTATTGGGCATATCATATGGTTTCGAAGTGTCTTTGTTTTGCAGGATTTTGTCATCCTTTATTTGTATTGTAAAGCCTACCAGTGAAAATGAGACTCTTTTATACTGAAGGTTTCCTTAAGGGATGTAGACTGAAACAAACAAAACAAAGGATGTATAATTAGTGATGCACCAGGATGCTGGGATATTGTAGAATCTATTTAAAATTATTAATGTTGTTGCTCTTATTATTTGTAATGCAGCAGCACATAGTCTCGGTCATGGACTTAGGCCAAAGAAGTATTATTGAGATTTGGCTCTGTTCTAACTCACACTGTGACTGAACTATGCTTTCCCCCAACAGTATCTGGCAAAAACATTTAGTTTTAGACTATTTTACTTTTTGAAGCAACATTGAAAACATTACTTGACATTCTGTACTGATAAAAAAATTGACCTAAACAAATCTTCAGCATATTTGACATCTCATATGAAAGCACAGTGCATTTCATAGCATCTTCTTTGAATGGGTATTTGATGGGAGTGATTCCGTTGGAAACAGCTCAGCACAGGTTATGTGTAAATAAATGTGTGTTTCTGTTATATGATTAATCTATTCAGTCAGTTTGACATTCTGAATACTAAAAAACTCCCTCTTTTATAGCTGAAGAACTAAGTCTTCAAAAGTCTCAAGGATGAGGGACTAAAGCTTTTATTTTAGCTCCTCAGTTAGGTGACTCACCAACAGGAAAACCAGGCTGTAAATTCAGGCATATATGAGGTACTAACAAATATCTGGAACTCCCTCACTGGCTAATAAAGTAAGTGGTGGAAATAATCTGGGACCAATGGTATTGCACTGACATGGTTTCACTCCTTCTTAGATTACATTGAGAGAGTTGAGGGGCATAACCACCATTTCTTCTAGGGGCCACATTTGTTGTTAACAGGAGATCTAGCAGTAGGCCCTGCTCCTCTGGATTATTGCTAAGGCCTGCATCATTACTTTAGTGTTCTTCTCTGGCTTTTTACCTGAATACGTCAGTAGATTTTACTAGGTAAAATGTTGTTTACTTCAATGTTTTACAATTTGATTAGGTTTTCTTGTCTTCCTGTAGGGACCATTTAATTTGATTTAGTAGATATTTTATTTTTATGCATTCCCTAATCAGATTTTATACTTAAAACATAAAACCTAGAAAGATTACATTTATTATTTCTCTGAAACCATGTTAATTTGGGACAGATTCTTCTCTCACTTCAGTGCACGATTCCCCATTGATTCCCACTGGGCTAAGCAGGTATAACTGGAAGCAGAACACGACTCTGCAACCTTGCCTTAGAACAAATTCTTGGAAAACTAAAGGAATCATTGAATATATATCTTCATATTGTCTGTTTCTAGTACAGGAAGGAATGAGAAATGTGATGGGAGAAAAGCAGCAGTTCTCTGTCTCTGACATACAAAGAGAGATAACTGACAGCTTGCGGACGAGTTCATGGAAGAGATGATCACTTCAGACGTCAATTCACTCCTGTGCAGAAGACTAGCAGGAAGCCCGTGTGCCATATAAATCTCACTCAAACCTTGAGTATTTGGTGCAGGTGAGATGTACCTGGCAAAACCTGTTGTGCCCGAATAGGAAATATGGTACAACAGCATGCAGGGCTTACCAAATGAGGAGTCATGATGTTACCACCAAGCTTCTGACTTGACATCTTGATATTGCAGTACTAGGTTACAATTCAGCACACTCACAGTGCTTCCTGAGGCTTCATTAGACAAATGCAAGTAGCAAAACTATTCTTTATCCTATTTTAATGAATGGTCATTTGGATTATACTCTGAATTAAATAGAGGTGTTTTATATGCTACAGAGTCAGTCTTTGGATTAGCAAGCAGAATAGATCTCTGTTGAAAAATAACATATGTATTAGGGTAATTTGTAATATGTAATTAGGTATTATGTCATTATGCATTAGAAAGTGTAAAAGCCAGCATGCATGAGGTGAATGTTATTCTTGTTTAAATCAGTTATTATTAGAAAAATGATTAGGACAGTGATTCTCAACGAGAGTGCCAGGGCACCCTTTGGTGCTGCAGGATCCTTTGTAGGGTGCCTCAGGAAGTGAGAAGAGACAACTGAGGTGTGAGGAGATAAGCAGATAAAGAGCAGACTTAGGCTCTCCCTGCCTGGAGGTTCTTCTTTTCCTACTGCCTGGCCCCTCTGCAAGGAGGTAAGTACTGTAATAACTAAATTAGTTTTTAAAATTGGGTGCCACTCAAATAACAGCAGCTATGGAAAGGTACCTTGAATCTAAAGATTAGGACAAAAGGTACCATCTGCTCCTTGGGTATATTCAAAACTAGAGATGCATAATCTATAGGCACAAATAGATTGTGATACTGAACCCATCACTGTAAAAGCAGCACAGACATGGAGGAGTGAACTGGATTCTATTCTGCTTTATGCATCAGTAGCAGACATACAAGTAAACTTTATGGTTCTTTACTGCTTGTAATATTGTACTCATTAACTGTTTTATGTAGCCCCTCTTCACAGCAGTAACATAGTTCTATACTGAGCTCAAAACCCAAGTGGAGCCTGAAAAACTAATGACTGCAGAAAAGCAAAATAGTCACTGCATGGCAACATGGGCAAGGAACGAGTGAAAGGGGAGGTGGGAATGGACTGAACTGAAAGGGAACAATTAGACTGGGAAAAGTTACTGGATTTACTCAAGAGTCATCCTTGGGATAAATTATACTAAGTATTTTCATTAATGATGTTGGCACAAATTGTAGGAGCATAATAGTGAAATTTGCTGATGATAGCAAATTGGGAGGCATTGCCAATATGAGCATAGATGTGGTCTGCTGTGTCAGTGTGAAGTAAGGCAGAAGGTAGGGCAAGGAGACACCTTAGAGACTAACCGTTTGCCAACCACTGTCAATTGGTTAGTTGCTAATTACTGCCAATATGGAGGAAGATTACAATAGCTAAAGGAAAAACTAAAGGACCTTAAGGACTAGAGTAATGGAAATGGGATGAAATTCAATAGTATGTGGGGCAAAGTTATGCACCTAGGGACTAGGAACAAGAATTTCTTTTACAAGCTGGCAATTCAACAGCTGTATACAAAAAAGAAGAAAAAAACCTGAGTGTATAAGTTAATCACAGGAACGCTAGGATATGATGATATGCAGTGGCCATGCAAAAGGCAAATCCAATCCTACACCAAATCAGGCAAGATATTTCCAGGCAAGAAAGTTATGAGTTATGTATAACAGCATAACTTATGCTGTTATATAAGGTACTGGTGAGACTGTTTTGGAATGCTGCATATAATTCTGGACACCCATATCCAAGAAAGATTAACTGAAAGTGGAGGAGATACAGAGAACTACTGAGATGAGCAGATGAATGGGAAACTGATTTTAAGAGGAGATTAAACCTGCTGGCCTTATTTAGGCTAGGAAAATGAAAGCTGATAGGTAATACCAGGACCGGAAATTAGAAGACGGTTTTACACCATTGCAGCAGAGAGGGGCAGAACAGCATTCTAGATGGGAGTAGAAGAGGCAAGTGACCTAACTAAGGAAAATCTTGATATGCTTATGAATGGGGAAGGAAAGGGGATGCTTGAGCCTGAGTAGATAAGGAGACTGGGACTTGGCACTGGGATATAACATGGTTGCCTATGACAACAAAGGAGTGGATGTGATGATGTCTAAGATCCCTTCCAGACCTATATCCTCAGGAAGATATCAAAAGATATCCTTTTTCAAACAATTACTGTGGATAAGGAACCATAATTTCAGCCTTCTAACTTTGTAAAAATGTTGCCACAAATGCTAGTAGAGGGTTCTTGCAATTAAAGGAGTAGAAAAGTGCTATAGCATTTAAGAATCTGGTTCAAACTAGCTTCAGGCTGCTGCTGATCAGTTTTGTCAAATACGTGTTTTTAAACTGACAAGCTATCACATGAATAGCAATGAAACGGGTAGTCTGATAGTTTTACAATCCTTTAATAACAAACTGGTGAATGTTGGAAACTGGCTTCTAATAGAAATGAAAATATTTTTCCCCATATAAAGTTATTTCAATTCTTCTTCCCATCAAAATGTAAATATAATCACTTGGGTAAGTTGCTTTGCTCTTGGAAATGGCTGGGAGGAAAAATAAATCCACCAGAGAGTTCTCTTACTTCACTAGTACGTCATAGAATCATAGAAAATGAGGGTTGGAAGGGACTTCAAGAAGTGTTGTCTAGTCCAACCCCTTGGCTCAAGCAGAGCCATCCCCAGCTATATCATCCCAGCCAAAGCTTTGTCTACCCAGGCCAAACGGCTTTGGTGAGAAAAGAAGTGTAAAAAAGGATTGCCAAACAGTGATGGTACAAAAAGTCTAGGCTGAAAGGAAAGCAAGAGGCTTAAAACCTTTCCTGTGTATTATGTTTCTAGCAGACAAAGAGAAACAAGAAGTCCACTTGTCTGAATATACTGGCAAATGTCTGATGCTATTTGATCTGTGATACATTCTCACAGAGAAGTTTTTTCATCAGATAGTCCTGCAAAGCATTAAAAAGGAAATGCACCAGCTCAAAGCATTTAGAAAAGTTGGAATGAGGGGGAAAATAAAGCAAGCTGACCCAGCATGTTAGGAGCAATGCCAAAGGGTAAGAAGTTGAAGTTAAAAAAACTATTTGTGACACAGATGACCCAGATAGCTGGGAGCAATGTGGATTTAGCAGTCTAAGTTCCTGGACTTGAAGGAATACCTCATATTGTACCAAACTGACCACCTCCGACCTCTGGTTGAAGCTGATGGAGAATTACATGCAGCCCTTTCTCACCAAAGGGAAAGTTAACCCCTGGCAGAGGTTTTGAGAACCAAGGGACCGTGATCTCGGATGTTCTGAGATGGGGTCAGACACAGTAACCTCACTGGGAAGGGCGCTGGAATGGAGACAGGCGGCTGGAGACTCCAGTTGCACAGAGCTCAGGCACGACTCCCCTTGTCACTGTCACTCTGTCTCCCCAGTGGGAATGAGGCTGATGAAGGGAGCCCCGCCTCCACTTTATGTGGCTAGAGCCTCCAGGCCCACCAGGTATGCCTGTAGGTGTGCCCGCCTAGCTCCCACCCCTGTTCTCCTGTACTCAGCACAACCCCTTTCTCCCTTTCTTCCTCCTGCTCTGCCCAGGGCACCAAAATAGCTAGCTATACCTCTGTTCAGAGGACTTCATTTCTCATAAGACAGAAGGGGGAAATGGCATAAACTGCTCAAAATACATTCTAGTATTTCACTGTAAGTAGGGCTGGTAACTTGACAGGTTGGTTGACAATTTGATTTCATAGATTTCATAGACATCAGGGCTGGAAGGGACCTCGGAAGATCATCGAGTCCAGCCCCCCACCCAAAGGGCAGGAAGTCAGCTGGGGTCATAGGATCCCAGCAAGATAAGCATCCAGTTTCATCTTGAAGGTGTTCAATGAAGGCGCTTGAACCACCTCCGGTGGCAGGCTGTTCCAGACCTTGGGGGCTCGGACAGTAAAGAAGTTCTTCCTTATGTCCAGCCTGAAACGATCTTGAAGTAGTTTGTGACCATTCGACCTCGTCATCCCTTGGGGCGCTCTGGTGAACAAACGTTCCCCCAGATGCTGGTGGTCACCCCTGATAAACTTGTAGGTGGCCATCAGATCACCCCTGAGCCTGCGCTTTTTCAGGCTAAAGAGCCCCAGGGCTCTCAGCCTGTCATCGTAGGGTCTGCTTCCCTGACTTCTGATCATGCGCGTGGCTCTTCTCTGGACTCTCTCAAGCTTCTCCACATCCTTTTTGAATTGTGGAGCCCAAAACTGGACACAGTACAAGATTAGAAAACTATTTTCAGTTGTGTGCAATTTTGACAAAGGTTAACTGTTTGGACTGGCTTTGTCATGCTGCGTTACCTACCACAGCCTGATTTTCCTTTCTGGAAAGTTTCAGCCAAAATGGACAGCCATTTCTGAGACTGATGCTAGGGAAAATTCATACCATAATTTCTTGCATACAACATGAACCAGGTCCCCCCCAAATCAGGGTGCATGTTTACACAGAGAAGCTGTTTTCTTCTCTGGAAAAGCCACCCTGAAAACACTGTGCATGCCATTCAGTTCCCAAGATGATCGCTGCATATGTCTGGCTCAGCAAGCAGAAGGGGTAGAGTCCTATGTTAACAGCCTGACAGCCATGGCTATTGGCTGAGCATTGTAGCTTGCACCTGAGGCAGCAAGCAAGCTGCTGGTAGTATCCCAATGATATGGAAACAATACTTGTTTACAGGAACATGTACAGGAAAGAGCTACTTACAGGAAAGAAGTAAGAGCCCTTGCAAGAGTCTGGGACCTAACCTTGGATGACACAGAGCAAGTCATCCTGGAAAAAGAGTGTGCCTAGGAAGTGTGGCATTCCAGGAGACAGTCTTGGGGGAGGTGGCAGACAGCAGTAACTTCCCACTGCCAGCTACTGAGATAGCAGACAGCAGTAACTTCCCACTGCCAGCTACCTCACCTAGACTGTTTCCTGGGATGCCACACTTCTTGAACACTCTTTGTTCCCAGGAGAACTCACTTGATATCACAGCTGTCAGCCATGATTCTGGAAAAATCTTCTGTTCTGTATTCTGCCTTCCAAAAAATGAGGTGTGCATTTTATTTGGGGGTGTGTTGCATGTTAGAAAATATGGGATGTGATGGTTTGCCACATTCAGAAAATCTAACCTCCCTCCACCCCAATTCCTTTGAACTGAGACTCAGTCAAGCATCTGGTCTCATCAGAAAATTAATCCATTTACATACCAAGCTCAACGTATCTAGACTATTAAAGAAAATAAGCTGTGTAAAGACACAAAGCCTATGTAGAATAGGGAAAATAGAAAGCTTATTTCCATTGTTTTCAATGTTTAATAAGTTATGTAACTACAAAGAATTTTTCTTAAAACTTATGCTCATCAACAAATATGTGATGCTGTCAAAGCACAATCAGGGCTTACAAGGAAATTAACCACGCTGTCTACATAATATATTTTTCGTCTTACCAGGTTAGGCTCACAAATGTCAACATCTTGTTTTTATAAGAAGACTCAAGAAAATTCCTCATACTTGAAATGTCCCAATCAAACTCTTTGCATTTACCAGGAATGCAAACAAAATGACATGACCTTAGCAGAAACCATTCACTTAAGGCCTTTTTTTTTTTTTTTTTACAAACAAAGCACAATAAACATATGGAAAGAATTACAGAAAAGAGGGTCAATGGAACAATAAGAATGAACTAATTCAACAAGAGGAAGAGAATTATTAAAATAAAACTGTTGGAAAAGAAGAAAATAGATGAATGTAGAATTGGGTCACAGTTGAAGAAAACACAATGAGGCTTTTCCTCCTTTGGCAATTTAAAAAAATTGTCTTACCAAAGTTTTAAGAGTAGTAACTGCAACTATGCATATTCATTACAAAACGCAATCATTTTTATGTCATATACAAGGACAATGATTTTTATACTGGTCCATTTTTGTGGAAGGTCATAGCCTCTACACAGTTTGGTGGGCAAAAAACAAAAGCATTTTAAAAAAAGTTAAAATCTTAGAAACTTGAAACACACGGGATTACTTTTTAGCTAAGATACACGCTCACCTATCTGTAACAGTTTAAGGGGCGGGTTCTGCCAATAGTTACCACCAGGACCACTACTAGTACCACTGAAGCCAGTCCCCAGCATAAGCTAGAACATCCCCGCTAACTTGTTTAACTTTTGTTGTCTTCAGTGACTCCCTATGGGGCTATCTGGCAAGCCAGAAAAATCAGAGGGCACTGGCCTCAAGCCATGCTTGGGGTCTTCTCTGTCTGTATCAGAGGTCACAAAGGGGGTCACTGAAAAGCTTTTCTGTTGTGGAGGGAGGTGTGTAAGGCCAGAGTGCAGGGAGTGCGATGCTGAGCAGTGGAGAATCTTACCAGAGACTCAAAAGACCCTGGCTATGGCTGTGGTGCAGTCCCCTTTCATGCCGGGGGCTGCCACTGTTGCTGCACGGGCGTACCACACTCTAGTAGTGGCTACTACTGTTAGCACTGTACAGATACCCTGCATACCAGTGGCTGTTCCTGCTGCATAGACTCCCTCAGGCCAACATTTGGGCACCTCTTCTAAATCAGCACCTGGGCCTGGGGCCCTGCTTGTCCATCCCTAGTTATGCCACTACTGGAAGCCTTATGCCACTGGGAATTCTTCTCACGTTGGAGGATATTAGATGGGGAAAACAGCGGTTTGCTTGACTGCCCACAGTACTCAAATACAAAGCCTGCAGGAAAATCCAGAATTATGGACGCTGAGTCCTAAGCAATCCAAACAGGATGAAGACTCAAAATCTTCAAAGTTCTGCGTGCCTCTGACTCCTTTTGATGTTAGTGCAGTACTTTAGTTGATAACTTGCCAGGCGTCCAATCCAGTGGAAATAGATTCTTAAAAATATTATGCCCTATATAAACAGAGACACAGAGGACCCTATAGCAGAATACTTGTTGGATATTGTGAACTCAGTCACTCATGGATATTAATTTTGATGAGTTGGCAGTCTTTATGAGCCTGTAAATTGCTATAAGAATGTTATTTTTCATGTGAAAAGATCCATGCAATGCTAAAACAAAAAGGTTGTTAAAAAAAAGCAACAACAAATTGGTGATGTTACTGTTATAAGAAATTTAACAGCAGATCTGGGCCACAGTTTATGATCCCACAGGTTCGAGGCTTGCCAGGGCCAAGGCTTTTGTCCAAATAAACTAGCATCAGAAAATCTTGTGTAGGGAAAGACTAGGCTACAGGA
>NW_005841920.1:2017007-2029617 GCF_000455745.1 Alligator sinensis
AATATTTAAATGAGACAGATATATCCAAAACAGCAGGCTGGGTGAAGAAACTAGCTGAAGTGATCTCTGAACCACTGGCAATTCCTTTCACAAACTCATGGAGGAAAAGCAAAGGTTCCTAAAGACAAAGAAAGTAGACTGAAACTTGACAAACTTCACAAGTAGACTGAAACGTCACAAAGAAAGTAGACTGAAACTTGCCTTCCATGCTGGGCAGCCACACAATGGGGCTGTGATCCTGGCTGTGTATCTGAGTGTGCGCCCCCGCCCTGCTGCAGCAGTCCAGTGCCTGTGGCCGGGCTGCCCTGTGGCCTTACTTGCTGCCCTGTGTTTGGGGAGCTGAGCCCCGGTACCCCCTACCTTCCACCGCCTATGTCTATGAGGTTTTTTGTGGTCCAAATCTGGCCTGGGGTGCCCAGTAGGTTTGACACCTCTGACCTATAATATAATAAAGATGATTAGGAACAGCCAAAGTGAGCTTATGAAGAACAAAGTGTGGCTGAGTAGATAAGGGAGAAGTAGTGAATGTGGTACAGCTTGACTCTAGTAAGGCTTTTGACTTTGTCCCATATGACATCCTCACAAGGAATTGACTGAAATATGGTCAAGCTATAGTCACTATAAAGTGGGTAAACACTAGGTTAAAAAAATATCACTCAAGATAATTTACTGCCAAACTGGGACATTTCAAGTGGGCCCACAGAGATCCACCCTGGGCCCAGTTCTATTCAATATTTTGATGAGTGACTTGCATAATAGGCTTGAGAGCATGCTTAAACAATTTGTGAATGATGTCACTTGAGAGGACAGGATCATAGTATAAAATGATCTTGGCAGTTGGAGAGATTGTTTTAAATGAAATAAAGAAAAGTGCAGAGTGCTATACTGAGGAAGGAAAAGTCAAACATGCAAATACAAAATAGGGAACAACTGGCTAGACAGCAGTATAACAGAAAAGGATTTAGGGCTATAGTGTATCACTAACTAAAATGAGTAGAACTCTGAAGCCTTTACAAAAAGGCAAATCTTGTTTTGGACATGTATTAACAGGGATGCCACTTATAAGACATGGAGATCTATCAGGCCAGCATGCAGGGTTGGATATAATGTGTGCCCTTAAAACAAGCATGCGAGGCTGGATCTGGCATGAGGCCCTACATCTGGTGCGCCAGATCCAGCATGTGGCCCCAGATCCAGCATGTGGCCCCAGATCTGGCATGCCATATCAAGCCAGTGCGTGGAGTGAGGTCATAGCCTGACCCAGTGTGCGGTCCCAGATACAGCATACAGGGTCATACCCAGAGTGCAGCTGCAGACCCAACATACCAGATTAATTGCTCACCTGCCCTGAAAGGTGAGAAGTTTTTTTTCAAGCTCTCTGTAACAACTGGGACAGGTATTATATTCAGAGACGTGTATATGAGAGAAAATACAGTAATCAGTTGTTCACTGGGTAAAGAAGAAATCAGTTTAATTTTCAGCAAAAAAGATTTAGACTGGGTATATGGAGTAAGCGTTCCAAGTGCAAAGGTTCTGAAACACTGGAACAGTCTACTTAGTGATTTAAGGAATGCATCTGGTACATTTATTTGGGTTAAAACCAGGTGTTTGGGCTCCCTAGCCCTCAACTTGCAGCTTTCCATACCATCACATTTACTCCAGGGGAAGGCCATGTGGAAACAGCCTGATGCAGCTACAATATGACTTTCAACACTGAAATGCGTGAGGGAGTCAGTAAGGGTGGAGTTTCCAGAAGCAGACACTAGTGACCTAACTCTGCTTCCATTGAAGATCAAGAGTTTAACTACTAACTTCGATGAAAGCGGGGTTAAGCCAGCATTAAGCACTAAAAATCCCATTTTAAGTTTATCACTATAGACCAGAAACTGCTGGAGATACGTCTTATATGCAGTGTTTTCTGGGCTACAAGTCATAAAAATATCTCTCTTCCATGTTAGCAAAATCTCTCTTCAGACTTGTGGCATCCTTACATTCTGAACCACTAAGTTTATTTTATTCACTCAGAAAATTCTCTGCTGTATGTACAGACACACTGAATATGCTCAGAATTAGCAAGTGTTATATCCGGCATGGCATCCTGACTGGCTTGTTGGGCTTCTTTCTTTCAGTCTAATCATCCTTGTCACCAGGTTTATTTAACCAATTTCCTGTGCACTCATTCCAAGAATGAGATGACTAAAATATGCAGTAAATATTATGAAAATGGTAGTGGGTCAAATTTTTCTATCAGGTACATCAATATTGACCAGAATAACTATCAAGAATTATACTGAGGTAACTACACAGCTCTTACTCTATTTATGAACATTTTTAAAAAGAAAAACATTCTTTTTTCTATTATATTCTTCTGTATAGGTGATGTTATTTGAAGACATTGATTATACCTTAATTTAAACAATATAGAGCATCTGGTTGGTTTACAACTCACTTCATTTACAGCAATTGTCAAATTAAGGGTGAGTCATTCATCTGCATGCTGTGGTTTTTACTTCAAAGGCTGCCATGACTCCAATCAGCAGGAGCTCATAAGTAACCCTGCACAGCTGAGAAAAAAGAGGTGTCCTGTGAAATAAAAATTGCAGCTAACAGCTGGAGTCCTTCTGTGGTCCTGCTCAACTTCCCATCAGCTGTGTACACATCCAGTTACTTTAAAAACCCTCATCTTTGCTGGGGAATTTGGAAACTAACCCCATGAAGTATCCAGGTTCCACTGCATCACTAGGGTGGTACTAACATTTCCCAAGTTATTGTATAAAAAACTCTATTCAGGGACGATTTAAATTATAGCATATACAAGTAAGATATCATCATTTTATTAATCTGAGATGGGACTTGCTGCCTCAAGTCCATTTTCAGTCCAGTTGGGATCCTTAGACTTTCCCAGTGAAGATCATATCTTAGCACATAGTACACATCTCATGGACGACCTCCATTTTGTTCACAATCACATATCACTATGATAACTAGTAAATACCATTAAGGAAACCATTTAATTCAGCTTTAACCATCTTCTAATGAAACACAACAGCTATATAAGCAAGGAAGAACCAACACCATGCAGCCATACAACTCTCTGTAGACTGCAAGCAAGATCTCTCTGGACCATCAGTTTGAGAAGAGATGTCCTACAGCACTTCTAAGGCCCTTCCTCCCTCTGATTAAATCTCACTTGGTGAATATATAGAGTAACATCCTTCAAATCACAAGAGCTCTTTCTAGGCCTCCTACAGACATCTGAGAGATTGCTATGCTAATCATCGTAACAGATTACCACTTTACATCAAGAAATAAAGGTATCTAGCATATGAATCAACAAGAAACAACAGTGATTTCAAACAAAATAACAATAAAAAACCTATTTTCACAAACCTACCTAGAAAAAGCCTAAATGGTTATTGCATATTGACATTAGTAGGGACCATGCTTTTTGTTGCATGTAAGCAAGCCTCATCTTACTGTGGCTTTTTGCTTTCTGATGTTTTCATGTATAGCCCTAAAGAAAACAGATGAACTGAAAAGTATTTAGGTCTTGGAAGCCTAAGTCTCAGTAAAAGTCAATGAGACTTAAAATATTACTCTTAGATGATTATTCTTAGATATTACTCTCAGGTCCTGATACCATGACCCATAGTACTGTACTTTGCAGAGTAAAATGGTACCCAATGTGAGTAAGGCTATTAAAATGTGGCTAATCAAGTTCATCACCCCAAGGTTCCTCTAGACAGAAATGCCTTGAAACTTTTAACTACTACACAGCTAGCATCAGCATCAAAATACAGGTACAGAAATGGAGCTGTAATGCACAGCTAAAATGCTCTTAGCTGTGCATTACTTCAATGCGAAGAGAGTTGCGCAACTCTTCAATGAATTTTTTGCCTCTGTATTCCTGAACTCAGATCAGGACAAATCTCCCAACTGGATCATAGACACGCATAAAGGGGAAACCAGCCCACCAACTGTTAGCATTGACTTAGTGAATTTCATAGATTTCATAGACACTAGGGCTGGAAGGGACCCCAGAGGATCCAGCCCCCTGCCCTGGGGGCAGGAAGTCAGCAGGGATCATAGGATCCCAGCAAGATAAACATCCAAATGTCTCTTGAAGGCGTTCAAAGTGGGTGCTTGAACCACCTCCGGTGGCAGTCTATTCCAAACCTTGGGGGCTTGGACAGTAAAGAAGTTCTTTCTTATGTCCAGCCTGAATTGGTCATGGAGGAGTTAATAACCATTTGACTTTGTCATCCCTTGGGGGGCTCTGGTGAACAGATGTTCCCCCAGATCCTGATGAGCACCCCTGATAAATTTGTAGGTGGTCACCAGATCACCTCTGAGCCTGAGCTTTTCCAGGCTGAATAGCCCCATGGCTCTCAGCCTCTCATCATAAGGTCTGTTTTCCTGACCTCTGATCATGCTGTCCTCTGCACTCTCTCAAGCTTCTCCACATCCTTTTTTGAATTGTGGAGCCCAAAACTGGATGCAGTACTCCAGCTGTGGCCCCACCAAGGCCGAGTACAACGGGAGAATGACATCCCGGGATTTGCTTGAGAAGCATCTATGGATGCAAGCCAGTGTTTTGTTCGCTTTACTAGCTGCAGCATCACACTGAAGGCTCATGTTCATCTTGTGGTCAATCATGACCCCCAAGTCCCTTTCATCTGTCGTGCTAACCAGCGTAGCACTGCCAAGCCTATAAGCATGCTGCAGGTTTTTCCTCCCAAGGTGGAGAACCTTGCATTTTTTGGTGTTAAACACCATCATGTTCTCGTCCGCACATTTCATGAGCCTGTCAAGATCTGCCTGGATCACTCTCCTGTCCTCAGGTATGGATGCTTTACCCCAGAGTTTGGTGTCGTCAGCTAACTTGGCCATCCCACTTCTGATACCAATGTCTACATCATTGATGAAGATGTTAAAAAGTATAGGTCCAAGGACAGAGCCTTGAGGGACCCCACTGGTCACTGTGCACCACGACGATTGACTTCCGTCAACCACCACCCTCTGAGTCCTACCGTGGAGCCAATTCCCCAGCCAGTGGATCGTGGTGAGGTTGAGGCCACAGTTAGCCAGTTTTGCCAAGAGGTGATCATGGGATACCAGATCGAAGGCTTTTTTAAAGTTGAGATATATGACATCAATCTTTTTCCCCTTGTCCAGGTGATAGGTCACCTGGTCATAAAAAAAATTATGAGATTGGTCAAGCAAGACCTACCCAGAACAAACCCGTGCTGGCTATTGCTCAGGATGTTGCTGTCAGCTAGTCTGTTAAGGATGGCCTCCTTGATCATCTTTTCCAAGACCTTCCCCGGGACAAAGGTCAGGCTGATGGGCCTGTAGTTTGCTGGATCCACTTTTCTCCCTTTCTTGAAGATAGGCACCACATTGGCCTTCTTCCAATCATCGGGCACTTCACCAGAGTGCCAGGAGTTCTCAAAGATCCATGCCAGGGGCTGAGCTATGATGCTTGCCAGCTCCTTGAGTACCCTCGGGTGTAAACCGTCAGGGCCGGCTAACTTGAAGGTATCCGGCCTCTCAAGGTGTTCCTTCACAAGGTCAGTTTTGATGGAGGGTAAGGAATCTCCGTCACCCGGGCCTACCTGTCCCGCAGTGGGCAGGGGCATCCCATGGGACTGGTGAAAAACTGATGCAAAGTACCCATTTAGCAAGTTTGCTTTTTCCTGGGCATCAGTTGTCAGTTGTCCCATCTGGTTTTGCAGGGGTCCAATGTTGCCCTTGCTTTTCCTCCAGCTCCCCACATACCTAAAATTGGACTTTTTATTGTCCTTGATATTTGTAGCCAGCTGGAGTTCCGTCGCAGCCTTGGTTCACAGCTTTCCTGGTTCGCTCTCTGCAGGTCCGGACCAGAGCAGAGTATTCCTTTTTGGTGGTGGTTCCAGTCCTCCATCCTTTGTAGGTCTTCCTTTTAAGATGCAGGAGGTCCGCTAGTTCCCTGAAGAGACACTTGGAGAGGCTGGATGTGTTTAAAATCAGCAGGCCCGAATGATTTCCATCCAAAGATGCTGAAGGAATTGGCTAGTGTCATAGCAGAGCCACTGGCACAGCTGTTTGAGCACTCTTGGTGCTCAGGTCAGGTCCCAGAGGGTCAATGTGGTCCCTATTTTCAAGAAGGGGAGGAAGGAGGATCTGGGTAACTATAAACCGGTTATTATCATCTCTATCATCGGGAAAACCTTTGAAAAAAATTATTAAGGATCACATTTGTGGGACTCCAGCAGGGAATGCAATGCTAAAGGACAACCAGCAGGATTTGTAGCAGGTAGGTCTTGCCTGACTAACTTTGTTTCTTTTTATGACCAGGTCACAAAATGCTTAGATTCAGGAATCGAGGTGCATGTCATCTACTTGGATTTTAAGAAGGCCTTCGATACAGCATCTCATCCTATTCTCACAGATAAACTGAGTGACTGTGACATAGATGATTACATGGTCAGGTGGGTGGCAAATTGGCTTAGGGGTCACACTCAGAAAGTGGTGGTGTATCAGTATTGGCCTGGAATGATGCGGGCGGTGGAGTCCCACAAGGCTCGGCCCTTGGACTGGTGCTGTCTTCATAGTCTTCATCAGTGACTTGGATGAGGGTGTGGAAAGCACTCTGTCCAAGTTTGCAGATAATACCAAATTATGGGGTAAAGTTAACACAGCAGAGGGTAGGGAACAAAGCCAGGTGGATCTGGACAGATTGGAAGGAGGGGCAGAATAGAATAGGATGCAGTTCAATAAGGACAAGTGCAAGGTGTGGCACCTAGGGAGAAGGAATCATCAACACGCTTACAGGCTGGAGACGGACCTTCTCAGGAGCACAGCAGCAAGAAGGGATCTCGGAGTCACTGTTGACTCCAAGATGAACATGAGTTGTCAATCTGATGAAATGATCAGTAAAGCTAACCGCACTTTATCATGCATTAGCAGATGCATGACAAACGGGTCCAAGGAGGTGATACTTCCCCTTTATGTGGCATTGGTCAGGCCACAGTTGGAGTACTGCATCCAGTTTTGTGCGCCACACTTCAAGAGGGATGTGGATAACCTTGAGAGGGTTCAGAGGAGGGCCACTCGTATGGTTAGGGGCCTGCAGGCAAAGCCCTATGAGGAGAGATTGACAGCCCTGGATTTCTTCAGCCTTCGCAAGAGAAGGCTGAGAGGTGATCTTGTGGCTGCTTACAGATTCATCAGTGGGGGACAGCAAGGGATAGGAGATGCTCTGTTTAGCAGGGCACCCCTTGGAGTAACTAGGAACAATGGCCACAAAGTGAGGGAGAGCAGATTTAGGTTAGACAGTAGGAAGAACTTCTTTACAGTATGGGTTGCCAAAATCTGGAAAGTGCTTCCAAGGGAGGTGGTGCTCTCCCCTACCTTGGTGGTCTTTAAGGGGAGGCTAGACATGCACCTGGCTGGGGTCATATGACCCCAGCACTCTTTACTGCCCATGACAGGGGGTCAGACTCGAGGATCTGCTAAGGCCCCTTCTGACCAAATATCTACGAAATACTGTTGCAACACAGATAAGAGAGATAGGTTGATCAGAAGAAAAGAAAAGTTAATTTAGTTGAAAGCAAAGAACTACAAGTCTGAAATGAAGCCTGTAGTTTTTTAAATATGGTCTGAGAATGATAAAGTACCGTTAGTTACTGAGAAGCAAAATAGATCAGAAGTAAATGTTCTGATTGATGGAAATAGGAAAGGGAAGAAAGTATTAACAGTATGATCTTGGAAATGAGTAAATGGGTCCATTGTAGACTTGTCCCTTAAGCACACCAAAGAAGGATTTATCCCAAGGCACTGTTAATGGGTTAACACTACATTTTGGACAGCACTCACTGCCAAAAATTTTTCAGCCTCATGCTCTGTATTCATTTTTTCTTTAAACTCACATAAAATTCTCTGTTCCGTGTTTTCTCAAAGCTTTCTTCCAGTAGGACTAACGAAGGTCAGCCAGATAAGGTAGACACACCTAGGCTAGGAACAGACATTCAAAAAGTCTAAGCCTGAATTGATTCAATCTTTGCAGGTTAGTCTAACCTGGCTAGGCTAAATCAGTTTTGTAACAAGACAGACATCCCAGAAATGGAGGCACATGCCTGCAGTGGCTCAGACTAGAAGCTGGGGGGCACTAGAGAAGCCCTCCCTTTCTTCCATACCCTTCCTTCCATAGCACTGAGCTGAGGCGGGGCATGGCCAGGCCCTGGCAGGACGCTCTGATTAGCCCAGGGTATTGATAACAAGTGTTTATCGCCCCTAACTCAGCGTTTATCACCCCATTAAGAAAACAGCAGAGGGACATTACCAGCTACCAGTTCATTCTGCCTGTTGATTCAGCATGGACCGTAGCCAGCATGTGGCCTGCCAGCTAATACACAGATACCTCTCCGCAAGGCAGAGGAGAGGGTGGAATTCCTGATTAGTAGGGAGTGGTGAGGGGGAGAGAGGCAGCAGTCTGCAGTTTCTGGAGCTGCAGTCAGGGAGCAGAGGAGAGGGGTCAGCCCTGCTGTGGAACAGAGAACCCTGCCCAGCCCAGAGAGCATGCTGGGATGCTGAAGGAGTCTGATTTATCTTAAACCAGCAAGGGGTCTGGGAAAGACATTGCATAAACCTGTTTGACCCAAATCAGTTAAGTCTGATACTACATTCAACTAGGTTCATCTCAAACCAGTTTCAGCCATTTTCAAACTGGTTTATGTGCACTGTACATCTGTTCTGTTACAGGTTTAAACCAGTTTCTGATCACTTACACCAGTTTATGTGTAATGTCTGTTCCTAGCCCTGGAGTGTGACATATTAGCAGGCTTATGCCTGTATGGCTGAAATCACCATACACAAATACATCTACACTGCACAGCCTGTTCTTCACACTTGTGACTGCCTTATAGACCTCTGTGTGGGGTTTAATGCTGAGCCAGGTAGCTTTAACTCCAGCAGAAGTTCGTCCATAACTTATACAGTGCACCTACACAAGCAGCCAATACCAGGATGATCCTAAGAGATCTGTGTTGTCATAGAGGACCCCAGTGGATCTAATCATTTCACAAGGTTCCGACTTTGCTGCAAATGCTCTAGAAGTCAGGAAGTTAAGGAGCTCATTTCTCTGAATTTATCTGGACTCTATAAATGCATAGATTGACATTCCACCCCTACCACATCGCAAGGCATGAGGAGAGCTCTAGGTGAATATATATTGCAAAGTTGCTTATATCTGCTATTCATTCCAGACAGGTTTTTTTCCATAGTAGAAAACATGGCCAGTAATATTGGAGTGATGCTGTTGCCATGACAGACCAGGAAACTTGAGGCTGGTACTGACAAAAATCTTTTTCTCTCACATATATGGTCCAGTGATGTCTCAACATTTAGCCAGCTTTCTGAAACCTTAGAGATATGTCTTTATTAAAATGAGAAATTTCTGTGTTTCTCTTCAATTGCTTTTCTTAGTCTTCCACATTTCAGGGTTGAGTGCTGATGCGGAAAATCAGGTATGTATGTATGTAAACCACCAACAAACTAACACCCACCAGACTGCAAAGCATTTACAAACCCATATACCAGAATGGAAGTAAAATACAGTAACGAATTCTGAAAGAGTTGGCCAGCAGAACTTTCTAATTCAGAACTGGTTTCTAGAAATATTTTTTCTTCAAGAAATACACATCCTTGAATATTTGACATTTTAGCTGAAGCAAGCAGTTCAATTCCTCCATCTGCTCCCAATCCTGAGACTTGCGCTGAATTGTACCATTGGGTTTTTAACTCTTGCAAGTACAGATGATCCCAAGCTTTCACATCAGATGAAGGAGAATAAAGGAGGAAGAACAAAGAGCAGAGGGTACCCCGAGAGGTCATAGTCACCAATTTCCTCTTTGACATCATACTCCTGTGTTGATGGGTCTTTTTCAAACTGTCTCTCATAAAAACCTGCAGATTTTTTAAAACATTTTTCTTTCTGGCATTGTTCCTACTCAAAGGCAGGAGCTGAGGTTTCCTTTCTCAAATAGTTGATCCCTAATATCCACTTGAATCTCAGAAGATTGGTGAGGAAGTTGCATGAGGATGCTTTTGCTCTGCTACTCAGTTCTACTGACTACAGGCTAGCCCAGGAGGCTCTACCCCCTACAGTTACTGTTGACATCCCATTACTGGAGTGACCTGGCCTCATCATTTTGGGTTTTTTTTGTCTGGAGTGCTTTTAGGGAGAGGAATCTGGGGGAATTTCCTCCTGTATGCACTCCGCTCCCACTTCCTTGCTCCCTGAGAAGTGGGAACATGAGAGAATCAACATGAAGGCGCTTCGCCTGGCCGGAAGGAAAGGAACAGAAACTGCAGAGGCAGAGCTCTCCTCATGCATGTGCAGGCAGGAGCAGGGGTGCTTTTAACTAGAATGGAAGGATGTGTTTTTACTTACTCGCTCAACTGTACGTGATCAGAGAACCATTACAGCATCATTGCTATTCTGCGTAACCACACTTTCAATTAGTGTCTGGTGTCAGGGGTCAAAGCTGGGCATGAAACCATTTCACGTGAAGTGCAGCAGCTTTCTATGCATTTAACTTTGCTAACGTGGTGATAAGACAATTCTCATTACACAGTAACTAGCAAATGACAATTTATATAACTCCAATGTTTACTGGATACAGATAGGTGAACTCAGGAAAGGACAGATTTTTGCTTTGATGGTCTAGGAACTATTAGATGATACCGTTACTCCAGATAAATATGCTATGTGATTCTAGGGGTTTAGGTTGTAGCCGTGTTGGTCTAAGGACATAGGCAGACAAGGTTCCTTGGGTGAATCTGATATCTTTTATTAGACCAACCCAAATGGCTGGAGAATAGTTATTAAGCAAGCTTTCGGGTTCAAAAACCCTTCGTCAGGCTAAGGAAGTTTCAGCAGTTGGTGTGTGCTCTTCCTGGATGGAATGAAAGTAAAGAAGCCAGTGGCTGGGCTGGTATTCACTGACTGCCTGTCTTGTATGCATACCAGTCCAGCTGCTGCCTTTATTTTTCATTCCATCCAGGAAGAGCACATACCAACTGCTGAAACTTCCTTAGCCTGACGAAGGGTTTTTGAACCCGAAAGCTTGCTTAATAACTATTCTCCAACCATTTGGGTTGGTCTAATAAAAGATATCAGATTCACCCAAGGAACCTTGTCTGCCTGTACAATTCTAGCATCTCACGTGAGCTTAGATTTAAACACAAGTTACTACTGCTTTTTATTTTTTGCATTCCTCAGAAGTAAAAAGCACTCTATCTATTACAATAAATACAACAAAAATGTCAATGTAAGTAATGGCATTCATGAGTTGCAATCCATTAAGCAAAGTTAGATTGCATTTACAGTCTCTATAAAATGGGGACCTCTACTTAAAGATATAAAATGGAGTCTTTAAAAGAATCTGCCCCATTACTGATGGAAATGAACTATACTTCCAGAAAAGCTTATCATTAAATTAAAAGTACCTTGTTAAAAAAGATTTCTATCCAGTTTTGGTATCAAAATGCTCTTCTACTGCCCTCTGCTGTTCAAGACTGAACCTGCTATTAAAAATTAACTGGACAGACAAACCATGCCACTTAATAGTTTCCGCCTCTGTGAAATTCTAGCAGAGTAGAGAGAGCACTAATTTTTTTTTGCTGCAAGGAAAATCAAGTCAGGTTAATCAGGGTGAGGCCTATAGGTGTTGAACTTATTTAGCAACCTTTAGGTAAAAATATAGTGCCTGGTCCCCATGAACATTTATAATGGAATGAACAAATCACACAGTTACCCCAGTGTAAGTAAACCATCCTTTTTCAGTAAGGACAAAGCTGTGGAATATGACTTTCTCAAATCACTTTTCAAACTGGAAATCCTAGTCAGATGATTTGAAATGTACTCCATAATAAAAAAATGGATTCTTCTTACTCTGTCAATATGTTCATTTTGTGTGCTCAGTTTTACACTTTACTTTAGGGACAAATAGTAAAGTTTTTATACAGTGCCAGTCATCTAGACCTAAAACACTTCAGGAAGGCTAAACCTAGTTCTTACCTGATTACTTCATTATCAGTGGAATGTTCCTAATTTCCAACTGCTGAGCCATTAGAGTGACCACAAATTATGTGCTTAGTTATGCCACATTTCATGGAATTGCAACTCTATTGCTTTCACTGGATTGTAGAGATGAAATTCTAGCATAATATGGGAGCAACAGGTTTGAACAAAGCAACACAGCAGTGGACCTGAGGAAGGTACAATGGAGATCCACAAACCAGAAAGAACTCAGCTTGACTAAGGAGGATCGCTTCCAGATGCAGGACCTATGCTCCTCTCTCAAACTGAATTTGCAAGAGAGACAGGATATATAACATCTTTCTACTCTTGAAGTGGACAAGTTGACTGTGAAAGTTACCAAGAGAGGAAATTATTACAAAGTCCTGGAAAAATTGTTTCTTGCATATTCCATTAATTTAGATAATGTTTTGGTATGATTTTCTCAGCCCCTCTCAACCCCACATATACCCCTTTTACCAACACAGATTAGCAATGTTTTTAAAGACACAGCATCTCTGACACAAATTCCAGTGAGAATAGGGAAAG
>NW_005841920.1:2029648-2076902 GCF_000455745.1 Alligator sinensis
TGCTATAATGACAGCTGTCATTAACTCTAATAGTTTAGGAGGTCTTCATTTTAGTGTAAAAACTTGCTAGGATCTCCCCAGTCACTTGAAACATCTGCCTTTACTTTGTAACTGCATTTCACCTATAGCTCCACAAGGAGTAAAATTATTATGTCTAGACTGTGCAATGAACACTGTACTATTAAGTAATCTCGGCTGGCAAAATTCATAGTGTAATACACACACTCTTCAGTGTCTTTTTTTTCTGCAATGAGAACAGTGACCTCTACTGTTTAGTGCAAGGCATACTGTTTAGAAAAGCTATCACCACAATTGATGAGCTTTTTCCTTTCAAATTTGTTAGGTAAAAAAGAAGCATAAACTTACATTAATGCACTTTCTGTGATATGGAAAAAGGAGGGGAAAAGACTGCTCATTCAAAATATTTGCATTTTATTTAGGCAGAAAATCTAGAAATTTTGGTGTACTTGAATACTACTAATATATCCCAGGGAGGTGATTCCATTATAAATGGAATGCTTCTGTTAAAGCAATGAGGTGATTATCTAAAAGACCCCTAGCAAAACAATGAGACACTTATTCCCTAATGTAATGTAATGATTTTTCATAAGAATTGCAACCATGCCAGGATCTTTTCACAGAAGAGAAAGAACTGGTCCTCAGTTTAAATCCATTTTGAGAATCATAAACAGCTTGTTGACAGAGGTCAACATCCACAGGGGAGTTCACAGTTGATTAGTTCTTCTCCACAGAGCCTTACAGCCTCTTGGATTCATAGTATGAGGAGAGGATGTAAGACAGAGACGTTCCAAACTAATCAGAAACAATTTAAGAAGATTGTGTTGCATCTGCCAAGTTCCTCAAAAAACAGGAAACTAAAATAACCATGAATTCTATAGCAGCTTTCACTGCTTTTGGTGCCTGATCTGTCTGGATTTGGGACAGTCAGCAATTTCCCAGTATCAAATCCTATCAAACTGGCATCCATAGTTACTAATTCAATAAAAATGTTACTTAGGTAACATGAAATTTCACGTGAAGTCTTATAGGAGTCTGTCCTGGGCCCAGTGCTGCTCAACATGCTTATTAATGATTTTGATCCTGGAATACAGAGCTTCATGATGACATGAAACTGGGAAGGACTGCAAGGTCCAATACTGACAAATACAAGGTGCTACATCTTGGGAAGAATAATCAAAAATATACAGGCAAATTAATGCACGGGCCAGCTGGGCCCGTACCCAGGGACCCTGCTTGCAGCTTGCTTCTCATCAGCAGGGAGGCAAAAGCCGCAGTTTTAAACTTAACGCTGTTTATGTCTCCACGTTGGTCTGCAGCAAGCACCCGGGCCACCAGGGCCCCTCAGCCAATCAGCAGCATGGAGACAAAAACAGCACCAACTTTAAAGCAGCAACTTTGCAGCCCCTCCACCAATCAGTGGTGGGGGAACCTGCAAGATTAAAGGTGCTGCTGCGCACATGGCCAGGAGCACAGCTCGGCAGCCATCTCCCTGCTGCTAAGTCTAATGTGGGAGAAGGCATGTGGGAGAGAGAAGGGGCATGAGGGGTACAGATTGAGGAACCCATAGTGAGGGAGTGGGGCAAGGGCAGGGGCAGGCACTACCCAGCCAGGGAATGTCACCCCAGGAGCAGGACAGACCCATGTCCTGTCATCTGGGAAGCGTGGGGGTGCCTTCCTGCCGCTGTGAGCACCCCCAGGGGAGGCATGGGGGGTATGTGCCCCCCCTGGATTTTTGGGCAGGCTGCCCACTGTGGGCTAAGGGCCAGGGGCTGTGGTGGTCTCTTTCTGGTATGAGGGCTGGGCCAGGGCTACACTCAGAGCAGGTGGGGGTTGGGACGGCAGCGGCAGCACTGTGAGAGGTGGCTACAGCGGGGCTACAGGGAATTTTGGGGGCAACAGGGGGCTCCCTAGGGAAAGGCAGCAGAGCACAGTGCCCTGAGCAGGGATCGTGGTGGGGGGAGGTTTAGGCCTTTAGCCACCCAAAATCCCCTGTAGCCCCCCTGCCCCATAGCCACTGCTCCCAGTGCCACCATCACCCATCCCACCCCCACCCATCATGATCACAGCTTCCCCCACCAGGAAGAGGCTGGTACAGCCCCTGACCCTGCAGTGGGCAGCCTGCCCTGGCCCTGCGCACAAATCCAGGGGGGGCACATACCCCCCATGCCTCCCCCAGGGGTGCATGCAGCAGTGGGGAGCCACCCCCCCTCCCCACAGATAAGCCGCCTGCAGCTCTGCCCCACCTGGGGTGCCATTCACCACCCTGGCTGGGCAGCCCCTATCCCTGCCCTACTCCCTCCCTCACCGTGGGGGCCTCGATCTGCCCCCCTCCCCCACAACTGTTCTCTCTCCCACAGACTTACCAGCAGGATGCTGCTCTCCAAGCTGCCTAGTTGCATTTCTGGTTGTGTGCATGGTGACTGTTCTCATTTATTGGTGACATTATTGGCTATATCAGCCAATAAAAGCCAATAGCCGATAATGCTAATTTTCCTTTTATTGGTACCGATTCAATATGCCACTGAAATATCAGTGCACCTCTAGAGGGGGCCCCCCCAATTTTGTATTTGCCCAGGGCCCCAATAACTCTTAATCTGCCTTTGCAAAAATACAAATAGAAAATGGGTGACACTCAGCTAGCTGGCAGCACTACAGAGAAGGATCTAGGAATCTTGGTGGATCACAACCTCAATATGAGCCTGCAGGGCAATGCAGCTGCACAAAAGGTGAATGTGGGTTTGTAATACATCAATACATCTCTGGGTCTGTATTTTGTTCTCTCCTGGCCTCATTTTTTTGTTATGTTATCTACTCTGGATTTTCTGTGCCCTCTCTCTGGTACCCTGCACACCCACGTTTTCATTTTCATCCTTATCCTCCATCCCAGTTAATCTTGTCTTCATCCCTTCTTTTCTATTACTCAATCTCTCTTTCTCTTCCTTCCCCCATTTCCTTGTTGCTGATTAACTTTATAAGAATCTGCAAATACTCCAACATTAAGAAAACAGCTACAAAAAAATCCCTGACCAGGCCACAAGTGCACTAGTTAAATGTAGCATCAGTGTTAAAGGCAGTCATTTAAAATCCTTTAAATCAGATTGTTGGAAAAGGATCAAAATGTGAGATGTCCTTTAATATATGGGTTACTCTGTGGCTCATGAATATGTTCTTCTGTAATCAACTGACCTTAAGAAACAAATATTTGCAATGCAAATATCATATATATATGGCAGCTCATTTTCTATGTTAATATTTTTCTGTATTTTGTATAATATATAACATATAACTATATAATATTAAGATAAGAAGTGAACTGCCTGTGTGTATAAATACTTGGAAATATTTTTATTTAATATTATGATATACTATATTATTACATTATATATTCTTTAAAATGCTGGCAATTTAATTAAAAAATATACTGGTAGTTCATGACATAAGAAGGGTTGTGATATAAGCAGTAGTAATGGAAAGGTGCCAGCGCTCTGTAGACAGTCTGCACACACGTGTGAAATATCTTACTAAAGTACTTAGTGGCGGTGCTAGGAGGGGTTTGGGAGCTATGGCCACCCCTCCAAGCCCTGGTGTCACGGCTCGCCCCACACAGTCTGCAGCAGTTCTGCCCGCCCCACTCCTGCCCTTGCCCACAGTGCAGCCCCCCTGCCGGGAATAGACTTGTGCTCCTGGGACAACATGACAATGGGTGCTGCCCCATGAAGGTCGCTCCCCCCTCGCTGCTTCAACCTCAGTGGCAGGGGTGCAGCAGAGACCAGCCAGCATGGCCCCCTTAGACAATGAGGGCATGGAGGGGGGTTATTCCCTCCTCTCTCCAGTGTCTGGCAGAGGGGGAGAAGGAGATTATTCCACCGCCCACCCCACGCTGGGAGTGATCGGCAGAGATGGTGGTCAGGGATGGCAGACCCCAACTGTAGTCCCCTAGGGGCAAAGGGGAAAGAGGGGGGAAAACACCCCCTCCCTGCCCTCTTTGTCTCAGGAAGCCATGCTGGCTGGTATCTGGCCATGCTCCCGTGCCTGCAGCACTGAGTGCCAGGTGGACCCCAGCTTGTGTCCATACTGGTGGGACAGAGGTGGGGAATTAAGCCCCCTCCCTGGCCAGTTCACTTGAGGCTACTGGTAAGGCTGGCCACGACCCCCATCACAGCTTCCTTGCAGCCATGGACAGGCTCTAGCACCCCCCTGGCTTCTGGTCTGAGCCACTGAAGGCACGTGTCTGCATTTCCTGAGTTAAAAGTGAATGTCTATTCACTTGCAAATTGATTCCATCTAGGTAGGTTAGACTAACCTGCAAAGACTGAATCATTCAGGCTTTTTGAATGTCTTTTTGAATGTCTGTCCCTAGCTGAAGAGGCCTGTTTACATTCCAAAGACCCCTCTGCAATTTCAGTTGTTCTGTCAAGTAGTAATTTCTGAGACAGAAATTTCTCTCCGATTTATTGTCAAAAGTGAATAATTTTGGAGCGTAGGAATAAAAACATTTCAGCCCCTTCTGGGAATAATGACAGTTGAAATACTTTTAAAACTCTAAACATTTTACTATTTTTTTTAACAGCCTTAGCATTTGGTAGAGGGTAGGAAACTTCAGATTAGGTAGAACTGTTACAGTGGTCTAGTCAAGCTACATTTTAATTTGGCCAAATCATGAGAATTCTTAAAATGCACAGTCTATACACACAGTTCCATTTTAACAACATAAAACTACTTAAAGAAGTCACAACAGCTTGGACTTTGACAACAACTTATATCCAAGGATTTCAGAGTACACTAAACATTAATAATTGCATTAGCTTAGAATCTCATATGAGTCTATTATTATTTATGTCACACAGCTTACAAAAATGAATCAAGACAGACACTTATTTTAACCACAAGAATAGGCTACCTCCTTGATGGCTTGCCCTTCACATTATCTATGTGAATGAAACTAGTTTCAATCCCCTTTATTCTGAATTCTTGCTGAATTAACATTGAACACCTCATTGCTGAAGCCCCTCCCTCCCCCTTTAGTATTAGCAACTGCTTTTTTTACTTCCTAAATTCTACAGTTCTAAGGTTAATAATGTTTTCAGGTCAACAGACAGCTATAGATCTGGACAAAAGAGAAACTAAGATCTAAGGTTTGGTTCACAGCCTGTGTGACCTGAGGCAGAGAAAACCTGGTGGTAGTAAGTTCCTCTGGAAGGTAGTGGCACCTATTTACAACCCTGTAACTTCATTCCAACAAGAGGAAAGCATGCTCAGAAAGTAGGGGTTACTCCTTGGAGAGACCTTCAGCTGTAGATGAGAGCAGCTCTATGGGGGAGGGCAGCATGACACAGTCTTGATGGCCAAAACTTTGTAATCTGCTCTCACTGCTCCAGGGGGTTGGAGAAGACCAGTGTTTGCTACAACTTCTTACCATGCATCACTTCCATCTACAGAAAATAACTACAGGAAACATTTTATTACATCTGGTCTTTTGTGATGTCTGTCTGTCCACACACACACACACACACACACACACACACACACACACACACACACACACACACACACACACACACACACACTTTCTTCACATATTTGTAAGGCATGTTTCATGCTCATTTTTAGGGAACTCTTTACCCCTCTGATGGAAGTTGGGTGGGAGTGGGGGGAGTACAGAAAGAGACTGACTAATCGAGACCAGTGTTCAGCAAGCAAATATCTATGAATTATTACATTGCTGACCCTCACAGCAATGCAGATGCTGGGGTTTGCCAAGAACAAATTAGACGGTTTCCACATGTTACTTCTCCTCAGAAAAAAAAACTCTTTCTGGACAGCAGGAACAAGATGCTATGCCAATGCTAAGAAAAAACAAAAACCAAAGATTACGATTCCCTTCTCAAAGTCTCATCTGGAAAGTTTTAGCTTTTATCAAAATGAAGATATGACTAAATATTTTTAAAAACCACAGTAATTTCAAAGGCTTGAAAATGGAACACTAAATTTTCACCAAGAAGATTGGCTTTGTATTCCCATTGTTACATGTCAAATACATGGACTCTGGAAATTCCTCAAGCCATGGAGCAAGAGGAGCTCATCCCTACCTAGGGGACCTATCTTCCCATTTCCTTTTTTATGTACAGCTAACTTCCCATCTATGAATAAGGTGCAAGAGGGCAAAGGAACTGGAATGCCTTCCTTCCTTCCAAAACAGGCACAAAACTTAGTACTTTAATATGATGAATCTGAAACCACAAAGGCAGTTCAAACAATTTTATCTGATGGATGCTCTGAAAGCACTTTTACATGGTTAAAATAAATTAGTCAAAACTTTTTTTTCTCTTGAAGTGTGCTTTTTAACAGGATGCAGCAACTGGCACCAGTAATGCTACCCAAGATTTTCAAAGATGGGTGTCAAAAGTTAGGTTCTTCAATCCCTATTAAGGATCTGGAGTGAGATACCTGATTGCCAGGCAAGGCAAGCACCCATAACTCTCAATGAAAACTGAAGGGCATACCTTCACTGTTGAGTTAGCTTGTGTCATAACTTGATAATCACCACTAACTTGAATTCTATCCATCAATGAAACCCCTTACCACAAGTACAACAGGGCTTTCTGCAGGCCTTTTAGGACATACAGGCAAAAGCTTGAGTAAATTAAACTAGTCAACTGCTGCCTATATTGCTCTGCCCAGTGGTTCTCAACAGGGGTCCTATGGCAGCCTGGTGTTTCATGAGATCCTTCTGAGGGTGCAAAGGGGAGTGAGGAGATAAGCATTTGCTTTCCTCCTGCTGGCCCCTTTGAAAGGAGATAAGCACAGTCTCATCTCTTCCTGGCTCCAGTGCAAGGAGGTAGTGTGTGGGAACCATGGTCTCTCTCAAAAACCATTTAAGATTATTTGGCACAATAAGAAGTCATTCGGAGAAAGGACTTATCTCTGCTCATATTAAAAGGTTCATCCTAAATTTAAAACTAAAGGTTTTACTGTTGAAACAAACACTTGTTGACTGCAGCTAAATGACATCCTTCATTTAATTGCTGGTTTCACTCTCTCTCTAAATAGCCAAGTAACATTTTAGGATTAAGTTTGTTCAGTGCGCATATAGATCATTGCCAATGCTATAACCAACTCCAAACATTCAGAAATCGTGGGTCAGGCTCCAAAAAACCTTGAGACTGATATAAAAATCATCAAGTATATGAATTATAAAATTTGGGGGTTTTTGACCTTAGAGTGCTGCAAAATTTGGGGTTCATGACTTTAATATTTCCCCCATAGCCCTGAGGATTAGAGGGAAAGAAACAGATTTTAGCTGCTTTAAAAAAGGGATAGGTACCTGTTGCTTAGGAGTATGCATTAGTGGTTCTGATCCAAGGCAGGGGTATAAAAGTCATCTGGCCCTGTGGACCACAGGAGTCATGCAGGGCCCATCTGCAGGCTGGATGAATGGTACAGGGCCAGACCTGTGGGCCCATATCCCACTCCCATGCCAAATCAAGCATCCGCATGGTCATCTGTGGGACCTGCGCTGCACATGGCACCTGCTCTGGCCAGTCTATACTACAAGTGGCACCCATGTAAGGCCAGTCCAGGATGTGTGCCACAAGCAGTGTTTGCTCCAGATAGCCTGGGGCCTGCAAGACGCATGGGTCCCAGACTGGCCAGAGTGAGATCTGCATGCAGCACGTGTCCTGGATCAGCTGGGGCAGGTGCCACCTACACCGTGTCTTTCGCACCAGCTGGAGCAGAAGCTGGATATGTGTGCTTCTGGGGCGTGGCACATGAAGCTGGTCCAGTGTGAGCTGCTGGGCGCAGGGGCAGCACAGAAGACAGTGCTCTGTATGCCAGATCTGGCCTGTGGGCCATATCTTTTGACACTCCTGATCTAAGGTAGCTATGGCCAGCCATTCATCTACAGTACTACAAAGTGCCTCAAAGATGCGCTCTCAAGGCAGGGGGCAGGCAGTCAAGGATCAGAAATTGCTACCACCACCACCATTGCAGGAACAGCAGCTCTTCCCAGTGTTCCCATGGGTGCTGTGGCAACAGAAAAAGCTGCCGTGACTGCTGTAGGAATAGGAGTTCTTCCTGGTGTTCCTGCAGGGTGGTGATATCTCACTACTGCTGCAGAAAAAGCAGCTCTCATGCTGCCCTCCATGGCAGGGGCAGAAGGTCCCATCAGAACTCTTTAAGACTTCACTGCATCTGCACAAATTGTCAGGCAGTTAGTCGCTCCCCCTATGTCCCCCATCCAAGGAGCACTGAGGTGCTGGCGGCCCTAGAGACCCCTGTAGCGCTACATGTAATTAAACAACCATTACATGTGGTGCTACAAAACACAGTGCTACAGAGAAGTTCCTGTTTCCAACATTTCCTTTTCCATAGTGCTTGGGCCACATTTGTAACACTACAAACCACCTGCAAGCCTGTATGATCACACTTTGAAATGCTACAAATTAAGTGTGTGTGAAACGGGCCGTATTCAATTTGGATTCGGCCTGAATCGGGGACAGTGATTTGATTCATTGATTTGGATCACTGTCCCCAATTCAATTCAGCCAAATCCAAATCTGAAGATTCAATGCTGATTCGGAGAATCAGTGATTCTGCCATAGACACAGCTTTAAATGTTTTTTCTACATACCTCAAGGTCCCAGGTGCGGCTCGTGAACACTGTGATGCTGGGGTGGATGGAATGTCTCACAGGAGTGTGGGCCCCCCCCCGCATGCTAGGCGGTGAACCCGGAAGTGGACTGGAAGTACTTCCGGTCCACTTCTGGGTCCGCCACTGAGTGCGCAGGTGGGGCCCTCACACCCCCCCAGCTCAGCAATTGGCTGCGGAGGGACCCCAGGTGCCCCCGCCCCGACCCAGGAGGCACCTGTCGCCGAGCCAGGGGGGTTTGGGAGGGCACAGGGGGGCCCCCCTGAGCGCTCCCTGGCAGACCTGGAAGTGGACCGGAGGTACTTCTGGTCCACTTCCAGGTCTGCTGCTGAGCATGCTGGGGACCCCCTTGCGCTCCTGTGGGATGCTCCATCCACCCCACCATTACAGCGTTCACAAGCCACCTGGTATCTAGAGGTATGTAGAAGAAGACATTTAAAGCTGTGTCCGTGTCCAAATAGTCAAATATTTCCGAACTGATTTGGAGTGATTAAAAGGTCTCCTGATTCAATTTGGATATGGAGATTTGGCCACTGAATCGGGTTGAATCTTTGCCAGATTGAATCAGTGACTGAAGGTTTGCACAGCCCTACTACAAATGCAATGATTGTTCATGCCTTAGCTAGACTCAAGAAACCCCTCAGATAATACCAGCTCTTAGCTTTTACTTTTTTTTTTTACTACAGAAAAATAATAAAGCAATTGTTCTGTTGCAAAGCACTCAGAAAGATAACAACAGATCAGAATGTTTTGACACCCTGGATTCCTATTCAAAATGTCTGGGTTTACCATGTGAATCGTACTTGTACACCTAACAGTCCTAATATTTCATGGCACCCTGTGGTACTCCTGAAAGGATCTTGTGGTACCCTAGTTGAGAATCACTGCCTTAACTTTATGTCTGCATGATCTTGTAGCAATATAAGTTAGCTAAATTGTCCTAACTTTGACCATGAATGAAGCAGGATTAAAGTTGGAGGGATTCTGCTACACCTTTATTGCTACAGAATAGTGGTCCTAAACCTTGCAGCCCCTGGGGTTGGATGAGTGGCATGTGGCTGGTCTAAGGGCCAGATCTCTCACAGGGTCAGCATATCGAGTCGGGCCCCATGCCATCCCAATTAAGCTCTGCACTGCCTTGGACCAGCCAGTGCCACAGTATGGCTAAGTACAGACAATCAAAAAACCCGAGGCTGAATCGATTCAGTCTTTGCAGTGCAGCCCAGGTAACTTGGGTATATACTCCCCTTCTCCAATTAAAGGGGATTGCAAGTGGGCCGGGGGGGGGAGCACTGCAGACTGCTCAGTTTCCCTCTGTCTCTATAGAACCAGGTCAGGACAGTCAGGGGACTTAACTATATACAAATTTATTTACATTAACTTATCACAAGGGAAAGGAACATGGATATAAACATATGTACTATATATATATATATGAGATATCTAAACCAGTAATATAAACAATACCCTCTGCGTCAATGACATAAAACCTTATACCAGTGCTCCAGATACAGGTAAGTCACAGGTAAGTATCTGATCTGAAACAGATAAACCCCAAAATAAACATAAATAGTCAACAGATAGCCTATAGATAAGTATGGCTGAACAATAAATAAGCCACAAATAAATACAAATAAACAACAGGTGAAATAATAGTAACAGCGGGTCCCAGCAGAGCCCTAGGACTCTACTTATCTACTAATTTACAAACATGAGCGTTCACAAAATGTAAGGCATGCCATCACACCACTTATGGCACAGGAACCCCAAAGATAAACTTAATCCCAAGGGGAAACCCCAATGCCCTTGGGCTTTTCCCAAGCCCTACAAGGAAGCTGGTAACTTCAGGGGGGCTCTCCCAGTGGGACCTCCACTTTTAGGAGCCCTTAACTAACCATGGGGGGACTCCCCCTCTCCTGTGGGAATCCTCGTTTCCCTGCAACTCATGGTTCCCAGGGCTGGAAGGTGGCCCTCGTCCTCTGCACTAAGCTGCTGTCTCGCCTGCAGTGGGTTTGGGGGGGGCGCTGTCCCCTGGAACAGGGCTCCGCTATGCAGGGCTTCTGGGGCCTCTGGCTCGGCCCTATCTGCTGGCTCAGTAGCCCAAGCACTGTCTGGCTCCCTGAACTCAACCTTTTGCTATGGGTCAGAGGCCTGGGCTGCCTTGTGCAGCTCCAGGCTCAGTCCACTCCTGGACCCTCCGTGCAGCTGCCTCCTGCTCCCAGCCTCATTCCAGGGGTTGAGTACCTAAGCTGCCCAAGTGCTCCAAAGGTCCTACTCCATGCACCAGCCTGTGTACTGTGTCTCTGGCCACATGCCAGAGGTTGTAGACCCCAGCTATCTCACGCAGCTCCCAGGGTCTGGACGCCATGCGCCGTGCTGCTGGAGCTGTCTGCTGTTCCCTGCCAATGGAAGTCTTCACAGGCACTTCTGGGCTACTGCTTCGCCCTGCTGAGCTGCTCTCCTCAGCTCTTTTAAGACCTGATCTTCTATCTTCTCTGTCCCGGGTGTGTTCTCATGCTGGGCCCACAGCTCCTTTTATACTGCCCAGGGCTCCGCCCCTGAAGTCTTCCAGACCTGAGTGTTGCAGTCTACAATCAGGTCTGAGGGTGGGGAGGAACTCCTCTCCCCCTCCCCTCAGGAAAGGGGCATGACTTCACTCCTCTTGCTGCCTCCTGATTTTTGGATGGGCTCCATCAATCAAAACAGCAAGATTTCAAGCCTGGGACTCAACCCAAGCTCCAAAAGGCAAGCCTGCTACGGCAGGTTAGTCTAAACTCTGCAGATTAAACCAATCAGTAAATGAACAGGCATGCACTTTTGATTCAGAAAATGCAGCCACATGCCTGCAGTGGCTCATTCCAGAAGCCAGGGACACTAGAGCACACCTTCCAGCCACTGCCAAAGGGAAGGGAAGACAGGAGTCCCCCAAGGCTCTCACCCCCTCCCTGCTCCAGAGGAGGGGGTGTGGCCAGGCCCCAACCCAGGGCTAGCACACTGGAGGGTGGCAGTTTAAATCTCCTCCCTGGTCCTCCACATGGGGCTCCAGCCTGGGTCTGTGGGGGGCTGGGGGGGCAGTGCCTGCCAGGCTTCTGCCCCTCCCTCCCACTCGAGGGAGGGGGGGAACTGCTGCCAGACTGAGGGGAGAAGGAGGGGGAGGTAGTAGCATTGAATTCATAAAAGCTTGAACAAGAATGGTCCTTTCTCTGAAGCAAGCCTGTATTGAACACAACACTTTGCAACCTCAAGCACACAACAAAACAACCCAAAACCTTCACCCAAGCTAAGATACAGCCCAGTAAAACACAGTAAGAGTCCACACAGATTAGCGTAGCTTAAAATGGAATGTAATAAACCAAAAAGACAAGAGAACGCCTTGCATAAGTCTTACATAATCCTGAGGGCAGAGTATCTCCTTACAGCCAGGTATTCAGAAAGTCCTTGCATAGGTATTCCAGTCTCCCACCTTTTACAGGTTCTGCTTTATAATGTAAATGTAGTTCTCTGCTTTCTTTGGTCACACCAGCTCAAGCAGTCAGGGACCCTCTCCTGTTCCTTCCTCTCCGACACATATATGTGATAATTGTGTTAGGTCTTTGCCAACACCTCCCACCTTTCAGTCTGGTCCTGCAGGACTTGGCATCAGCCTGCTGAGCTGGGAACCAGGTGTGGGGGAGGGGGATTAAAGCCCTCCCAGAGCCCAGCTAGGGTCTGCCTGGGGGGAGGGTACCAGTCCTTCTCAGGCTGTTGCCTGCCTGCGCCCCATGCAAGCAGAGAGCAGGAGGTGTGGGCAGCACACTGAGCTGTGGAAGGGGGATTAACAGCTCTCCTAGGCTCCAGACAGGGTTTGCCTGGGGGGCAGTCCCTCTCAGGGTATTGCTCTGCCATGCCCCATGCCCCCACCCCCCTCCACTGTAGCGGGGATAGGTCTGGTAGGGGCTGCTCCACTGCCTCCCCTTTCAAGCAGACCTGGCTGTGGTCCTCACATGGGTTTCCCATCCCCACCCCTTTATCAGCCAGCCTTCACTGCTCCGGCTAGACAGGAGAGGGGTGGGGCCAGCCCTGCTCTCTGGAGCAGACAGCCCAGCCCAGCCCAGCCCAGGGCTGAAAAGCATGCTGGAATGCTGGGGACTCTAATTTAACTTAAGCCAGGAAGGGTCTGAGACAGAAGTTCCATTAACTGGTTGGATTTCAATCAGTTAAGTATGATACTACATCCAACCAGGTTTATCTTAAACCAGTTTTGGCCCCTTTGAAACTGGTTTATGTGCACTGAACCTTTGTTCTGTTACAGGTTTAAACCTGTTTCTGATCACTTAAACCGGTTTATGCATAACATCTGTCCCTAGCCCTTCTGGCTCACATGGCTCCCCATGGGTCTAGAAATTTGGCAGTAGGGAATAACAATTAAGGCTACCACCATTCCCCAGTGCCAAATTTCCAGTCCCCTGGGGAGCCAAGCAGACATAGCTTTACAGGCCAGATGTGTTTTTTGCACCAGGGGTTGAGCACCCCTGTTATAGAATCATACAGACATAACAACTGCATCATAACAACTTATATAAGTATCCTTTGACAATGATACAGTTGTTATGTTTGCCCATACCCTTACGTTTTTCTTTTTAATGAAAGCTGATTCTCAGGTAATACTCTGAATGTACCAGCTCGAGTCCTAAGAAAAATACCAAATAGTGTCAGACTTGGCAACAGTGCCTGTATAAGTGCAACAGAACAGAGATGAACATGACTGGGAGAGCCGGAGAAGCCAACTCTGCACAAATGAGAGTGCTGCTAAATAGCCACCAAGTAATAATTGCTTCTACCTTGCAATGGGATGAATTCCTAAAGATGGCAGGGAGTTAAGTGCCTCACTTGCATGCTGAGGAACACACTTAAACATGTTCTCTTAGACATCTTATTCTCACCCCTCCTTTTTCCTTCTTACCTCTCACCATTTAGGCAAGGCTGTGGTTGTGGAAAGGACTGAAGAGTTATGAATTGTCCTATGGTTGACTATGCTCAGGGTAGGACTTTGTGTCTAAACACAGTCTGTATATGCACTAGCTCTAGAGCACAACTACTTTGCACCCCTCACTGTACATGGCACAGCACTTTTTGGAATGATGGCCTAAGTGTACTTTCAGGAAAGAAAAGCCTGCAAGATTGTTGTGGCATGTAGGATAATCTCTTTTCTCTTAGTGGTAAATCTGCTACTATTCAATTCCACTCCCTAAATGTAAAACATATGACTATAAAGTAAGGGAAAGCATTGCTGCAGCTTTAGCATCACAAACCATCAGACCCTCTTGAATTTTTGCACTGTGAGAGCCTTACCTATGACTTTCTGACCTATCTGCAAGTTAGGATATCACCATAACAAATGTTAGCCACCATTCTCTGAAAATGCATTTTGCCAGGGCCTCACTTGACATGGATTAGCAGATGCACAACCTCGCTTCAATGTCCATTGCCCTCGTCCTGTTTCTAGCCTCTCTTTTTGTTTCCTCTCCATCTCTCTATTTCCTATCTGTACTTTTTATATTTTGAATTTTCTCTGCTTTATATTTCTCTCCCTCTCTGCTCTCTTCCTATTCTTTCTCTTCCCTGTCTTGCTTTTCGTGCTCTCCTCACAGTGGGTTCCCACTCTGAAGAGAAGCTCTTTCTCGAGAGCTGCTGCTATTATAGTCCAAAGACTGACAGATAACGCTTAACAGAAATTTGTTACGAACAAAACTGTAACCACGATGTTCCTATCACTAGTGGCTCAATTCAACTTGAACTCAGGGCACTTAGTGAGGAGCTCTGTGGACCTGAGCCATGAGTCTCCTTGTACTTCAACTGAATGCTAAAGGATTGAAGAAGAGAAATAGTTAGTTCTATTCAGACCCTACAGACCTGTGCATCTGAGGTGTGCCCTGGGACAGCTATAAGTAGGCAACAGCAAGGAAGTCAGGAAAGACAAGTTGCTTTAAAGGAAGGCCTGAAGATATTTGAACCATAGATGCAGTAAGCAGCCAGATGCAGCCAAGGTCATCTAACTTTTTCTACCCTTTATGGCTTCTTTTCTCAGCCTATGCCTCCCCTTTCTTCACGTGGATATGGGAACTTCTCTTCCAATTTGGAAGTACTTTAAAAGGTACATTAGTTAATGTACAGTTGTCTTTAAGAGCCAACATATTTGTTTTGTCAGGATGCAGAGTCCACACACACTGCTATTATTGCTATTTCATTATAATAGTGTCCAAAGACCTCAACTAGATTTGCAGGATTCATTGTGGTAGGTATGGTACAGGTGTACAGGGGGAAATGTCCCTATTTCTAGGAGCATACTTACATTACCTTATGAAGACTTCATCACCCAGATAAATCTATAGTAATTAGATGTCTGTCCTAATTACATGGTTGTCATTTTTCACTGTATTTTTACACTTGTGTTCGTTAGGCAAAAAGGTCTTATCTTGTTCCTGTTGAAGTGAGTGGGAGCTTTGCCATGGATGTTAGTGGTAGCTGGATCAGGGCCAATATGTTAGCCACTCTCTGCTTGCCCTTAAGTCATTTTCAAACAATACTTCTTTGATTAGGTGTCAAGCCTGAGGGGTCTTAGTTATCTTCCAGCCCTCTCCTTTATATCTCCGGTATCTATGGATTCTATAGCGTAGGCAGGAAGTATGTGAACAGAGGGGCCTTAATCATGAAATGTATTCTTCTTTTCTAGTTATATCCTCTCTCAAAGGGAGTTTGTTACAAATTCCTTTGGGAATAGGGGGAAACAATTAAAGGAAATTACTCGTGTTTAAAGAAAAGCTAAGGGAAAGAAAGAAATTAAATTCAATTACAGAAGATTAGAATTAGAAACATCAGTGCTGTAAACGTATAGGGGAAAGTTCACTAGGATACTGGAACAATATTTGTGTATCATAATGGATAGGGCTGTGATATAAGCTAGAAGAGTTGATCTAGAACCATTTTTTTCAAAATTTCAAGGAGTTTCCTATTAGAAGGAAGTAAATAAGAGGAAGGGGGATACTTTTTATTTCAGTAAATACATACTTTAACAAGTCAAAAATAGTTTTGACTGGTTAAGTATCACTCTGTACTTCCAAATGGATACTTTGGTTCCCCTTTAATTAGTGAATCTGATAGTTACAGTGTTCTATAAAGAGAACCCATACTTAGATTTTAGTTCCTAGCCACAGAAGGAAAATTCAGCAATAATGGTATGGTCAGGGTTTGCACATGACTTGGGTAAAGGATGAAAAGACTACAGGAGACAACGAGTCTGACTCTCAACTCCAAAACAAGATCTTGTCCAACCCACCTCCTGTAAATAAAGCCCTTGGGATTGAAGCAGTATGGAACGAAAGAAAATGTGTATACAGGAATACAGAGAAAGGCGACTCAATTTGTACAATACTAGCTAGAGCACATTACAAGGTACACATCCCAGAATTCTTTTGGCCAGTTGCCTTAATCTCCCTTATGAGGTAGATCAGAATGTCATTCTGACTTCACAGAATTTCTGTATGTTGTAGACAACTTGACAATTACACTAGGTCAGGGGCGGGCAATTATTTTGGGCAGAGGGCCACTTGCTGAGTTTTGGCAAGCCATCAATGGCCGCATGACAGCTAAATATTAATTTTCTAAATTTTGGGGGGGCCCCACAGGCTGGACAGAATGGCCAGGCAGGCCACATCTGGCCCGCGGGCTAAGTTTTGCCCACCCCTGCATTACGTAGTGAAGAGTCTTGGAAAAAGGTAGGCTCTAAAAAGAGATGTTGAGCATAAAGCACAATACTAATGTATTCTAGTCTTTGATTAAACAGGTAAATATTTTCTTAAATAAATATAATATAATCATATTCATAATGTCAGAATTGGCTCTAAAATTAAGATGGTTCTAATACAGAACAACATCTAAGGATGATTTACAAAGTTAAAGTATGCCAGCTTTGAATGAAAATGTCTTTGGTATTTTTGATCATGGCATATTACCAAAGTTTGTACGAACAATGCTGAAGCATTTTACTGATCAAAGTGTGAAATCACATGCAACCTTTAAATGTGCATGTTATATCAATCTAGGCAAGTCTGTTGGAGTTTTCATGTCACAATACATTCAAAGGAAACAGGAGATGCAACACAGGACTCCAAGGCTAAGTACAAACAGTCAAAAAACCCAAGGCTGAATTGGTTCAGTCTTTGCAGGTTAGTCTGAGCTGCACAGATTAAATTGAAACAGAAGTGAACAGACATTTACCTTTGATTCAGGAAATGCAGCCAGATGCCTGCAGTGGCTCAGGCCAGAAGCTCAGGGGGTGCTAAAGCAGGGCACTCTGACTGTGTGGTCACTTTCTTTTCCTGTTGTTGCTGCCCCTAAAGTCTCTGGGATTTGTAGTCCAGAATTACAGCAGCAGAACTCTGTTGGCTTGCACATCACTTCCTCTTCCTGCTTCCAGGTGTCTCTTGGATTTGTAGTCCACAGGTGCAGCTAGCAGCAAGTTTGTGCTTAACCCCACTCCCTAGCCCCAGACCCCAGCCAGGGTTTGCCTGGGGGTCAGTTGCTCCCGCACACCTGCAGACTGGGCTGCATCCCCAGTCAGGTTTGCCCCCCCTACTCCCTTGTCAGCCAGCCCTCTGCTCCAGCTAGGAAGCAGAGGGGTAAGGCCAGCCCTGCTCTCTGAAGCAGACAGCACAGCACAGCACAGCACAGCACAGCACAGCACAGCCCAGCCCAGCCCAGCCCAGCCCAGCCCAGCCCAGGGCTGCAAAGCATGCTGGGGGACTGTGATTTAACTTGAACCAGAAAGAATTCTGGGACAGAAGTTTGATAAACCAGTTTGACCCAAATTAGTTAAGTCTAATACTACATTTAACCAGATGTAACTTAAACCAATTTTGGCCATTTTGAAACTGGTTTATGTGCACTGAGCTTCTGTTCTGTTACAGGTTTAAACCAGTTTCTGATCACTTAAACTGGTTTATGTATAACTTCTGTCCCTAGCCCAAGGGGCAAAACAACTGCCTGTTCAAAACAAAAATGGAGTCTAGTGGTAGTGAGATATGCTACAGCATGGGGATCAGATTTCAAAATTTAAACATATCTCTCTCAAGCAAGTTTTAGGAATAATAACCAACCTGTCTCTCAGGAAAGTATGATCATTGGGATTCAGATGGTTCAAAAGATTTTGTCTTCAGTTGAGAGGACTGAAAGCTAAACTATAAGTGATCAATGTAGCTCTTACAGTGACTGTTAAAGATAATTTTCAAAGCAAAGACATTTAAAGAGCATACATGGAAAGCTATTAATTGAATTCTGGACACTGCTGTTCAACCCTTACCTTGCTACTCTATAAAAACAAACACCTTCTAAATAAAAGGTGTTTGTGGTTCCCTTGGCCATGGTTTTATAAATCACCATCTTCTGGCTAAAATTTACCCAGCCACAGAAGAGTTCATATCTACTGCTTTATTTACAGGTAGCCATGAAGCTGCATATTAAGAAAAATGTGCATACTGCAGATGGAAGGCTCCATACCAACCTAACACCTATCAGCACAGGCGAGGCTGTGTGAGATAAGCATAGGGGAAGACAACAGAATCTTTGCTTAACTGGACTTGGTGCCAGCATTAGAGACTTCATGGTGGAATAGTGGCTGTAAGGGACAATGTTGAAGCCTCATGGCCGCATACAGTTTGGAAGGATGGATGTATTCCACCAATACCCATAGAATTCTCCATGCACAGCCAGAGGAATCAGAGTGGGCCCACATGCTTTTCATTCAAAGAGGGTTATGTGACCTAATGAACTGGCCATAGGATTGCAAGAAATCAACTCCTGAGCTCTAATCCCAACTGTGCTATTAACTCACTGTGTGGCCTTGGGCAAGTCAATTAACCCCTCTGTCTCTCCATGTCTCCATCTGCAAACAAAGGCAGTACTTGCCCATCTCAGAGAGGTGCTCTGAGCATTAGGTAGTTAATATCTGTAGAGCACCTTGAAGAAACACAATTACTATTAACCCTGATACTCCTTGCACTGATGCTACCTTATACCACTTCTGCAATGTAAAAGTCCCTTAAACATAATTTACATTCATTTTAAGGCCAATTTACATTGACCAGAGCAGCATTTCCCAACCTTTTCCATCCCACGGCACAGTTAAATAAATAAAAATAAATTGCGGCACCCTGCCCCCAAGAGATAATATGGCCACCACCGCCATCCATCGCTCCACACTGCTGCCGGTCCGCGAAGCAGGGAGGGAAGGGAGTGGCATATGGCACTGTTTCATTTATTCATTTATTCGTGTGACTTTTTCAAAATTCCACAGCACACCTGTTCGTGTCTGATAGCACACCAATGTGCCACAGCACACTGGTTGGGAAACACTGGACCAGAGCACGTAAAAGCATTTTGGTGTGAATGAGAATCAGATTCCCTTAGTTTTAAGCATGATTCTTAGAGAGGTATGTACCAAATAGACTTTAATCTTTTATTTCTTTTTGGAAAGGCTTGGGAATACTGTGGTGGGTTTGTCATTTAGCCAAATTGATTTTTTTTTCTGATAGTTTTAAAATAGTTTAAATTTTGATATGGAAGCATATGAATTTGGCTCATACTGAATAATCACTACACTTGAGATATGAATAATACTGGACACAGCCAACTATAGTGCAGACAGGAGTTATATACAATTCAGCAACAAACAATCTTCAGAAACCAAGCTATTCCTTTCCAAGGACTGACAATCAGAGTGAATAGTCTATTTGGGATGGCTGCAACTGACAAGTTCATTTCATTGGTGACTTCATCCCAATCTGAACCCAGCTTTCTGGAAAGGTGGAGCTAAGGTTTTATTTAACCCTTTTTATCAATGAATCCTTTCAATATGGGACTCATTTATTATAACCATTTATTAGACAGTAAAAGAAAAGTGGAGAGAGAAAAAAAGTGTAGATAGGCTCTAACAATGAAGCTGTACAAAGAAGTAAGCACACACATCTAAAGAAATAAAGAAGTGGTTGCTAATAAGAGGTCTAGGTATTAAGGCGCCAGAAGAATATACTACTGAATGTCACCATGTCCATTAGATTGTTTTACTAAACGTGATAGCTAGTTTAAAATGTTTAATTATAATCAGACCCTCTTGTAACACAACAGGATTATTTTTTTCTTTATTTCTATACTTCATTCTGAAGCTTAACAATTTGATGTGTCTGTATAAGCTACAGGCCAGTATACACATTATCATGCAAATTCCCCTGCTTTCCCTAGTTTTAAACTGGATACAACCATATGACCACATTTGCTGAGAACAAAACCCAAGTACAGTACTATGTTAAATTAATCAAGACCTTATTAACTTATTAGTACAGCAGCTGAGAATAAATAGAGCAATGAATCCACCAAGAGATCCTTGTCTATTCAGAAAGAGTAGCTGTCCATGTCAATGATCCATCTCCTTGGAATCATCACTTCCAGTTAACCAGAAGAATGAGGCTAAAACATCCTTAAAAAGAACACTATTTTGGAAAGTTATCATCTAGGTCTAGACCTACTTTTAATAAATACTGTATGAGTTAACTCAAGTCTTTGCGTTCCTTTTCTAGCAAAGTTAACAGTTCATTTCTTTAGTTTCATCTCTAATGACTTCATTTCAGAAATCACAACAAGCACACAAAATACCTTCAGGAAAATGAAACTATACACAAGGTTTCCAGAGCCGGTCTTGAAGCAACACCCATGAAGCAGTTCAACAGGAACACATTTTACCAGAGCACAAAAATGTTTAACTCTATATTTAACATTTTGAAATAATCTGTGACTCTTTACATTTCATTTGTCCCAAGATGGAGGAATGGGGAGGAGAGAGGGACTATAATTTTACATGTTCGCTGTTTTGACAATTACAACAATTCAGTTTCTATTACCACAGCAGTATTGTTATACACCATGCTTGCAATAAAACCTTCATACTAAATTTCTGTGCACCGTATGAATTTCACTACATCTTTACATAAAAAAATCCTCAGGTTCCTTTAATAATACCAGCAAATAGTTCCAGCTTTCCACAGCTGCAGAAGTCTGCCTCCCCAAAGGTTTGCAGTGGTACAACTCATGCTTCCAATCAAAACAGTGACAGAGTGGACATGATTTACAGTCTACAGGGGCTTGATTATGGAATAGTACACTACTGGGCAAATATTAAACAACTATGGAGAATTTTTAATGTGCAATACTTTCTATCTTCACAACAAAAACAAGCCAAAAACAATTTCCTGCCCAAAAGCTAGGAGAAATGGGAGCTTGTATTTAAGATTTCTCTTCCTCTGCTGTTGAGGTTTCAACCAGCAACTTTCACCCATAACTGAGCCTGGCTCCTTAAACAGCTTTATCGTTATAATTTTAAATAGAAACCATCTGCACTTCTACACCAAAGGCAATGCAATACTTAGGCTGTAACAAGGAACAATATTTGTAAGGTCAGCAGCAGACTAAAAATGTCTCAGGTAGAACTAGCAGAGTTTTTCTTACTGAATTACTGGGGATTAAGAAATGAAAGGAGCAATCAGAAAAGTGAAAGATTAATTTAAAAAAAGCAGTAATCTCCTGTGGAGGTACCACTTCCATTTCTACATGCAAGCTGAATGTCTCGATAGACTTTTTTTCCCTGTCAGTGCTAAGAACACTATTATGTGAGGCATTTTGTTTGTGGCCCTTAAAGGCAAACCTAAAGAAGAACACATTTGGAAACTATGTGCAAAGTATTTGTAAGTATGATCTTCCTAGGAAAAAAGTTTAAAGATTGCTTTAGATTATACATGATCTTAGCCCAAGAGGCTGAGAAGTGATTACACTTAATCTTAGCCAAAATACTACATTACATACTCAGGAAGAACAATTTTTAACAAGTCTAATTTACTGTAATAAAATATCTTTCAGTTCAAAGTAATTGGTAAAATTTTAGCATCTTAAACTGGAGCTGTATGTTCCAAGTTACTTTTTTTCTTTACATATGTATAATTTGCATGCATAATTATATAATTGCATTTTGGGAAAGTCAACTGTCTGCAACAAAATATTCTTATAATAAAACTGTATCTTAAACATTTCTGGATTGCTAGCCATTCTCTGTCACATTAATTGGACTGACAAAGTGAAAAAATACAACAACCTAAGAATCAATATTACTGAAACCTTCTCACTTG
Organism: Alligator sinensis; assembly: GCF_000455745.1. NCBI lineage: Eukaryota > Metazoa > Chordata > Crocodylia > Alligatoridae > Alligator > Alligator sinensis. The sequence continues at coordinate 2,051,528 of NW_005841920.1, forward strand.
CACATGCCTGGTGATTTTAACTTTCATAATTATGGTAGCTATGAGAAAACCACAATGATGCTGCAGTGATTCACCACTTGACAGAGATTTCAAGCCACAAATACAAACTGTACATGATGACTTTTATGAGCTGCAGAGCCTAACTATCAAGGGACATGTCTATCAATGAAATATTAAGCAATTGCAGTTACCCTCGTTATAAAATTGCAGGGAAGTGTTTGACGAAACAAGAAGCAATGCTGAACCTCTGAGCTGAAATTCTAATGCCAAATATACTTTTCAAATCTGGTATTATCACATATGCTACAGATTAGATAGAATTGTTAAGGCTATTTGTCTGGTCTACAGTTAATCTGATGTTTTTTTTTTTCTTTCTTCTTTTAAGAAACTAATTTTGAAAGAGATTTTCCACCTACTTTTCTGACTCCTGTTCTCAAAAAGCAGAATCAACCTCTATTGAATTATTTAATTTGGTTTAGTTTTTAGTCTCCAGAGATGAAGCAGTATGCTTCCAGCCCTGACTATGAGCTTATTTCAGTTATACAGTAAAAACATGTCTGCATTTATGGAGTTAATCGTCATCTTATTAATTTTACTCAGACTATTTTTTTTTTTCAAGAGAAGCCTAATGAAAACCATGTTTATGTGCTCAAAGGCACAGAGGAAATTCATTACTCTGAGGAATAACACACTCCACAAGTGAAATGAAAGTAATCTTATTTATGACAGGAAGAGGCCTTCACTAGACTGAACTCCACCACACTTGGACTGATAGGAGCAGAATGAAAGAAGCTGCAAATTCAGGAATCAATTTCAAGTGAAAGCCTCCTCTCAGCAATAAACACGTTGGCTATTTAGTTTTGAAAACATTAAAATCCTTAAAAGGGAAATGAAGTACCTACCCACTGTTGTACCTACTACACATATTTACCAAAACGTGCTTATGAACACAACCCAACCCACCAGTGAAGTGCTAAATAAGGATGTATTCATTCATCTCTGACTTCTTTTCTCCACTTTAATGTAGGCATTTCTCTTCTCCAATATCACTGTGAATACTTCATGTCAGTATTCGCAATGATACATGCCTGTGTTGACATCCAAGTTCCCTCATTACCAGAGTTTGAATCAGTTTAATAGCATGGCTGTGGAATGTTAAAATTTACAGCTTTTGCCATTTTAAATTCTCTTTGGGTTGCTTTACATTTTTTTTTTTGGTGGAGGAGGTCTCAAACCTGTGGTTAACTCCGTTTAGGCAGATGAGCAGCCTTAAGGAGCTCTGTGTGGATGCAGCGGCTCATCTGTGTGAAGCAAGTTGTAAGACTACGGTCTTGATTTGAAAAATCAGCTTGATTTTGAAAGTCTCCAGGACCTATACATGAGTGCAAAATAGGCAACTTTTTAAACAGCAGAGGGGGAAGGACTCCCTCAGTACAATGCACTCTCTACCCAGCCCCCCATGCCTAAATATGAGAAAGGTCTGGCATCTGTTTTTACTTGTGTGTTTCTGTAACACATAAATAAAACACAGTTAAAATGTATATAATGTTAGATTAAAAATTTTTAAATTAAATATAATTTTAGATGCTATTGGAAAAATAGAGACAGACAGCATGCTAAGTACTATCACTACAACTGTTTCTGAAGAATAATAGATAATCTTTCTTATTTTTGAACAAAATGAGAAATGAAATGTTAGCATCTTTAAGTCGGACTGCGTGGGTTTTTACAATGTACTTTAAAATAGTGCTTTTATTCACAATGAAGTTGCACAGTGAGACAGATCTAACGCATCTGTATGTGCCTGCCATTTGTCTACCTGACAACACGTGTTTTACATTCCGTTTTTTAAGTCATTCTGTCTGAAAAGGAAAAGAAAGGGAAAATATTTATGGTTTTCATTTAGCAGTGAGATACTTTGTCCACAAGAAGGCACTGTGGGATAACAAATAAAAGTACAGTGCCATGTTCTTTGAGGTAACTGTTATTCATTCTCACTGACTTCTTGGCTCACTGAAAATAGTATGGGTTTATTTAACAACGTGAAGGACAGCTGCCCTTGTTGAAGTGCAGATGTTTGGCCAGTTTAAGTTTAGAAGCTTGACCACTGTTTGAGATCAGCTCTTTAGCCTTGTATAAGGAAACATCTGATACTGCTGCAGACCTGCCCTTATAGCGGCATTATTTCACTAGAGAAAAGAAATAAAAAAGATAATGTTTACATATATAGAAATTTATTTGGCTTGTCCTTTTCTATATTCCCTCTGCAATATCCCTTTATAGATCATGTGTGCATTTAAAAATGCTGTTTCTTCTTTTGTAATCCAGATTCTTCTCCTGCTTGATCCCACAACAGAATTTTAATCCCTTGTTTGCAACAGTTACAACCTGTTGTTATGGAAAGAAATATAAGCAAATTTAGCTTTATGAACACTTCTGGATCAAATCTGAATAGAAAATATAGGCAGAGAGCAAACTCATTTTAAAAAGACTGATGACTACTGAAGAAAATATGTCATACAGTATAATGTGTGTATATATTGAATATAAATTAAATATTTTAAATTACAGAAATAGGTGAAACATTATCTGAGTTTTAATTCTGAAATGTCTGAAGGTTGCTCCCAGCATGAACAGCTTTTTAAAATCTTATCCTGTATTTTACTTTTACTGAAGCTTTCTCAATGCTTTCCTCTAGATTGGAGCCTGTTGACCAGCAGAGTAAGATTAAAAAAAACTCCTTCCCATTAGACAAATGATTTATCTACTGACAGAGATAAGTAAGAAATTCTAGGCAGTGGAAGAGAACAGTGGCAGTAAAGTTTTCTTTTAGTTAAATTTTATCCTTCTTAGAAAATGAGCATGAAAGAGAATGAGAAACAGCTCTAAAATGGAGGAATGTCAATGTCCTGTCTGGCATCTGAACATCTTAAATTGTCAGAAGGAGCACAGCATGGTCCAAAATTCCCCTTGGGCATAGCAAATGGATATTATGGAACAATGGTACACATGAGAGAAGTGCAGCCTTGACAGACCTCCTTCTAGGAGGACTGCAGGGCTAGTGAGACTACCCTGGCTTCTCAGCTAAGTACAGACATTGAAAAAGCCTGAGCCTGAATTGATTCAATCATTGCAGGTTAGTCTAACCTGCATAGACTGAACCAATTTGCAAGTGAACAGACATTCACTTTTGATTCTGGAAATGCAGCCACATGCCTGTAGTGGCTCAGGCTAGAAGCTGGGGGGCACTTGAGTGAGTCCTCTCTTTCTTTCAGCAGGAGCTGCAAGGCTGGAGGGAAGCTGACCTGGGGAGGGGGATGTGGCCAGGCCCTGGCAGGCTGCTGAGTACAATTGGGAAGGGGTTTAAACCTCCACCCTGGCCTGCAGGGACCTCTACCAGGTTGTGCCTGGAAAGGTAAAGGGGAAGCAGCCCTTGCCAGGCTTGTTCCCAAGGAGGGGGGCGTGGCCAGACACTGGCTAGGGCAGTGCCTCAGGCAAAGGGTGGGCAGGAAGGAGGATTAAACTTCCCTGTCTGCTCTTGGGCACAGGGAGCCCAGCTGGGATCTGCCTAGCTTTCTGCCCCAGTGGCCACTTATGCAGCTGAAGCAGTGAGGACTAGGTGACAAAGGGGGGGAGGGGGGCAAGCAAGCCCAGCTGGGGATGCAGCCCAGTATACAGTGGGGGGTACTGCCCCCCCCAAGTCAAACCTCAGCTGGGGTCTGGGCCCAGGGAGGGGGGTTAAACGCCCCTTCCCCTGCTCAAACTTATGGCTGGCTGCAACTGTGGACTAGAAATCCCAGAGGCACCTGGAAGCAGGAAGCGGAAGTGATGAGCAACCCTGCAAAGTACTGCTGCTGTAATTCTGGATGGCAAATCCCAAAGACTTTGGGAGCAACAGGAAGAGGAAGTGAACACACGACCAGAGAGCCATGCTATATTACCCCCTGGCTTCTGGTGTGAGACACTGCAGGCACGTGGCTGCATTTCCTGAATCAAAGGTAAATATCTGCTCACTTTTGTTTCAATTTAATCTTTGCAGTTTACACTAACCTGCAAAGACTGAATTGATTCAGCCTATGGCTTTTTGATTGTCTGTACTTAGCCATTAAGTTTACAATAAATAAATATGTGGATATAAACATTCCTCTGGAGCTTTGCCACTTTAAATGATACGGAAATAGGGATATAGGAAGAATTTCCAAGAACTGGCAGTTACTACAAACAAGCAAGCTAGTTTTACTTCTTAGGTGCCAATCTTCCAACTGGATCCAATTTTGGATTAGGACTCATTTGTAAAATAAGTTGATTAAGAAGCAGTCAATCTTCATAGCCATAATCCATACAGAAAAAACCTTCATGGACCCACTGTGAGGTTGAGGAGACAGGGACAGTGACTTATAGGATCTAGGTCCCAATCAGGGCCTCTGAATGCTACCAGAATGTTAATAATGAACAGCAGCAATGAAACCAATAGGAATAAATTGAGTGATGCATGTGAAAGTAAATGAAGGGTGATTACACATTTGTGTTAACACTGCAAAGAAATATCCAAGCAAAATGTGATGTAGTACATGTGTCAGTGGAGTGCTCCACCCAGAGCAAATAGCTATACTGATTCCAAGACATGAGCCAGTATCTTTGTACCAGACTTTACTGTACTGTGCAGACACAACAGCTTGTTTGGAGCTAGCCAGGGGACTTCTACAGGCTGTTATTCTCCCTAGTAGAAATACACTTAGATTTTTAACCATATCCAGCTTTAATCATGTGCAATCTTCAGGAGACCCAGGTAAGGACTTAGGGTTTATATAGAACTATGTATATATTTATGAGTCTGGATTTTTGGTCCACTAAATCCACTTGGTGCAGCATAAATGGTCAGAGATCTCCCCAGTTTCTGGGGAAATAACTGCTAGTGGGAAGTCGGCCAAGGCAGCTCTACCACATCTTTAATCCCATTTGGGGTTAGGTCATGCTGCAGTGGAATGAGATTCCCTTCTCAAAGTATCCCTGCTCTACTCAGCTTTAGGGAAAAATCTAGCCCATTAGTTTTCTTTTTCCCCTCCTTGGCAAGGGACAGAAGTGACACATAAACCGGTTTAAATGATCAGAAACTGGCCTCAAAACCAGTTTCAAAATGGCTGAAACTGGTTTAAGATAAACCTGGTTGAATGTAGTATCAGACTTAACTGATTTGGGTGAAACCAGTTTATGAAACTTCTGTTCTAGACCCCTTCCTGGTTCAAGTTAAATCACAGTCCCCCAGCATGCTTTGCAGCCCTAGGTTGTGCTGTGTGCTCCAGAGAGCAGGGCTAGCCCTGCCCCTCTGGTCCTTAGCTGGAGCAGTGAGGGCTGGCTGACAAGGGGGCATGTGGAGGGCAAGCCTGGCTGGGGATACAGCCCGGTCTGTGGGGTGGGGTGGAGGGGGCTGTCCCCCCAGGCCAACCCCAGCTAGGGTCTAGGGCCAGGGAGTGGGGTTAGACACCCCTTCCCCTGCTCAAACTTACTGCTGGCTCCTATTGTGGACTACAAATCCCAGAGGCACCTGGAAGCAGGAAGAAGAAATGATGAGCAACCCTGCAGAGTCCTGCTGCTGTGATTTTTGGACTGCAAATTCCAGAGACCTAAGGAGCAGCAGAAAGAGGAAGCGAACACAAAACTTGTACATGCCAGAGAGCCGTGCTCTAGTGCCTGACCCCTCTGCCCGGCTTCTGGCCTGAGCCACTGCGCAGGCATGTGGCTGTACTTCCTGAATCAAAGGTATGTCTGTTCACTTCTTTTTTAATTTAATCTGTGCATTTTAGACTAACCTGCAAAGACTGAATCAATTCAGCCTCTTGCTTTTTGACTGTCTGTACTTAACTTTAAGTGTCTCTCCTTATTGCTGACTGCAATTGACAAATGCTTCAGCATTCAGAGGTTCCATTTGTTGCAGCTTCTCTAGCCACATATAGCTCATGCAGATGGTACCAATGGGAGTCCCTGGCACACTTTTGGGTAACAACTATATCCTTCCCAACCAGAAATAAATCTAATCATTCTCTGACAAACAGATTGCATTTATAGCGTTTATAGTTAGAGAGGAGTTTCCTTTAAATAGATTTCTGTATTATCTGTGCTGAAGATCATATATAAACCTTCTAGGAATATTCAGGAAATATAAATATAACAAAACTTATGCCAGCCTGACCTTAGTCATTAATAAGTATGCATAGCGTATGTTCATACATGACTCTTAGATTGTACATGTACAACCAAATTAACCTTTTGGACTGCTGGCATTTGAAGCATAATTTACCGCAACTGGTTTTCAAAAGCATATGCTGCGCTTTCCCCAGTGCTGCTAGTATTACAGAAATGCTATCCTATAAAATCAAATACAGTGATAACAGCTCTGATAAGAGTTAAATGCTTCATCTTTCACTACATATAGGTTAACATTTCTGGATACTAAACAGTAAGCTAATTACCGTTGTGTAGTTATAATTGTTTTTATTTCTTGTTTTGTTTCTATTTCTTTTATAGAAAATATTTTCATTTAAAATCTTCTCTCAAAAATGTTCCAGAAATATTCAGGGGGTGGGATGGAGCCAAGAAGAGCTTAGCATCTTTCCCCAACCATTAGTCTAAATCAGTGGTTTTTAACCTTTTTTCATTTGTGGACTCCTCGAGAGTTTTGAATGGAGGTGTAGACACCTTTGATTTGTAAGTATTCACATACTTTTTATTGATCATAATCATCTTTTGTGGACCCCTTAAATATAATCTGTAGAGCTCCAGGGGTCCATTGACCACAGGTTGAATACCACTGGTTTAAATTAAAATCATACATTTTCACTAGCATCATTGCTAAGTTCCCTACAGTTGGTCCCACACCATTGGTGATTATTACTTCAATGAGGTATGCAGTTCAAAGGCTAAAAGGCCAGTCTTATAAGCCTTCCTCTTATTTTTATTGCCCTGCTAACCAAGTAAGAGTATCAAGCCCATGGTCTGGTGAGTCAAGATGCAGCCTCTCTTCACACAACAGAGACATGGTACATGGGCTATGAGTATCCAATGCAGGAATTAACATGCAATCTCCTTTCTAAATGCATCTAGTAATAGCAGTAGGGTGACCAGCAATTATTTTGAACCAGACACCTCATTTTTAAATAGGCTTTTCTTTATTAAAGCAATAGTGGGATATACGTTAGTGTTGGTTCTCTAGAAATATGGGGCATTTATACACATACTCTGGGAGTGTGGGGGGAGGGGAGCACTTTAATTAGAGTAGCTCCGAGAGCTGCTTTAATTAAAGCACCTGGAGCTTCATGTGTATCAGTGTCCCCACACTGAAAAATGGCAGCTGGGGCACTTTAACGAAAGCTCTTTGAATGAACTTTGGTTAAAGTGCCCTCACTGCCATTTTTCAGCACAGGGACACTGAGACACATGATGCTGGAGTCTGCTGGAACATGGTAATTACCATGCTCCGGCAGACTGCTCTGACGTGCTATAATTACAGGGCATTGGATCTGCCTTGCTGCACGTGTATACGTGCCCGTGTATTTTAAATGACACTCTAAGGGCTTTCAGCAGACATAGGTTGTTGCTCACTGGTGTTAATTCTCATTACCTGAACCAAAAAGTTCCTCTGAAAAAAGTATTCATGGAGCCTGGGCTGACTGTAAAAATACCTATCAATAACACCTGCAATTGTAGGACTAGATTTGCTAGTGCTGACAGAGGGAGGTGTAAATTATACCTGCATCACCAAAGCCCTCTGCACCATAGAGCAATTCAATCTAACAGTAAAGTGTTGCTGCTGTCTCTCTTGAGGTTTATCTTAGTTCTGTTTAGCTTGCAGCTGAGAATGCATTTTACTTTGTAGCATGCAAAAAAGTATACTAGACAAATTGGGTCAAATCCAGGAGTGATGTAATAGGTGATCTAAGTTACATGCTATTAAGCCAATATACTATGTAGGCTGAGGGGCTTCTATTATGAATTGGTATCATTTTGTCACCAGTCTAATTTAAGATTAAATAGAGAAGTGCAACTTTGTCTTACAGTTTCTGATACTGTCCTGTTGTTTATTATTCCTGCTTCCACTTCACTTCTGCTTTCTCTTCTGTTCTCTTGACAATCCAATTTACATATTAACTAGACATGATCTTTCTGAGTTTGGAACAGTGTATCTAGTAGTCATTTACTATTTTTTTTAAATGACATGTTTAAATGCTGCCAAATGATATTTCTAGATATTTCTTGTGACAAGTCACAGTCAATTTCTGCTCCAGTTTTCAACTCCACTTGACTTAGCAAAGTTGCATGGACATAGCTGAGAATTTGGCCTTCAAAAGGGATGCCCTAATATGTATTTATTTATTTATATGTAGGACTATTTTAATGTTGTGATGGACTGGGCACATCATACTGATGGTGGGTTCTTTAAGGTGAATATACCATATTTACTAGATTCCAAGATGAGGTTTTCCCCCCATTTCACTTGGGGGGGAAAACGCCCCCATCTTGAAATTGAGTATGAGAAGGTAGATGGACAGGCATCTGCTATGGCTTCACCTCTGGCCCCTAACTGGAAGTAGGGAGAAGAGGGGTGGTAGATGTGAGGCTATGGGAGGGGGAAAAGCAGTGGGGGAAGTGACGGAGGTGGGCAAGTGGTGGCGGGGGGGGGAGGGGGGGGGGGGGGGGGGATGGGGGTGGCAAGGGCTTTGCCTCCCCCCCACTGCCTGCCCTGACACTATGTCCCCGCCTGCCCCCCTGCCACTACATTCCCCCTGCAGTGGGGCGGGGAGGTGTAATTTAAGATTACCCTCCAATAATTAGATTCTATAGATGGGAAATTATATCAAATTTATAAATTTTCCATGTATAGAATCTAATAATTGGGTGAGGGGGTTTCTTAAATGGTTGTCTTGAATTTCGGAAAATAGAGTAGTTGCCTTTGCTTTACCTGGATTAGCATTTTTTCTTAGACCAATAGTGCTTTCTTGTCACAAAAGTGAAAAACTAACTTATTTATGAAGAAATGATAGAATAAGTTACAAAAAAACAGCTATAGAAGTTCTCAATATTTCTCATTCATTCAAACTGAACAGTACTTTCTTTAATACAAACTATGTCAGCAGTTTCAAACGTGTGATCTACCGCTCTGGAGGAGTGTCCTTGCTGGGTGAAAGCCTTTTTAAGATTGGTGAGGTGGCGATCCCGGGTTTTCTCTTCTCTAGAGCCACCTGGATACCATGTGAAGAACTGCTGCAGTACAGAAGAAAAACACCCACAAATTGCACACCGCTGGTCATGATGTATCACCCATCCCTTGAACCTGTACGGAAAATCCTCAAAAAATTGCAACCCATATTAGAAAGAGACCCTATTCTTAAAAAGATCTTCCCAGAGCCACCCATCCTAGCCTTCAAACAAGCACTGAACCTCACCAACCTCATCACCAGAAGCAAACTTCCTCAAGCCCAGAACACACCAAAAGGATCCAGACCGTGCCAGGACAAGAAATGCAAAACCTGCCAACTCATCTCCACCACCCCACTATTACTACACCCCACAACAGAGCCATCAGCATTCCCAGGATCTTACAGCTGCACCTCCAGAAATGTAATATACCTCATCCAATGCACCAAATGCCCTGATGAAAGATATGTAGGAGAGACCAAACAACATCTGCGCACCAGAATGAATGCACACCGGAAATCCATCAAAGACAGAAACACCCAATTACCGGTGGGGGGCACATTTCTTACAGGAGGGCCACTCTCTCTCCAATCTCTCGGTCCTGATCCCCAAGGGAAATTTACACAACACTTCCCAGAGACGAGCCTATGAGCTCCATTTCATCAACCTGCTGGATACTAGAGATCATGGACTAAACATAGACATTGGATTTTTGATACATTATAATCTGCCTGGCAACTGACTCCCCAGCCCAGCCCCTGGCTTCTTTACTTTTCATTCCATCCAGGAAGAGCACACACCAACTGCTGCAGCTTCCTGAGCCTGACGAAGAGTTTTTGAACCTGAAAGCTTGCTTAATAACTATTCTCCAACCATTTGGGTTGGTCTAATAAAAGATATCAAATTCACCCAAGGAACCTTGTCTGCCTATGTCCTTAGACCAACACGGCTACAACCCAAACCCCTGCAACATTGTCAGTAACAACAAATTCTTAATCCAACTAATCTAACATATAGTAATAAAACTTAGAATACTCAAAGATAATTGTTTTATACAAAGTTTTGCTCCAAGTGTTTTAAACAGGTTAAAAATGGGAAGTTTTCAGATGACAAGGCAATTTCTGAAATATTCTCAATGCAAAACATTTTAGAAATAGTTTGATGCCTGGCAATGAGAATTAAGGCAGGGTCTCTGGAAAAACTCTAGCTGGTTCAGAATGTCATAGTCTTCCAGTCCATTAATGCAGAGCTAAATTCCTGCTCTCCATCCAAAAAGCCTCCATGCACAGGCCCTGAATTACCTCAAGCTTTCCTCCCCCACTCTGAGTTGAGTTCCTATGAGATTACTAGAGCTGTGCTCATCAGAAGAAGAGAAACTGCTTGCAACTAGAATGAAACGGATACTCCAGCAGATAGAGCCTTCCCAGGAGCCAGGCCCAGGGTGTTGAATTCCATTTCAAAGGAGTTGAGGGGCAAGAATGTCGACAGTCAGGGTGAAATCCAAAAAGCTAAACCTACGGATTATCCAAAATCAAAATTAAGATTCCATAAAGAAAATAAACCCAAAACTTGAAATATGTTTGGCCCCAATAAGTGGACAATAGGACACCATTTCTGCCCAGTAACTACCTGTCTTGACAATCCCTTGGCTGAAGCCCAGATCTCAGACAGTGAGAGACCTTAGGTATTTAGTTATCTTGGAACAATTTCAAGGCAGTCTCCTTGGGAGCAGGCATGCTTGAGTAGACCCAGCTATCCTAAGAGAACAGAAGCTGCTTGATGCATTGAAGGGTATTTAGACACTGAAGCTGCAGTGTCTTGCAGACATTAAACCCCGCCCCCCAAAAAACTGGCACTTTAAACTTCACGCTGTCCCATGCTGAGACAATAGAGGCAGTGCATTAGTTGCAATCAGCTCGCAACAGCTCGTCCTGTATAGATCCGGTGCTTTAGTGGGGCTTTTTTGGCACTTTTATCTAATAGCTGATTGAATACACTTTAGATATATGTGCCAAAAAGCTCCGCTGACGTGCACAAGCTATACACTTGCTGCAGAGCTGGATCGAAGTAATGTGCTGCTGCTTCCAGTAAAATGCATTTTTGGGGGGTATTTAATATCTGCAAGCAGCCTGAGATGCTAAAGGGGCTGTAGCATCTGGGCTGCTGTATGTGTGACTGAGAATGCTACAGAGAGAAAATGCCTGGGATCAAGGAACTCCAACTGAGCCCCAAATTAGATCTGTCCAGGCTTTCTGAGCATCTGCCACTTGCTTCATTCTGGGATTTAAAAAGTTAAACCCTTGAACAAGTCTGGCCTCTGTGGGGCTCTCTTCACAGCTTCTGAACTGTGTCTGAGAGCAGTGTGGGAATGGTACCTATTTGTGCACAGGTGTATGTGAGAGCAAGCAAAAAACCTGAATGGGGAAAAAAGACAATGAAAGGAATGAGACGATAGCAACAGCTCTTCATTCTGTCACTATATAAAGGCCTAGTCTACAACCGCTAAGAAACGTGACGACTACTAGCATGTTAAGTTAATAGCTCCTGTGGGGCCAGCCCTACTCCCGGAGAAGTTAAGTGGAAAAAACTCTCGCTTAAATGAATGGGAGCAGGGAGCAGTCCCCATTTTGTTATATACTGAAAGTAAGTTTGAACTGTAAGTGGACGAACAGTAGTTTTCCCATCACTTTTGGTTTGTTTGCCTCTCTGCCACGCAAAGAAATGTTTATGAAAGTTCCTCTGTAAAAGTCATTTGCTAAGTGGAAGAATTTCTCATTTTCTTCCTCAAAGAAGAATACAAAACAAAACAAGAAACCAGCTATGTTTCCTCTGTGCTCTCAGTTATTTTCCTTGTTTTAAACTGCACAAAATAAATTCTTCCATATGGCTGCACTGTGACACAAAATAACCAATTGTTGTCTTTGACCTGGTGCTTAGTTTAGGCATCTGAAACAAAGGCATTTATGATCCCGAGTATTATGCATGCTACACAATGGTTATGTAGCCAGTATTGTTTTACTTTTGTCTGTTTGTAACAAGCTACGAGATATATTCCCTGGTGGAGGTAGTGGGCCAACTGTGGAGCAAAATTAAATTAAGGCAAGAAGCACTGGGAATGTTTGTTTGTGTCTGGGTCAAGAACTGTTGCAATAAGATCTCACATTTCATGGACACAGTCAGTGCCAGGTCAGTTTACACAGGGGAATGTCAAACACACCCAATAAAACAGTATTTTCCAATGAAACTCTTGTATTTAATTGCTCTGAAGAGTTTCTTGAGATTTCTCATGGAAGAGACTTTCTAGAAAATATGAAACCATTCAATGTTTCTTGTAAAATAAGCCAATGGGCAAAGTTTCAAAGTCAGTCTTACTGCTTTATGGTAGCAGTTTGCACTGCCTACCTTGTACTGTACTCTATTTGTGAGGATTTTCCAGGTATAATCTTCAGACATTTAAAAAAGTTCATACTGTAAAAATTCCAGATTGAAAAATTAGTAAAGCTGGGAAATTGGACACTTTATTTTGCATGCTTGCCATAAACTTCATGACCAAGATAGTAGAGCTCCTAAATCTTTATTTAGCTATATAAATCATAGTTTTCTGGGTGTGTTTGAAATTTGAAATACTAATACATCTATAGATAAAAAATAAAGTTAGAAAATCTTCCCCTTTCATACCACTGTTGCATTAAAAATCTGCCCTTTCCTGTGTGAGATCAGGTAGGTTAGTTTATAAATCTGAAAAAAACCCAGAGTAGATTTACAGTGGACATCAATCAGAATCAAGGTTACATTTCAAAGAAATCCAAGTGTATCAGGTAAGATACAAACAGTTAAGGTGCCCAAACTTTAACTCTTCCTGGTGGTGTCCTCATGCAATAAAAACATTGTTGGAGCACCTAAGTGCTTGTGATTCCCAATTAGTGGACTCATCGTGTTGCTACTAGGCAAAGCTAAGGTATTTGTGTGCTTTTGCTGTGTATTTCTTACCTGAATATATCTGACTGTCTTTGAAGTGAAACCTGAACTCTGAATTTCCTGATTATAATCCCTATTCTAGATAATTATGCCATCCCTCTAATATTTTTCTACCTTTAAATTAGTGATACTATGCTCATAGTCAAGTCCATTTTACTGTAGCTTTAGCTCTTAACAAGTAAAAAGCAAACTAGTCAACAATTATGTTAACGAGTCTGGTACTAACTCATAAGGGAGGTAGGGAAAATCCAGCCCCTGTGTCCCAATATCTTGAGGGTTTTAGAAATCCCCCTGCCACTTTCTGGCACTGTTTCTCAAGAAAACTTTCAATTGAAGCCCAAATTATTATGCTGCAAAGAATCTTTAAAGAGTAGCAACAAGTGGGTGGTTACTATACCAGAAAGAGTTCATGACTACAGTCCCATCTCCTCCATACCACAGACTCATTACAACCTAATTTCTTCAAATTTAATCTATACAAAAAATTCAGTTGATTTAAAATATGACATAACAAGAAAAAGACTGACATAGATGCTAAAATTCTTAAAGAATCCCAAATCTGAATTTAATTTAATGTATAACCAAATCAAGGAGATACCTGTCAGTTTTCAGAAAACTAATCCAAAGGAAAACGGGTGTTAGTTTGGAGACGGTATACTATTTCCCTCCCATGCACAGCAATGAGGTGAAATTAAGCTGAACAAAGAGTTTTGCTTCAAGTGCAAACCAGAATGCACAAGTAAATATAGAAACCTTACCATAATTGTTTACAATTATATTAAATTCCATTAATATCCCATCTTCTTTTCCTCCTTCCCTTAGTAACCACTTGCTCCTCTATCTAGTCCATGTCTTACCTTCACTCTGAACTATTCTGTAAGCATTTCCAACCATTTCACAAAACTCCATCATAGCTCTCTATCTGCACTCTAATTGAGAATCAAATGGCCATGGATATGCCTTCCATTACAATTTCAGTCCCTCCCCAAAGCAGAATTACTACTTTCAGACTAATTTCAGGCTCTGACTCTCTCTTAAGGATATCAGGAAAAATTACCAATTCACTTATTTAATCCTTTAGTATCATTCCCATGAGTTGTAATATTCTGAGAAAGGAGCAACTGGATTCCAGAACTCAAACTTGGAGACATGGGCTGAGCACAGAATGCCTAATGCAACTCTGCATAGGAAGCTTACAGGAATTTGGTGGCCCAGCAACTAAAGAAACACACTTTTCTTGTACAGGACCCTAAGGCTAGGGACCGACATTACACATACACCAGTTTAGGTGATCAGAAACTGGTTTGATCTTATAGCAGAACAGATGTTCACTGCACATAAACCAGTTTGAGAATGGCTGAAACCAGTTTGAGATAAACCTGGTTGAATGTAGTATCAGACTTAACTGATCTGGCTCAAACTGGTTTATGCAACGTCTGTGCCAGACCCCTTGCTGGTTTAAGATAAACCAGACACCCCCAGAATCGCCTCATGCTCTCTGGGCTGGGCGGGGCTCTCTGCTCCACAGTAGGGCTGGCCCCTCCCCTCTGCTCCCTGGCTGGACCTCAGCAGAGACTGCAGGCTGCTCCCTTCCTCCCCCTGACCACTCCCTGCTAAAGCAGGAATTCCCTACTCCCCTCTGCCTTGCTGAGGAGGTGTCTGTGTATTAGCTAGCAGACCACGTGCTGGCTACGTATGGTGCTGAATCAACAGGCAGAATCAATAAGTAGCTGGTAATGTCCTTCTTTTATTAATTGGGTGATAAACATTGTTATCAATTCCCTGCTGGGCTAATATGCCTCCCCTCCGCTCCATACTGTAAAAGGAAGGGTGGGCTGCTCTAATGCCCCCCAGCTTCTAGCCTGAGCCACTGCAGGCATGTGCATTTCTGGGATGTCTGTCCAGTTACAAAACTGATTTAGCCTATCCAGGTTAGACTAATCTGTAAAGATTGACTCAATTCAGGCTCAGGCTTTCTGAATGTCTGTCCCTAGCCTAAGAGTCCAGGAGTACTGCACCACCCAGGGTGACCTGTTACTCCATCACAAGATGTTATAAAGTTGTTTAAAAACCAGTACCTATCTCAATCTGCACTTCTTCTGAGAAACCAAAAAGGTTTTCCTTTAATTTTACTACTAAAGAAAGCAGGAGCCATATAGGAATTTATACTTAAAAAATTAACGTAAGGTAATTTGAGGAAAATATAATTGCTATGCTGTTAGAAAATATCCAGCAATTTAGGTTTGTATTGTTCTAACCTTACTGCTTCCCATGTTCATTGCTCATAATTACACATGCTTATAATTCCTCAATTTCTATAATTCCAATTAATGATCTAAAATTTTATTGCTGTTATAGGTAAATATCTGCTAGTGCTGGGGTGGCCAACTTGTGACAAGTGCCACAAGTAGCATGGGCAGCCTCTATGCGTTGGGCACAGCAGATTGAGGAAGGGAGAGGCAGCACAGTGGCTGATGCAGCTGGTAGCAGAAAGCAAAGTAGAAGATTAGGCAAGAAGCATAGGGCAGGAAGCAGAAAGCAACCCGGCACTTTGGTGCAGAAAGGAGAGCAGCAGGTTCAGTAGGGGAAAGTGGATGCAAAAGGCATTTGGGGAGGGTCTGGTGCTAATCTGTGGAATGCCTGGGAAAAAGGATTTGCCCTCACTGTGCTATTGTTGTCATCATAAACTCTGTTTCAAAGGTTCATAGCATAGTTGTATCGGTTCAAGTGGCTGATGACTGGAATCCAACGCAACCTAGGAATATGCTGGATGAAATCTCGGTTTGTTGAAGTCCAAAGGAGATTTGCCATTGAACTTTAATGGGATAAGGATTTCACCCATTACCTTTAGGCATCCTGAGAAAAACAAAAGCAAAACAAAAGCAAAACCAAAGAAAAAGCTTAATATATATTTTGGTTGTTTTAAATGTTAAAGGGATATAAATTTTAGTTAACTTTATTAAAATTCTGTGTTGTACTTGCATAATTCATGATTAAAAAAAATAAATCTGTGGTATGATTAGTCTGTATAATGACGGACAAACTATATTAACTCCTCTAGATAAAAAAAACTACTGAAATTTACTAATCAGCCACATAACATGTGTGGAATATTTTTTAACATTTCATAAGTAGTTTAACATGTGGTCTTAAAGTTACACATGTACGCCAGCTGCACTGACACAAAAATAAACTTCAGAGCTCGAAGGGCCCATTTTAAGATATATTTTAGGTCAATATTCTGCAAACTAAGAGCTTGAGCCTGTTGTTGTTAGTCAGGCAAGACTCTCATTGACCTCAACAGCTGCAGCCAGAAGTGGGTAATGCATCCCAGCAAGCCTCTGATGTAGAGAAGTTTCAGCATCAGGCGAATGAGCCATTGGCTTCCATGATGAATACAAACCACCAGAAGAAATTGTGAGAAGCAATGGACTACTACAGTTCCGGTTTTGAAGGGGGAAAAGGAAAAGCAGCTTATTCTATGCTCAGTAAAAGTGTGTGGTTGGCTAGAGGGGAGTGAGTGGGGCAGACGGGCTGTAGAGAAGGGAGACAAGACTTTACAGTCTTTAGATTTATTTAGGTAAGTGAACTGTAAGTTGTTGGGGTTTACACTTTACTACAGCATATGGTTTCCTCTCCATGCTACAGGGTTGGTTTTTTTAAATAAAAAAAACTGTATTTAAACATGGTTCCAGTTAGTCCAGTTAATTAGGACAGGGTTTTTGTCCCTTGCTAAGCAGTGCTATGTAGTCCCCTATTGTTTAAATCTATGATATGGTTTTATAACATGATTGTTCCACGGCTCTTAGAAAGTATCCTGATTAATTCTTGTCTAAAGCAGAATTCCTGATGCGTTGTTTCTGAGCACATTTCTGTCTTTAACGTGGCAAAGGATCAACAAAACTTAGAATTTCAAATTCAGATAAATGAATTTCCTTTTCAGCATTTGTTTAAGGCAGTATCCAATAGTAGCATTACTAATAACAATACCCAGCCAATAATGCTGCCAAAATCAGTGGTTAGTATAAATCAGTTCAAGCTGCTGTTGAAAAAGAGAACAAAAGGACTGCCAACCAGGGGAACCTAGCAAAGAAGGAAATGTATAGAATTATTTGAGGAAAGGTTGAGCCAACACAATACGAAGGGAAGTTACAGAGAGAAGTTACATCAGGAGACATTAACTGCAGTATTCTAGGTCAGGTGCCAGATCTCCGTATGTCCACTGATTCATCTGTAGGAAGGGGGATAGGGATAAAAGTAGCATTTTGACAGCACCTTTCTGCTCCCTTTCTCCTAGTTGCTGTTGGACCAAGTCAGGGCAGTCTCAAATTTATGTTAATGTGGCCCCATGGACAGCAGCTAGGAAGGAAGGGATTAGTCTACCAGCCAGAATTGCTGAAGCACATTCAGCAGAATCCTATTTCAGTTTATTTGCCCAAATGGCACGTATTCAGCCATGTAACTGCTTGGCCTCTTGGGCAGCCAAGAGATGGAAATATATGGGGCCAGGAGGAGGAAAAAAAGCCAGAGGGCAGATGGCTTTGAGAGATGGATGCTGTCCTGGATAAGAAGGGGCCTGGCTGCTAGCTTGGCCACTTGCTCACAGTGGGGTAGAAATTTTCCCTCTGCTCTTCATCCATTTTATCCAAAGAACATTAAATATAAGGGGCAGTGGCCCAACTTCAAGATGAGAGCTGGGAAAAGGAGAACTGGAGGATATGTCACCTGTGGCTGGGTGTTTAGAGCACTGCTAGGAAACAGGAGAGATGTAGGTTCCAAGCCCCTTGTGCAAGGGTGACCTAAAATCTAGGTCTTTCTCTTCCCATGAGTGCCCTAAACAATGGGTAACAACATGCAAAAATTTGCCTCTCCATTTCCCTCTACTTAACAGGTTTTTGCCCTGCTATAGTTTCAGCACTTGCACTCACACAGGTACGCACATATAAAATAGAATACCTGCCCAAGTGGAGTGTAGCCTACTGAACACGCACAGATGCCACGCAGAGGCTTACAGGTCCACACTGCACATAAAATAGGTTCACTAACTGTGCCTAAGGGCCAGAAATGACTGTCACACAGCTGAGCAACTGCCATTTGGGCATGCAAAATGAAACAGGATTCTGCCCATTATGCTCTGGTTACTCCTTTCCCTGCCCCTGTTTTATGCTGAGTATCTGTGTTGTGTCACCCTGTCACCTGCTGAGCCTCCTCCTACGACAGAAATCTTTTGCTGCCTAGTGTAGCTTTGAGCAATAATTCAGGACTACCCTATTTCCCCACACTGTTTTAAAACAGAAACAATATAGAGCCAGATCCTTAGTGATTTAAAGCATCACAACTCAGCTGAAATAAATTGGAGACCAAGGCAAGTCCCAGATCTTGGTGCCTCAAAAACATCTGACTGCACAGTCAATTCAAATGTCCATTTGGAGACAAAGTCTTCATAATTATAAATGTATGGAGACTATTCATTCAGACAGCACTAATTACAGAAAAACTCCTGTTAGTGCATCTCTAGGAAGAACATCAGCAAAGCTATTTTAAAATAAATCTTTAATAGGACATCTGAATAAAAGATTACCACCATATTTTAGACAGGAATGTCACACATCCCAGAAAAAAAAATCTTGAAATCATATTTTTATCTGAATGCCAGTCTCACCACTTGTATCAACATAAATTAATATAAACAAAGTGAAGTCTAGTCCACTCCAGTGCATGATATGTATTGCAATAATATCTGCCTTCTGTTTTCATTTACAGGTCGGAAAAGGTTCATAAACTCTGCCTTTCTTATTAAAGACATGTAAAATTCTAATTTCTTCAATGAAAGATTTTTTTTCATATTGTGTGTGTATTATCATTACTTTTGTCATCATTATTATGATAAATGAAGACAATGAGATTTTCTTATACACTTTCTAAATTTCCATGATGATTCTGCAAGGTTTCTTCATTTCTATCATGCACAAGATGCCCACAAGTGATCAGAAACTGGTTTAAATCTGTAACAGGAGAGAAGTTCAGTGTACATAAACCAGTTTCAAAATGGCCAAAACCAGTTTGAGAAAAACTTGGTTGAATATAGTATCAGACTTAACTGATTGAGGTCAAATCTGTTTATAGAACTTCTGTCCCAGACCCCTTTCTGGTTTAAGTTAAGCCAGAGTCCCCCAGCATCCCAGCAGTCCTGGGCTGGGCTGTGCTGTCTGGCTCCAGCAGAGCAGGGCTGGCCCTCCCCTCTGCTGTCTAGCTTTAGCAGGGGCAGGGGTGTGGCCAGGTGCCACCCCCCGTGAAGCCAAGGGGACAGGGAAGGGGTTTATTCCCCACTTCCTCCCTGTCCCACCAGCACAGACCCAGGCTGGGGTCTGGCAGACAGGGGCACAGCAGTCTCACTCACTGCTGAAGTGGCGGGGGCTATGGTCATCCCCGGCAGTAGCATCCAGTGAATGGGGAACAGAGGCGGGTTTAATTCCCCCGTCCCTCCCCTGTCCCACCAGTGTGCCGGGGTTTGCTTGGCTGGGGTGGAACAGCCTGTGGCAGGGCCCTTCCCCCTGCTGCTGCAATGGAAGGGGTGGGGGCAAAGCCAGACACTGGCATGGAATGGCCCCCTGAGGCGAAGCGGGCAGGGAGGGGGTTTATTCTCTCCTCCGTCCCCTACCCCACCAGAGGAACTGAGCCAAGGTCTGCCTGGCCAGGGTGCAGCAGCCCCTGTCAAGCATTTCACACCCCACCCATCTCTGGAGTGGCAGGGGGCATGGCCAACCCTGGAAACAGCCCCCAGCAGGTTTAATTCCTCCCCTTCCTGCCCTGTCCCACTGGCATGGACCCAACCCAGGGTCTGCCTGGCTGCGACAGAACAGCCCATGTCAGGGCCTCTCCCCGCTCGCTGCTACAGTGGCACAGGTGGAGACATGGCCAAATGTTGACTGGCATGGCCCCTTGAGGAGAAGCAGGCAGGCAGGGGTTTATTTCCCCCTCCCTCTCTTCTCTCCTAGGGAACCTCAGCTGGGGTCTGTCTGGCCAGGCACAAATAGCAGAGGCAGCAGCTGGAACTGGTAGACCCCAGCTGCAGTCCCCTGGGAGGAGAGGGGATGGAGGGGGGAATAAACCCCCGCCCTGCCCCCTTCGCCTCAGGGGGCCATGCTGGGCCAGCATCTGGCTGCTGCAGTAGCCGGGGGAGGGATGTGAGGGAGAGGGGACCCTGACATGGGCTGCTCTGCCCTGGTCAGGCAGACCCTGGCTCAGGTCTATGCCAGTAGGACAGGAGGGGAATTAAACTGCCCTCCAACCCCTCATTCGCTGGAGGCTGCTTGCCAGCAGCAAGCAGGGTGAAATGACTGACAGGGGCTGCTGTGCACCTGCCTGGCAGACTCCAGTTGGGGTCCATGCTGGAGGGAGAGAGGGGGAGGAAATTAAACCCTCCTCTCTCCCCCACTTGGTTGAAGCTGCTGCCAGGACTGGCCATGCTCCTCCACCACTTGAGCAGTGAGGGGGGAGGGTGGGAAATGCCTGGCAGGGACTGCTTCTCCCTTCTCTCTCCAGACACACCTGGCTGGGGTCCCTGCAGGGAGTTTAAACCCCTCCTCAATCATACTCATCCTGCCGAGGCCTGGCTACACCTCCCCCCACCCCAGCTGACTTTCCCTCTAGCCGAGAGCTCGTTTTAGTGCCCCCCCGGGCTTCTGGCCTGAGCCACTGCAAGTATGTGCCTGCATTTCCAGAATCAAAAATGAATGTCTATTCACTTGCAAATCAGTTCAATCTACACAGGTTACACTAACCTGCAAAGATTAAACTGATTCAGGCTCAGGCTTTTTGAATGTCTGTACTTAGCCATAATGCCTAAGTTCATTTAAACAATGAAGACAGCTTCTTATTCTTAACAGTCTCATTTAATTTTAAAACGTGCATAAGATATTTCATTCTCTTATATAACAACTACGCTGTACCTCTTGAAGAAAGAAATACTGTTCAGAGTTAACAGAGAATGGCCAATCATCTATGTCCTCTGGAGTACCAGGTCTGTTGCTCCAGGAATGGAGATAAGACTGGTCGATAACGAACATCTACTTGAATGAAGATTGATCCAGAGGCATGACTTCTCTCCTGTTCCGTGTAAGGAAGGATAAGACTTCCAATGGACCTTTCTAGTGTATATGTTTGGGGGGCTGGGGGAACAACACAGCCAGACTTCACCTTTATTGCCACCAAAAGAAAATCCATATTAGGGAGCACTGGAAAAGGCTTGGCAGAACACGTGGACAGCAAGGCACTGATTACAGAGATAAGAGACAAAAGATGCCATCATAGACCAAATAATGAATATGCAACTGAAGAAGCCAAGTGATTTGTTAGAAGCTTGGGATAAACCACATGCAAATATATCATTTTTGTGCATCTCCAAGGAATGTTCAGTATTTGTGTTTCCTGTATTTCTTTAAGTTCCAGAAACAAATCAGTGCACATTTAGGAATTGCGCCTAGTCTCCTCATTTCCCTAACTCTAAAACACTTCCATTGCCATACTACTGTGATACCAAGAAAAGCACCATTATCTTCTCTGAATGAAGCCTCATCCATTTACCCTCTTATTCCTCATAATTTTCTCAGTCTGCATATAGCATATTTGCTTCCCTGCTTTCTCAATTAAGTTTCTTTCTCCAAAGCACAGAATAAAAGCCACCAGATAATATTAGCACGTGGCATATGAAAACTCAATTTTTCTGTTTAGCATATACATCATTAACATTTTCCTCTCAGAGTTTATACATTTTCACAGCCTCAGATTTGCATCCATAGAAAGCCCACAATGACTTTTCCTCTATATTTGCAAACCAAGATTTTGCCAATTATTTAGTGTTTTTAGAAGATCGGGAACAAGCACTGTTTAGCTTTCACTGAATTAAGAGAGCATTTGAGTATTATTGTACAGTATATACTCTCAGCTGCTTTTTTTTCTGGCTCTCAGACGTTCAGATTTTTACAGCCACATTTGGCAGAAGTGTCATTCTTGCTAGAACTGATCAGACTCCAGAATCCAATCCACCCCTTTGTGGTGAGAAAACTACGGCTATGTTTGGTCAGAGCAAGGAAGAAATGAGCTTAAAGCTCTCTAGTCTATGGAAAATGTGTGCCAAAGTGCTTTTGAAAGAGACTTATTCAACCTAGCTTTCTCTCAGATTTTTTAGGAAGGGACGCCTCAGATAATTCCAATATGTAAATGCCAAGGAAACAGTAAGAGAGATTTACTTCACTTTTTATTAATGTACAAGAAAGCAAAGAAGGAGGTTCACAGTTCACTATGTCACATCCGTATCTGATTCCATTATGTGGAGGCAAAGTCTGGAGAAATGATATCATGCTTTTCTTCATTCAAATAGAAGGAGGAATACCATTTATTTATTTAAACTGTAGAGCCCCACACAGCTAAACAAAGAGGTAGTAGTAGTAGCCTCAGAAGCAGGCTCAAACAGCACAAACAACACAGGATGGTTAAATGCACTCTTATGAATAGTTTTCTATGATAACATGTAGGGCTGTTGCAACTGAAAATTTTTTTTGAGAACCTCTCCTATACGTACTTCACTAGTGCTCAGATACACATATGTACTTTCAACCCTGAGATTACAGATCATAAAGAAAAGCTGGGATAGCCCTAACAAAAAAATGAAACGTAAGATATTTGTCAGTTTTTTCAGTCTTCTGGACTTTGGTGGAGTAGAAGCTAGAATTGTAGTCAAGAAGACAGTGGTAATGTTCTGTTGAACCAGAGTCTTCGGAGGACCTTCTTCCAGTACAGGGAAAACAGGCTGATGTAGAACATTCATGGGGGTCATTAATATGTCTCTCCAAGGTGGTTGAGGTCTTAGAGAGTCAGGAAAGTGAGTCCCCTTTTTAGGTGTCTGTTGATCTAAACGGCAAGACTTCTTGCCCTTACCTTTGACGGCTGCTTGGTAATCTTTGCTTAATTTGCTTGGCAACATTTCCCTTCATTGCTTCAGACAAATAATGTTGATGGCCTACCTCTGAACCATGCAACTTTATGGACTTGGTTTCTAAGTGAGCCATCACAAGCTAGTGTTAATTTTGGAAAAGCTGTTTAAATCAACAACTTTAAAATATTTGCTGTTTTGCATGCCAAGAAAATTGAAGTTGGTTATTCCCACCCCCAACTCCAAAATATCAAAAAACTATATATATAAGACCACTTACAAGGAA
The DNA here is from genome assembly GCF_000455745.1 of Alligator sinensis. Taxonomy (NCBI): domain Eukaryota; kingdom Metazoa; phylum Chordata; order Crocodylia; family Alligatoridae; genus Alligator; species Alligator sinensis. The sequence continues at coordinate 2,074,918 of NW_005841920.1, forward strand.
GTTGGCACAATTATTTGGGTAAAAAACTTTTTAAATGACATCACGTCATCAATTTACATAAGGTAGAACATAAAGATTCTATAACAATAGCTGACTAAAGGAGAATCTTAGCAAAGATCAGTCAGTGAGTATTTAAACAACAGGAAGATTAAAAATAAATTTCAACAAATTTACAATCCATTTAGTCATCCTCCTGGCAAGTAAAGCAATTTACTGTAATCTTTCTATTTTAGAACAGCGCTATAAATCAAACAGATTAACTTTCAGAATTTTTATCTCGATAGAGAAAAGCTACTTTTGAAGCCCATCAAGATGAAACCCAATTTAAAACTTTAAATTTAAAAACTGAATATAGAAATAAGTATATAAATACTTATTATGTATTTTCTATGGCTGTCAAATGATTAAAAATTTGTATCACAATTAGTTGTGCAATTAAAAAAATTAGTCACAATTAATTGTGATTTTAATTGCACACTAAAACCTCAAAATTATGCACAGAAAAACTCAAAATTATGCAGGTACTTTGTATGGTTGAGGTGGGGGGGGGGAGTGGGTATGTCTGTGAGGTCTGGAGCCCAGTGAGGGGGTGGTCCTTGCACACCGTGGCAAGATGTGGGGCACTATGGGTCCGGAGTGATGGCTGGGGGGCTATGGTTTGGGAGTGAGGAGCGGACACATGCAGACAGACAGAGACACAGACACAGACAGTGTCCAGCACATAAGTCTGTGGAGGAGGAGGGGTGGGGGGGGGGGCAGATCTAGGCCCCCATGGTGATGGAGGGAGTGGGGCAGGGGCAAGGATGAATGGGGCTCTGTGGCAAGGGCAGGTCATAGGACATACCTGCAGGTGGCTCATCCAAGGGCGTGAGGGGGAGGCTCCTGGCTGCTATGTAATCCTGGGGGAGGCACGGGGGGCATATGCCCCCCTGATTTGTGCACAAGGCGGAGGCGGGCTGCCTGCTGTTGTCTGAGGCTCTCCACCCTGTTGCCTTTGCCCCAGGAGCCACGTGCTTGCCACGCTGCATGTCCCCTGCCTGCCCAGCATCGGGAGGCACATGGTGTTGTGTGGCTCCCAGAGCAAAGGCATCAGGGCGCAGAGCACCAGCCCGCAATGGGTAGCCTGCCTCTACCCCACACACAACTCTGGGGGGCATGTGCCCCCCATGCCTCCCCTGGGGATGCATGCAGCAGCAGGGAGTTGTGCTCCCCTGCACTTCTAAACAAGCCTCCTGCTGCTCTGTCCTATGACCTGCCCTGACACCAGAGCCCCACTCAGCACAGCCCCTGCATTTGTTCCTGCCCCACTCCCTCCAAGTCGCCCATGTTAGATAACAACCTATTTCCTTTTAATTTTTTTGCCCTCTCAAATTGTATGGGCATCCCTTGGTTTGTGGACTGTGAGGAAAGCAAGACACAAGCATGAGCTGACATTCTAAGAGACTAAACATTATGGCAGATAAAGATGATATTGGTAAATTCATAGATTCATAGATTCTAGGGTCGGAAGGGACCTCAATAGATCATTGAGTCCGACCCCCTGCATAGGCAGGAAGAGGGCTGGGTCTAGATGACCCCAGCTAGATGCATATCTAACTTCCTCTTGAAAACCCCCAGGGTAGGGGAGAGCACCACCTCCCTTGGGAGCCCATTCCAGACCTTGGCCACTCTAACTGTGAAGAAGTTCTTCCTAATGTCTAGTCTAAATCTGCTCTCTGCTAGCTTGTGGCCATTATTTCTTGTAACCCCCGGGGGCGCCTTGGTGAATAAAACCTCACCAATTCCCTTCTGTGCCACCGTGATGAACTTATAGGCAGCCACAAGGTCGCCTCTCAACCTTCTCTTGCGGAGGCTGAAGAGGTTCAGGTGCCCCAGTCTCTCCTCATAGGGCTTGGCCTGCAAGCCCTTAACCATACGAGTGGCCCTTCTCTGGACCCTCTCCAGGTTATCCACATCCCTCTTGAAGTGCGGTGCCCAGAATTGCA
>NW_005841920.1:2077655-2112785 GCF_000455745.1 Alligator sinensis
TGGGGACCACATTGGCCTTTTCCAGTCCTCCGGGCCCTGGCCCATGCGCCATGAGAGTTCAAATATTACCGCCAGTGGCTGTGCAATGATGTCAGCCTGTGCCTTCAATACCCTCGGATGGAGCTCATCCGGGCCTGCCGACTTAAAGGCATCCAGTTCCTCCAAGTGACTCTGCACCATCTCAGGGTCTCCGCATGGTAGTCTGGCGCCCTGCTGCTGCCTCTCCACAATCCCAGTGAGAGACTTGTCTTGCCCCTCACTTAGGAACACTGAGGCAAAGAACTCATTAAGGAGTTCAGCCTTGTCCCCCCTGTCCGTCACCAATTGCTTCTGCCCATTTAGTAGGGGTCCTATTCCACCCTGGGCTTTCCTTTTACTCCCTATATAGTTGAAAAACAATTTCTTGTTATCCTTAACTTGGGATGCCATCCTCAGCTCCATGGTAGCTGTGGCCCGTCTACCTGCCTCCCTACAAGCGCGAGCAGAGGAGGTATACTCCTCTTTGGTAATCTCTCCCTGTTTCCACTTTTTATATGCTCCCCTTTTAGCCCGTAGGCTGCTCTGGATCTCTCTGGTCAGCCAGGGAAGCTTTCTGGCCCCTTTCCCTCTTTTTCCTCGCATCGGGATCGTCTCCCTCTGTGCCCGAAGGATCATTTCCTTAAGGAAATTGTAAGAAGCAATAGAAAATTATAGTAAATCTATTCTCTTCTCCTTTTGCTGAGAGTATGAGCCTATCAATTGCCAACAGTTCTCGATCTGGTGGTATCCCCAGCTACTGTTAGACAATCACATCATCAAAATTCCTATTAAGGCCTTTTTACAGCTTCACCTGGCTGAGAGAGTGTCACTGCTTCTTCTGTATGAGAGCTTTGCTAATGTCATCCATCTTTGTCACTGATGACAAGTACTACAGTCTTCTACATGGGGCTACATTTTCATAGTTTCATAGTTGGTAGGGTCGGAAGGGACCTAAGCAGATCATCTAGTCCGACCCCCTGTCATGGGCAGGAAAAGATGCTGGGGTCAAATGACCTCAGCTAGGTGGCTGTCTAGCTCTTTGCTGTCACATCTTGGCCCCAGGACCCCTGCTGTCCTTTCTTCATAGTGTCTGGACCAACTTGAACATAAAGATGGGAGAGTGCCTCCAGCTCAACCTAGCCTAAAACCTGCTAGTTAGTGCATTCACATGGGAGGTGGAAAATGTGGGTGTGAATCTGGCAGGCTGAGAAGGGCAATGCATCAAGGTTTCCCATTTTAAATGAAGCTGAAAACTGACGGCAGTGCAGAATGTTTCAGGTCATTCATTAAGCAGTATAAAGACTAGAAACCTCACACAACAGTAACCTGAGGTCTGCATGTGTTGCCTGGTGGTATCCAACTGGAGTTTAAAGTGTTCATTTTGACAGAAAAAGCCCTTAATGGCTTAAGGTTTGCTCACTTGAGAAACCGTCTCCTTTTCCCATGCCACATTTCAAAAGCTATGGTCACTAGAGTCACCTGAGGTGGAGCTCATTCAGTACGAGAGAGAGGAAAAGATGCTGACAGGGCAGCTTCCTTCTTTCTTTGGTCTGGGATAGCACAAATTTATTGGCTTTCAGAACAGACTGCAAATACCATTATTTACCCAATCTTTTGAGGAAAGATGAGAAAAATAAAGGGCTCTGTATAAGACGAGGAAGTGGTAGTGTTTGTTTTCACCAGAAATTGTTCTTTTAGGGTTTGGGTGAAAAGAAGCTGTTGATTTTGACTTGTTCAGTATTTTATTTTATTTTTAGCATATGCCTAGAGCCTATAATTTGGGATAAGCATTTTAGATGTGTGCTACATACAAATACCCAGACCAAAATATAAGCATCCTGCTTATGTTATATGCTTCTCTCATGCCCCTCCATAGATCATTAGCATTTACTGGCTCTCTCTCCCTAGCAGGTATTGGAAGAGATGGAATTTCAAGTCACTCCTTTATGTTGTAATTGAGAAAGGACAAGTTTAAATAACTTTAAGGACAAGGGAAAGTTTCAAGAACTTTCAGAGTGAAGCTGGGATTCCTGGCAGAAAGATGGCCACACTGTACTAAATAGGAACAGAATCTGATATGGCATACAATGATGCCTAACAGCTCCAGATGTGTTTGTATGGTAAAAATCCAGTTAAAATTTGTTGATATTACAATCCGAGTTAGAGTCCTATAGCCATGTGGAATAATTTTCACAGGGTTTCTTGGTTTGGCCTGACATGTCTAAGCGAGCATGGAGGTAGAGCACAGGAGGTTTTCCTACTTGGACAGTATCCAGTTGCCCACAATTAAAAATAACATTTTAAACTTGTGTTTGAAGAATGATTAAAGGATTACATTAAGCTCTGGAGAGGCTGTGTGTGCATGAGACAGGACAGAAGATTGTGACCAAGGAATTTATGTAAGGGGAGACAGAATAATCCAGTGGTCAGGAAACTGAACTAGGAATCAGGAGTCTTGAGTTTTATTCCCAGCATTACCATGTGATCTCTGTGACCTTGGACATGTTAAAGCCACTCTGAGTCTGTATCTATCAATCATTTTCATCCATCTTTGGTGTTTCGAGATATAAGGGTGAAAAATGCTATTATAAAAGTATAGATTTCCAAAGGACTGGATCTGGCCAAGGGCATTATATATTTGGTATTCACTGGGTGTGTTTACACCTTCATGAATGTGCAGTAGTTAGTGCACATTTAGTTTAGTACTTGCTTAATGAAGTCCTAACTAAATGTGCGGTAACTACAGTTACTACTCAGTAGTGCCGGTGCATGGTTTTTTTGTGACACTTACTGTGCGGTAGCCTAATAACACTGTGCAGTAGAGTATTAGCATGGCTTTGACTGGCACACTACTGTGCAGTGTTATTAGGGTACTGCGCAGTAAGTGTCTCGTATAAATGCACCCACTGTGGGCCTGACCAAAGTCCAATGAAGTCAAACATCACTAACTCCAATGAACTCTGGATCAGGCCTCAGTATTAGACTGCTTTATCATGCAGGAGAGCTGCATACTCTATCTTTCCATAGTTTGTGTTTTACTGATATAAATAAACTGGGGATTAGAATAATGGAGGAGCTTGCCATATTTAATGCATGACCCAGCTTTTGAACATTACCAACATATGTAGCAAAAGAAAACACACATGTTCTTGGAAATGTGTGCTGTACCCTGAAGGAAACAAAAACATTTCCAATACCTATAAATCTTAAAAACAGAACCACCCTGGCAGCAAAGAAACCACACAAGCAAAGTACAGCTCAGTAAATATCTGCATTATCCACAGAAAAAGAGCCAGCCAGGTCATACAGTCCTGGTTAGAAATGTGTGGTACTTATTGGAACCACAACAGATAGAAGCAATTGTTAACTTTATATACGTTAGAAAGTTGAAGAATATCCCATTTATATTGGTAAGACTAAAGAGTAATGTATTTTTTGTGGCTGCTAAGGGCTCTGCTTAGTAAAGTGTACCTATCTGTTTGCACCACTTTTAGAGACACTTCAATGATAACAGCAAGTGCGGTGTGAAAAACAGATCACCATCAGGAGAACCACTACCATTTTGGAAGCTTTTTCAGTGGTTCATTCTTAGCCCTTGTACTTAGCTAAAGGGAACAACTACTGACAAGTACAGCCTAAGATGTTTTTATCTATGGTCTTCTAAACCTGGCACAGTCACCAAATTCTTTTGCCAGATTTTGACACAAAGCACTTTCCAAAACCATCCTCTCCAGACTTTACAGCATGTTGTCAATACAAATGCAAAAGAAAAAATAACTAAAACTGACATGTCTATGGAGACAGCAGTACAAATGTTGCCACAATAAAACTCTGTACTTTAATTGCTTGACTTCTTTCAGACATAACCAACAAACCTAGATCGAATCTATTCAGTGACCTGAAGCAAATCCCAAAGGGAATTCAAGTCTATATATCACCAGACTGGCTTTAGAGCATTTAAAATGTCTGTCTGTCTCCACCTCATGGGAAAGCTAGCATGCAATCTGAATTATCTGCTACTTACAGAGAAAAAGCTCTTCTACCTCAAGGATGAGCTCATTAGTAGGTCAATGTACAGAACCTTGTAATAGACATTTCTATCGTACAAGGTCTAAAGTGTTGCTTACATGTTCTCTTTAAATATTTATACCAAATTAATAGGCGGTTGTCTACATAAAAATCATATTTCTGTCATTTCTTAACCTATGTTCATAGGTAAGATATTGGAGAAAACATATTTTCTCTACTTTTCCAGTTTGTTGTGTCCAGTAAAGATAAGAAAGGGACTAGAAAGACGACAGAAGACAGGAAAAGGAAATAAAGCAGGGGGAAGAAGGACTTGGGAAGGAATGGAGAAAAGTGTGAAGGGGAGAAGAAAGAAAAGATAATAATGGGGGCAGCGGTCAAAATATGGAGACATGAAAGTGCGGGAAAAGTGAGGCTGAGAATAGAAAAGACCTCTAGACATGGACCTCTGGACATGGCTAACTACAGTAGAAAGGATATTGTTTCCAATCAATCCATCTGAGTTGCCTCAAATTATTTGCCTAAGTAAGGAATCACAACTTAAGATGCATTCCACCAGTGATTCTTTGTCCATTACCTCTTACATCAAGGGTGCCAAATTCAGCCCCATAGGCTGGATGAGGGTTGTTGGGCTGGTTTGCAGGCTAGACCAGAACCAACCCCTTGAACAGTGCCTGTGGTGCTGGGTCTATCCTATGTGGTCCATGCACCATCCCCAGGATTAACTGTGCACATGGCACATAGGGCTCACATGGCATGTGTGTGGCCCACAGTACATGGGTTGGACGGACCTAATGCTGAAGGCAGCACAGGGGGTTGGTTCAGGGTGCCACATGCAGCCCATGCCCTGGACCCCTTTGCCAAGTGCAGCACCAGGTCCAGCCCATTCACTGTAGTTAGTGTGTGCCCCATGCAGCACAGGGGACTGCCACAGGGAGTGTGTGCTGCATGCAGTACCCTGCCGTACTGGCCTTATATGCTGACTCTGGCATGGTGTGATCCGGACTGGCCTTAGAGCCATTGTGCAGGACCAGCCCAGTGGGGAGCTGTACGCAGCAGGTGCCCTGGACCAACCCCGTGCTGTGTGCAAGGCACATGGCGTTGGGTCCTGCCCATGCACCACATGCAGCATGCGGGGCTGGGGCCAGAGTGTGGGCTGGTCCAGTGACCCACAGGCTAGATCCAGTCACGGGTCATATGTCTGACACCCTTGTACTGGATATTTTCCTCTCACAAACTTTATGATCTATTTGGTCATAAATACCTTTAAAACCTATTTGTCAAGTCTCCACCTCGCTCAAATTACTCCTAAAAATCCTCTTCAGCATCACTGTTCACATTAGTGTCTTGTACATTCAAACATCTTTAAACACTAAGACATTTGGTTGAATAAGGTGACTAACCAAATTAAAATATGCCGGTGTCTGCCTCTCTCCTCCCAAATCCCTCTCAACTCTTTCAAGTTCTCATTTTTAGAACAAAATATTTTTCCTTTACCTTTTGATATTTTGCCAACACTCCTCCTCCCCCAAGTAACATACATGTCTAAGCTAGTAACTAGTATGTGTAAAACAATTTATGAGTGGGCTTTATTCAAGTGTTCTCCATGCTGGGTGCATCTGTGCATGTCATTAATCTGAAGCAATAAACTCTGGAGCAGTCTGAGCTGGAGTAAACTACTACTCATGGATGCAGCATCTACACATGTGCCCATGACAGCAGCAATTTGAGCGAAGGCAGAGCAGTTTATGACAAGGTTGCTCACCCCTGGGCTCCAGGTGGTGGTGCCAGGCAGCAGAGAGGCTGGCTGGGGCACAAGGGTGCTGATAGTGCGGAGCCATGTGGCTAGGTGGCAGACAGGAGTCTGGCCCCTGGCAGACTGGGTGCAATTTATGCCTGCGGTCAGCATCTACATGCACATTTAATCGCAGTAAATTATCCCAGGATAAGACAGTACTGTTCCTGACAGTACTATTTTACTGTGGTGTATATTAGTTTACAATGGCCTAATACCCTCACATGCATAGATGGTGACGCTTTATTCCACAGCTAATTAATCTACTCCACAGTAAAGCACATGTATAGCCCTGGCCGCTCTTTTTTAAGCATATAGACAGGTGTAACAAACTTTCTGGTATCAAAGAATACTGATCCAAGCCAAGATAATGCATCTACAGGATCACCTGCCTGATTCTGCAGTGACGCAAGTGTAATGAAACTGCTCCAACTTTAACTCTGCTTCAGTCAGCGACAGAAGTTATGGTGATTTTCCTGACTTGTATCACTACAGGATCATGCAGACACACAGATTGTAACAGCTGCTGTGCACTCGTGGCAGCAGCTTCCCTTCTGAAACAGCTTAAACGTATGTTTATCCATACTCTTAGATCAATGGTTCTAAAAATTTTCAGATCAAGGTATCCTTTTGTTAGACTCAAGCCACTCCTCCAAAAATGCTAGTTCTTAGCTGTGAAAATGACTTACCCAATGGAGTTGGGAGGCAGCCGGACGCCGTGCCGGGAGATGAATGCAGTAAAAGTGAAACTGCAGTGGGCGGAGCTGCTGCGGGCAATGATCGAAGAATGGCCCCTGTGTCAGCCTGGGCACCCAGCACCAGGATAAAAGGCCCGGAGGAAGAACAGCAGGGGGGACCGGAAGTGAAGTCCTGAGAGATACCCCCCAAGTATTGATGAAGCTGTCTCCCTTTGAGTTGATTTTTGGCCACAGGCCTGTTGCAGGAAGTGAGAGAGGACTAGGAGAGCTCGGGACAGCTGGGAGTTGGTGTCCACCGACTTAACGAAGAACAACGCCGCCTAGTTAAAGCGGCTAGTGGCAAGATTCAAAGAAGTATTTGATGAGAGCCCCAGAAGAGCATGAGGGGTACAACATGAAATTCATATGACAAAAGGGGTTGTTGTACGAGAAAGATGGTGGCCCATTTCACATCACCTGCGAGAGGAAGTGCGGCAGGAGCTATGAAGGATGTGGGCACAGGGGGTCACGCAGCCTTTGGAGAAGCCTAATGGTCATAGTACCGAAAGGCAATGGAACACTCCGAATATGCACTGACTTTACGAAAGTTAATGAGATTGCCAGATTCAATGCTTTTCCTATGCTGCATCTGGCAGAATTATTGGAACAGATAGGGCGGGCTCGGTATATCTCCACAATTGACATGGTGAAGGGCTACTGGCAAATTCCCATGGTGAAGCGTGACCAGCAAAAAACGGCCTTTGGCACCCCAAGGACTACTCGAATTCACAAGAATGCCGTTTGGCCTGCGTGGAGCCATGGCCACATTCCAACGACTTATGGACCACACGCTCGCTCCACATACTATGTATGCCGCTGCATACATCGATGATGTCGTGATCTACTCGTAAACGTGGGAGCAACACCACTGTCATGTAGGTGTGATATTACAGGAAATACGCCGGACGGGGATGACGATCAACCCAATAAAATGCGACTCGGGAGTACGAGACACCAATTATCTTGGGTTCAGAGTAGGCCAGGGTATTAAACGCCCTCTGGCTAGTTAAGTAGAAATAATAAAAAAGTACCCCCCTCCTCAGACAAAATGTCAGATGCAAACTTTTCTTGGCCTAGCCAATTATTATAGGAGGTTTATTCCCCACTTTGCGGAGAAGGCAGCAACACTGACAGATGCTATAAGGGGAAAAATACAGGGTCCCATTTGTTAGACTCCTGATATGGGAAAGGATTTTGAGGATGTCAAAAAGGCCCTATGCAGTAATGTCCTTGTCATAATGCTTGATTTTTCTAAAACTTTTGTCCTGCAGACAGATGCTTCCGACACGGCTGTAGGCGCAGTACTGTCAGGAGCAAGAAGGCATAGAACGCCTGATAGCCTATGCTACTTGGAAGCTAAACACCGCTGAAACCAGGTACTCAACTATTGAAAGAGAATGTCTAGCCATAAAATGGGCGGTGAATTATTTTAAGTATTACTTGATGGGGCAAGAGTTTGAATTAGTGACCATTCACGCTCCCTTACAGTGGCTGAGCAAATTCAAACAGGACAATGCCCGGATCATGTGGTGGGCATTGTCATTGCAACCTTTCCAATTTAGGGTTAATTACAGGCTGGGAACAGCTAACTAAGTTGCTGATTTCCTATCAAGGTGCAATGACACAGGGAAGATACAGATGGATCAACCTGAGAAGTCCAGCAAGAACAGGGATGGACAAGATATCAATGACAGGATGCCCCAAGGCAACTTAAATGGGGGGATATGTGAAAATGACTTACCCGATGGAGTTGGGAGGTGGTGGGATGCCGCACTTGGAGACGAATGCAGCAAAAAAGAAACTGTGGTGGGCGGAGCTGCCGCGGGCGACAATTGAAGAGAAAAAAATTGACGAACCAGAAGGAACTAGGAACAGCTCCCACATCAGTCTGGGCACATTTTATGCATGCCTGCCGGGGTCGATTGGCTGGCCAGACACCCAGGGCCAGGATAAAAGGCCCGGCAGAAGAACAGCGGGGGGACCGGAAGTGAAGTCCCCCACTGGTCCCGAGGGACTGGAACACACCAGCGGTCTCAGAAAGGGGACCTGGTGGGCACACAAGGAGGGGGTCGTCTCCAAGATCCACAGCCAGTGTGAGCCAGGGGAGCTGCCCATGGAGCCAGAGTGGGCATCGACTGGTGACGATGAAGATTGGAGTCCTCTGGGACCCAGCGACACCTTAAGATGGACGCAGCCAACGAGCAGCAAAGACCCAGTCCAAGAAAGGGACGATGCACCGGGGAATAGGACGGTGCCAAGGATGCATGACACCTAGCCAGAAAAAGGGGACTGCAGGAGACACTCGGGGAAGGAACAGCACCAACTGACTGCGGCTGTCAGATCCTGCAAGCTCAAGCATTAAAGAAAATCCTGGACATCACCCTCAATGACATGAGTGGTACCATCCTGGTTGGCAGTAGGTGGGATGTTGGGGAGGTGGAGCCCCACACAAAAGGAGTGGAGGAAGCAACCACGGGAAGGCACCAGGGTGGCAGGACCAAACATAGTTCTCCTGATTCAACCAAACTAATCATCAAAGATGTGACAGACGAGGCCCCTGGGAACCGCCCCAAAGTTGCTTGGTGACCAGAATGTCCGCCCCAAAAAGCCACAGCAAGGTTCCCTACCCACCACGTCCAGGGGAGAGGCATGGGAGGCTAGATTAGCTTTACTCATTTTTTGACTATGGAAAAATATTGGAGCAATTCTTCTACTAAAAAGACCTCAGAATAACCAGAATAGGTCAGAATGTTTTTGACACTATGGATTCATATATGAAACTTCTGGGTTTATCTTGTGAATTGTGTGCAGCTGTTTACAACTCTTAAAAGGATCTCACAGCTTCCCATTTGACCATCACTGCCTTAGACAGTGAAAATATTGGTAGTGTAATGTTCAAAGTGACAAAATGTACTTTGCTTTCCATTGCACGGTTCAGTGCAATTCTGATGATCAAAATGTCATAGTAGGGAGCAGATACCAAATGGGTAAGAAAGGAACAGGGGCTGGCTGATGAGACCCAGTTACAGATTACTGGGAGGTTCCAAAGCATATAGAGCAAAAGCTTACTAATATTTACACAGAATTACTTCACTTTACTTACAAGCATGTTACTTTTAAGGTATCCATATTACCATAATCCATGCATTAAGCCATTTTATAATACTTTCTCAGTTAGTGCTCAGTCCCTTCACAAAGTATCCCATTTTGTCTGTTTCAAATTATCTTGATCCTTTTCTAGTATGAACTATGATAGTCTACCTCCTTTATACTACTATTCTGTTTACAGGACTCTGAAGCGTCTTGCAATGGATATAAAAACACAATTTCCATTTTGTCCCTATAACTTTGGCATCTACAAAGAACATTGAGTATTTGTTATAATTTCTTACTCAAGTCTCTTTATTTTAAATATGTTTCTTACAAAGGATATTCTTTAAAGTATTGATAATTTTAAATATTCCTAATGATTCTAACATTACTAATTATTGGTAATAATTATGGTAATAATGATAATTATAATAAATTATTGATAACTGATAATAATTCTAAAATATCAATAATTCTATAAATGTGTAAGAGTGCCAAGTTCAGATGTTTACAACATTTGATTTACAAACCTCTTGAATAAAAACAACATGTGCTTTTCATTAGTTTTTCTGCTACTGTATTTATTTAGCTACTCTCGTAAGAGTAAAATTCAACAGGAGAAGAAACAAAGTCAGGCAGCATATCATGAGAAATTGATTTCTATCTGATAATGAGTACTTTTTATACCACCATCACTTCATATATGAAAACTTCCCAGTGGTCAAAACACTGATTGGTACTTTAATTCTAAAGTTTGCATGCAGAGAATTTTAAAAAGAGTTTAAGAACAACCCCAAAAAGAAACTATAGTAAGTTTTTGACAGCTCTGTAGTTTTAATAACAACTAGCAGCAAATGCAACAACAAGTGAAATTCGGTTATGAATCTTCATGTTCATGAATCATGCAAATGTATTGCATGCAATCATGCAAATGCAACATCAAGTGAAATTCGGTGATGAATCTTCATGTTCATGAATCATGTTATAACCAATCAAACTTAGCTATTTGTGGTTAAAGCCATTTAATTACTTGGGGGTGTTGTCTAGTCAGTCAGTCATTATGACAAGATTGACTGCCATTGACATTATGGTAATGGATCATTTCTGCCTATGGCAATTTTCATATTTTATACAAAACGAGACATAGCTATTGCACAAAACTTTTTCATTACATGACATTAAGCATTTCTGACAGGATCAGAAAAGCATGAACATAAATATAGATGTTCAGTTGACATAATTTTTAGAAAAATAAAATGTGAGTTTATAATTCAGATTGCTTGATGGATTTTTGCTTATACATATGAATTTGCATAAGTGTATTTTTTATTTTGATTTATTTAAAAATACCCTTATAAAGCTCTGGGCACATGTGCAAAATATTTTCTTTAAAAAACATGCACACTGCTCCAAGAACTAAAAGGAAAACCTTCCTGCCATCTCCTTGTCTCAAATTCATATTCTCCAACTACACCCTCACATTGTTGGTCAATGCCAACTCCTGGAAGGAGAGAAGGTTTGCAATATGAGTGGATAGTCACCACCTAGGCAACTATTCTGGAATAAAGGGCTCTGCTCCAAAGCCTATCCAGCTTAACCCAGGAGGCACCTTATTTGATCAGAGCTGAAGAGGGAGGCAGCCAGAATCCAAATCACCTTGAGCTGACAGCCCCAAAATAACACTCTGACGTTCAATTAGAGTGCAGATGGTGTTAATGGCAAATAGGGCTAGGGACAGACATTCAAAAAGCCTGAGCTTGAATTGATTCAATCTTTGCAGGTTAGTCTAACCTGCAGAGACTAAATTGATTTTCAAGTGGACAGACATTTACTTTCGATTCAGGAAATGCAGGCACTGGCTCAGGCCAGAAGCTGGAGGGTGCTAGACAAAGTCCTCCCTTCCATAGTGTTGAGCTGGCCTGCTACAATCAGGGAGGGCCTGCATCCTGGCCTGCACAGTCCCCAGCCAGGGCGTGCCTGGAGGGGGAAGGAGAAGCAGCCCATGACAGGATTTTCCCTACTCGCTGCTTAAGGGGTGGGAGAGTTGCTAGACCCTGGTCCCCAGCTAGCAGTCTGGGGCAAAGGCGGGGTGGACAGTGCATGCATCTGTTGATGATATTGAGCTTTTAATTCTTCCTCTCCCTACTTCTTCATACCTGCAGCAAACTGATGGAACTCACAAGTCCCATGCATTGCAGACCAGGTCATTTCTGACACCTCTCGCTGTCCCCTCTTGAACAGTGACAGATTGCAGCCTTTAAAGCAAGCAAGCCAGCAGCCAGAAGGGAGCTTATCAGAACTCAAAGCTTAGCCCATCAAGAAAACAAAAGCCTTTCTCTCATTAGTTCAAGATCTACTTAAATAGCTTTTCCCAAGGCATTCGTAAGGAAAAACAGAGAGACACTACCAGCTGACCTGCTGATTAATTTCAAAAAGCCCTAAGCAGACACTGTTCTGTCTGTCTTCGTTCCGGTGAAACTGGAGACACATACACATAGACACCTCTCAGCATTAGCTAGCATGGGGGTGGCATGGCCAGGTACTGGCCTGAGTCTGTGCCATTGGAATCCCTGCTGTGGCACAGAAGGGATCCCTGCTTGAGCAGCAAGTGAGAGGAGGGTGGGGCAGAGGGAAGCCAGGCAGACGCTGCTGTGCTTGTAGTCTCCACCTCCTTCTCAGCCAGCCGGAGCTCTGGTTAGGGAGGAGAGGAGAGGGGTCAGCCCCATTCTCTGGAGCAAACAGCACAGCCCAGCCCAGCCTAAGGCTGAAAAGCATGCTGGGAGACTATGATTTAACTTAACTAGGAAGGGATCTGGGATAGAAGTTCCATAAACCAGTTTGACCCAAATCAGTTAAGTCTGATAGTACATTCAACCAGGTTTATTGTAAGCCAGTTTTGGCCATTGTGAAACTGATTTATGTTGACAGAACTTATGTTCTGTTACAGGTTTAAGCTAGTTTCTGATCACTTAAACCGGTTTATGTATAATTTCTGTCCCTTAGCCTAAGAGGGTAGCAGGAGAGGTCCTAGAGTGATGATGTGGATCTCAGTTTCTTGATCTGATTAATCCACTTATAATATAACAAGATACGATGCATAAACAAAAATGCCCAGTTCTGTGAAATGTACTGACATGAGAAGAGGAAAATATCCCGTTTTACTGTAGGAACATCTTCAAGCTATCTTGCCTCATGGATAATACAATTATGAAAGAGTTTCGCTCTTAAGCATTGCCCAAGGCTTTGTCATCAAGTATCTACTTCTGTTTTATCCTTTCCCTATTATTTCCAAGTTTCAATAAGATTACCAAGACAAAGGCAAAGCCACTGATTACTCTTATTATCAGAAAGTCTGAACAAATAGAAAATGTAGACTTCTTTAGAGAAAGAAAGACAGAGAGAATCTGGATCTGCATGGAAAAGGTCAAAATTCTATGTGAAACCTTACTGAGTTTGCATGAATAATATACTTTCAATATATAACCTGTGCATTTTAAAAGCTGCCAATTTAAGAGAAAAAAGTGTTCACTTCATTCAAAATTAATGTGCTAAAAGGCACTTTTTCTCCTGAAAGCTGGATTGTTATAGTATTATCTCAGGAGCTATAAACATCTGAATCCAAATTATATTCCCTCCATCTTCTTTTTTTTAGGAGGATGGGAAAATCTAGTGGCTGAACAGTAAAAGTCTATTTTAATCTTTACAGAAGATACTATCATTGGCAAAGATAGAGAAAGGGAAAACTCTTCTTATAAACCCCAGTTTAACTTCAGACGGATGTACTGGGTACAAAGCCAGTGAAGTGATAAATAGCTTCTGGCAGCTCATTCTTCCTACCTTGAGTAGTATTACAGTTTATCATTGGTGTTGGCCATTCAGTACAGGAAATAGGGGAAGTAGTGTGGTGTTGTCTCAGTGTAAATTCACAGATACTTCATAGAATTCTTTGGCAAATATTCAGTATGTACTAAAAAGCATAAAAAGTGGCTTTATTTCAGGAGCAGATTCATCTCAAAAGGATCCGCTAGCAAATGCAGAGGAGGGGAAGGCTAGGCTTGGGCTAAGATAGCTAGTTTATTCACTTCTTCACAGTGCACAATAGCTTTACTGATTCATTCCACAAGTCATTTGCTAATTTTGCACCTTGGAAATGGTTATAGACTCACATGCAAATTAACAGCCTTTGTCATTCTAAGGCAAAGGCACATCAAATGACTGCTTTCCGAACCAAATCATAGCAAAAACATTTTCATGAAAGTCCTGCTATTTATAACAGGTTTTTTTCTGATAGTATTGCAATATATAGACCCTATTTTGCAACCATTACTTTCAGTAACTCTAAGTTACTCACAGAAGGTGTCTTCGTTGATGAAAAGGGATAATTTATGTAGGGCAACCCACCTAAGGTTTGTAGAATTACATCCTCAATAATCTGCCATGCTTTATCTTTGATTGAAAATAGAAATAAAAAGATTCATAAAAGATAACTCTCTCTCATTTTTTTCTAAATCAGGTGTAAAAAAATCTGCAAATTCTTTGCAGTTAATCTACTAATAAAATGGAGTGGACTGAACATATTCTCTTTAACACCTGAAACTGTCCTTGACACTGAAGGTTTTCAGAGTGTTTCATTAATTTGATAAGCTAGGGAAAAATGGCTTCAAGCTAACATTATGCTCCAAATTCAGGATCAGTATAATTTCACTGATATCAATGGTATTATGTCAGCACATACATACATTATGTGTAATGTATTAGGGACATACATTACACATAAACTGGCTTAAGTGATCAGAAATTGGTTTAAACCTATAACAGAACAGATATTCAGTGCACATAAACCAGTTTGAAAATGGCTGAAACCAGTTTGAGATAAACCTGGCTGAATGTAATATCAGACTTAACTAATTTGGGTCAAACTGGTTTATGCAATGTCTGTCCCAGACCCCTTGCTGGTTTAAGATAAACCAGACTCCCCCAGCATCCCGGCATGCTCTCTGGGCTGTGCGGGGCTCTCTGCTCCAGCAGCAAGGCTGACCCTGCCCCTCAGCTCTCTAGCCAGAGCAGAGACGGACCCTAGCAGAGACACTGGCGGGTATGGCCCCGTTAAGGCAAAGTGTGCAAGGAGGGGGTTAATTTTTCCCTCCTCCTCTTCCCCCACCACAGTCAGGGTCAACCTGTCTGCCGGGGAGCAGAGGGGAGGGGACTGCAGCGGTGGCCGTGGCCCACTGCAAGAAAGGGACGGAGGGAGGAATTAACCCTTATCCCTGCCCCCTTCACCTTAATGGGGCCATGCTGGGTTGGTTGTCCCACAGGGATGGGAGGGGAGCTCTGTTCCATGCTGGGGGGGACTTTTCCCCCTCCTCCTCCTCCTCCCAGGGTGGGGAGTAGGACTCTGTGAGGCGCTGGATGGGGACTCTTCTTCTTCCTCCCCTTCTCCCCCTGACCCTGCAGGGCTGGGAGCAGGGGAGGCTTTATGCGATGCTGCCCAGCCCCAGAGAGGGTGCAGGGGGAGGCTCTGTTCTGTGTTGGGGGGAACTTTTCCCCCTGGTCCTTCTCCCTTCGGAGGGGCAGTGGGAGCACAGAGCGCAGCTGGGCAGGGTGTGGGTGTATGAGATATGAGGAAAAGTGGGGGGTGTAGGGACCCCCATGCACTCCCCCCATGGCGTGCAGCCCCCACTGCCTGGCAGCAGCAGCAGGCGGGGACATCAGCGTGTTCATGCCCAGCACAGGTGTGGCTCTGGCCAGCACTGTGCAGGGGGAGGGAGTGGAGCCTGCCTCCCCACAGCTCTGCTCCCTGAGCCTGAGCCTGCAGCTCCAGCCCCGCACTGGAGCCAGCTGTTTCCCCCTGCTCTCTGCTGTGCAGGTCCCACCACTGTGCTGGGACTGGAGGAAGTCCTGCCCCTGCTTCCCCACAGAGTCCAGCATGGGGCTTCCTCATGTGAGTGCAGAGCTGCAGGCAGGGCATGGAGCCGCAATAGAGGCAGCCAGTGCTGTGCTGGGGGTGAGGAGCCCAGCCCCATGCAGCCTGCCCAGCCACTTCTATTCCTGCAGCTCCACACTTGTACCGGGAAGCCCTGTGCTGAACTCTGTGGGGAAGCAGAGGCAGGACTCCCTCCACTCCTGGCAGAGTGTGGGACCTGCACAGCGGGGACTGGGGGAAGCAGCTGCCTCCAGTACAGGGCTGGAGCTGCAGGCTTAGGCTCAGGGAGCAGAGCCATGGGGATAATGCAGGCTCCACTCCTTCCCCCCATGCAGCGCTGCCTGGAGCCATGCCTGTGCCAGGCATGAGTACCCTGACCTCCCTGCCTGCTGCCGCTGCTGCCAGGCAGCAGGGGCTGCACACCATGGGGGTGTGGGGGTCCCTACACCCCCCACCCTCCCTTACACCCCACATGCCTACACCCTGCCCAGCTGAGCTCTGCACTCCTGCTGCCCCTCTGGGGGCAGGAGGAAGAGGAGGAAGAGTCCCCCCCAGCATGGAACAGAGCCTCCCCCTGCCCTGGGGGGTTGCGGGGAGGATTGAGGGGAAGAGTCCCCCTCTGGGGCTGTGCAGCATCCCATAGAGCCTCCCCTCCCCGCCTCGCAGCGATGGGAGAGAAGCAGGGGGAAGAGTCCCCCTTGGGGGGGGGGGGACTCAGCCTCACAGAGCTCCCCTCCTCACCCCACCACAGGGAAGGGAGGAGGAAGGAGAAGAGCCCCCCCCCAGCACTAAACAGGGCCTCCCTCCCAGCCCCGCAGTGGTGGGGGAGAGGAAGGAGGGGGAACAGTTCCCTTCTGGGGCTGGGCAGCCCCGTGTGCCTGGATTGCTCCCGGCTGTCAGGGAGCTACTGGGGCGAGCCTGATGGGGCCTGGCGACACACCCCTCCTTAGCTCAGCTTCCCTGTGGAAGGGAGGGCTGCTCAAGTGCCCCTGGGCTTCTGGCTTGAGCCACTGCTGGCATATGCTGAACGTCCATCCACTTGCAAACTAGTTCACTCTCTGCAGGTTACACTAACCTGCAAAGACTAAATCAATTCACGCTCAGGCTTTTTGAATGTCTGTCCCTAGCCTGAATGGTCTTACTCTTCTACATAATTATGCTTATCTCTTTCAACTTCCCCTTGGTTGGTTTGTAGCAACTTCTGTTAATTTCTCTCTGTTCCATAAATTTACTGCATTTTACAGGTGTGTAACAGAGTTTTAAAAAGTCACTTTTTTGACCAGTATTTAGATTAGACTGTGGCTCTTTCCACTTCTTTGCCAGATCAGCATGGCATTTTCATGCCTGAAAGCTTGTATAACACCACTTGTGACCTATAGTTAGTCCAGTAAAAGGTTTTAGCAAACAAAGCTTCTCCTTTTTACTCCTTTATTCATTATGTTTTACCTCTTTATGTAGTTACTTTACTGAATTTTGGGCAGTGTGTTTTATCAGTAACATGAAGCTCCCATAGAAGAGCTGTATTTGGGCAGGCAAAAAGGAGAAGTTCTGGGCAGGCCTGATGCAAAAGGAAGAACAAGAACAGTGCCACCGTCAGTCTCACCTCCATCCTTGGCAAAGTCTTTGAAAAAATTATCAAGGCTCACATTTGTGAGAGCCTGGCAGGACAAATTATGCTGAGGGGAAACCAGCACGGGTTCGTGGCAGGCAGATCGTGCCTGACCAATCTAGTCTCTTTTTATGACCAGGTTACGAAACGCCGGGACACAGGAGGAGGGGTGGATGTCGTATACTTAGACTTCAGGAAGGCCTTCGATACGGTATCCCACCCCATACTGGTGAACAAATTAAGAGGCTGTGACTTGGATGACTACACAGTCCGGTGGGTGGCGAATTGGCTGGAGGGTCGCACCCAGAGAGTCGTGGTAGATGGGTCGCTTTCGACCTGGAAGGGTGTGGGCAGTGGGGTCCCGCAGGGCTCGGTCCTTGGACCAATACTCTTTAATGTCTTCATCAGTGACTTGGACGAGGGAGTGAAATGTACTCTGTCCAAGTTTGCAGATGACACAAAGCTATGGGGAGATGTGGACACGCCGGAGGGCAGGGAACAGCTGCAAGCAGACCTGGACAGGTTGGACAAGTGGGCAGAAAACAACAGAATGCAGTTCAACAAGGAGAAATGCAAAGTGCTGCACCTAGGGAGGAAAAATGTCCAGCACACCTACAGCCTAGGAAATGACCTGCTGGGTGGCACGGAAGTGGAAAGGGATCTTGGAGTTCTAGCAGACTCCAAGATGAACATGAGTCGGCAGTGTCACGAAGCCATCGGAAAAGCCAATGGCACTTTATCGTGCATCAGCAGATGCATGACGAATAGGTCCAAGGAGGTGATACTTCCCCTCTATCGGGCACTGGTCAAACCGCAGTTGGAGTACTGTGTGCAATTCTGGGCGCCGCACTTCAAGAGGGATGCGGATAACCTGGAGAGGGTCCAGAGAAGGGCCACTCGTATGGTTAAGGGCCTACAGACCAAGCCCTACAAGGAGAGACTAGAGAAACTGGACATTTTCAGCCTCCGCAAGAGAAGGTTGAGAGGCGACCTTGTGGCGGCCTGTAAGTTCATCACAGGGGCACAGAAGGGAATTGGTGAGTATTTATTCACCAAGGCACCCCCGGGGGTTACAAGAAATAATGGCCACAAGCTAGCAGAGAGCAGATTTAGATTGGACATTAGGAAGAACTTCTTCACAGTTAGAGTGGCCAAGGTCTGGAACAGGCTCCCAAGGGAGGTGGTGCTCTCCCCTACCCTGGGAGTCTTCAAGAGGAGGTTAGATGAGTATCTAGCTGGGGTCATCTAGACCCAGCCCTCTTTCCTGCCTATGCAGGGGGTCGGACTCGATGATCTATTGAGGTCCCTTCCGACCCTAACGTCTATGAATCTATGCCTGCATCTTCACTCGGGTATAATTCTAACTCCTTCCTAGTGTTACACTTCTGGTACTGTAGGGCCCTATCATATCATGGATTTCATAGACATTAGGGCTGGAAGGGACCTCTGGAGATCATCGAGTCCAGCCCCAGGGGCCAGAAGTCAGACGGGTCAAAAGATCCCAGCAAGATAAACGTCCAAATGTCTCTTAAAGGAGTCCAGAGTAGGTGCTTGCATCACCTCTGGTGGCAGTCTGTTTCAGGCCTTGGGGGCTCAGACAGTAAAGAAGTTCTTCTTTATGTCCAGCCTGAAATGGTCTTAGAGGAGTTTGTGACCATTCGACCTTGTCATCCCTTGGGGCACTCTGGTGAACAGGCGTTTTATTGCATTTGAATATGCAGGTTGTAACTTCTTCTTCGCAATGTGAACTTCAGCGCAACTATCAGTACTGTCATAAGCTCTAAGCTAGGTTACCACAAAACTCTTCTAAAAGTCTAGAAGCTTCATCTAGGCAGAGAGAAGCAGTGTCAAACTAAGGGGGAAGGCTAAATTAAGTCCCAAACATCTGTGTTACACATTCTGCATTTGCTACTTATTCAGTTACAGTTGCAAATCAAGGTGTTAAACTCAATTTAAATTCTGCATAGCCTAAGACCTTGTTATTTGAAATGACACTTCATTCCCTCTCTTTCACATTAACTGAAATCAACTACAGGGCCACTGCCTGGAATTCTATTTCCCTCAGTCAGCAGAAGGGAACGCATAGTTGCAGGCCCTCATTTTGGAACTTGGTCGCTATGGCTGTCTATCAAGGCTGGACCTTGGCTAGGCTCAGATCAGGATATAAGGCTTTTTTGTTCAGCCAGCCCTGTGGCTGAACAGTATTTCACTTTCTATTCTTTTTGCTGCTTTTGGGCCTGATCAATAAAATACACCTTAGGCATCTAATTTAAGAGCAAGGTTGTGAGGCAGTCTAGGGTTTCACATGTTTTTTAATAATTACTGCTGGGTGCCAAGGTGCTTTTGTTGTAGAGAAGAAGATAGACATCAGCTAAATACATTAACACCACACAAAATAAATGGAATGAACTGGATTCAAAACTATAATAATAAAAGCCACATGTATACAAAAGTACCATGATATGAATCCATTTTAGGAATGTAGTAAGGAAAGACAGTATAATCAAATCTTCTGGAAATATATAAACACAACAGTTTTGTAGCTGTGTAGAAAAGTACAAAGCAAGTATAAGACCCCCTAGTATAGCAAGGTAATAATGGAAACATTTAAGTAAAGAATAAGTAAAGGATAATTATCCTAGTTTCAGTGTACTAGTAAATCAGTGTTAGTCAGGAATGGCGGAGAAACCACTGCGGTAGTGTTAGGGTGATGCCGTAGCCATGATGGTCCAGGAAAAACGTGAGAAGCAATCATTTTATTGGATCAGCTGTATGGTTGGGAGGGATACAGACAGACTTTCTGGTACCAAGTACTCGTCCTCAATAGCAAGCCTTCAATGATAACCTCAAACTTTGGTTTTAAGGTTACATCAAGCCCTTCCAGGACTTAAAGTGAACTCTGACTCTTAGGAAAACAAAGAACCTCCCCCCTCATCAATGCATTTATGATTATATTTCATCATTACTTCTCGACTGAAGTCTGGACTTGGGTACTTTTGGAGACACTCCATCTTTGAGGGAAGGAGAAGTTTTTCAATTTTTCTTTTAAACACTGCAGCCATGCAAAGTTCCTCAGAGGTATATTAAGCATAGAAGATGGATTAAAAGACAAAATACAGTAAAACAGTTGAAGGTGCATGGTAAATGTATTTGTCATGTGAATGCAATTTATCACAAGGATAACATCTTTTCTGATATCCACAAGTGTGTGAATATAATTTATATAATTTCAAACATAATTGCATAGAAGCCTGACAGTTACAACTAGATGAAATATGTTATGTGAACAAAAGGTCATTGTTTTTAAGGTTTAAATTCATTTAGTTAATGACAGGCTGAATTTTTTAGTTACAGGATATTAAAAAATGCCCAATAAACCAGTGGGTCTATATGGCTGCAAAGCCATAACCTGGGGGTATTTTTGAAGTAGGAGGGGTCAATTTTAAGTGCTCTTAAAAACCATAATCATAATGAAACTCCTAATCTGGAAATGTCTTTGCATAAAACTTATTATTCTCCCCAGATGGGGAGTTTCATCAATACTATAATCTTGAAGCATGCACGTGAATGCAAACCCACACACACACACACACACACACACACACACACTTCGAAACTTGGTATAATTTAAAATAATGGCTTCTCTTATCTGAACATATGGCATCCTTTCATTGAGTGTATCATACAGCCAAATTTTGAGACTACATGGCTTTCCTATTGTGAATATGTTGCAGATGTGCCCAGGATTAGAAAATATTTTTGCATTAGGAAAATGCCTCTAGCTAATAAGAGTATCACAACATTTTCTGAAAGTGGTAGCAAATTGCTCCATTCAATTGAAGTCAAACAGTAGAGAGGCAGTGTAATAAAAGAGCTGCAACACAAACTATCAGTAGCTCAGTACAGAGCAACATATTGTACACTATGAGAAAGAAAGAAGCAACCCTTTCAATAAATCTAACATGCTATAATTCACAAATTTTGAAATGATGACAAGATTCAAACTCAGAAAAAATATACAGAGCCTCTCTTGGCTTCAAGAGCATCCACACATATTTCAGCTGAGTGTTTTGACTTCTAGATTTCAACAGAAATTAACATGGGAAAGCAGCAGAGTCATCCTAATCATATTTTACTGGTCCAAAAAGTTATTGGTTCCTCTTGCTGATGCACATGTTTGAAGAGGGCAAAAAATGTTTTCATTGGCTTGGAGACTGGAACTTGTAGTAGAGGAAGACAAAGAAAATATTTCACAGGCACACAAACCCCTGGTGCTCCTGTAACATGCAATAAAATCATGCAGAAGAACTGCACTGAAATGTTGTGTGCTGAGACTTCCTCATGGAAGTCATGGAGAGTTTTTGTCACAGACTTCAATGAGGCCAGGATTTTATTTTGCATTTCTTCAGCAACTTTATTTATTTATTTGTTTTTTTGAAAGAGCATACTGATGCTCTCTGGTCTTCTTTAGCAAAGTTAGCCAACAGGGTCACTGGCTGATCGACGTTTGTTCTGCCTTTTTTCCTAATATTTCAGCAATTTGTTTCAGCAACACCTCTGCATGTGACAGTTATTAGAACACAAATCTATGTTAGATACTTGCTAGATCATCAAGTCCAGCAGTGGACTACTTGAGTCAGCTTGACAAATGGCCAGAGTTCAGAGTCTTTCCATAAATAATGACTTAGTCTTGTCAGTTGTTTTGGCCTCTGCTGTACAGTAATATGTTTTGAGAACAGATGGAGCAGCTCTTGTCTGCCATTCTCTGTCTTTTGAACTTCCTGTTCAGTGGTATGGTTCTCATCAACATTGATTCTGCAAAGAACACCTACTTTATAAGGCTGAAATATTTTCTTAACCAGAAGGAAAATAGCTAAGTATTTTTGTGAGTTAAATGACTAAAAAAATAGAAGTCTGAGTGAAAGTTTTAACCAGGATATGAGCTTAATTGACTTCAATTAGGCCTCAGAAAAGCACAGGTCTGAATTTCATTATACACCATAAAAAAGCCTCTTTGCTATAAAACTGCCTTTTTTCTCATTTTTAACTCTTGCTCATATAAATGTCATTTCAGCCACTCCCATTATCAACTCCTATGAAAAATCTCCTAGCTCCTTCTGCCTTTTAATTTCTTGACCCAATTTTCAAAACAATCTCTAGAGCTGCTGCTGCAAAGTTTTCAAATGCATCAGTTTTCTTGCACCCAAGGTTGCATTTGTTGATTTATGCACATCAAACTTGCATGCACAAAGCTGCCCAATTTTTGCAAATGCATTTTGGGAGGCCACTTTGGAAATCTGTCTCTCTGCATCCACACGTTCTTAAAAATGAGAGAACTGATTTTATCATCTTCATTCAAGCAAAACATAATGATTCCATTTATGATTTCTGTTGCTTATAAACAATTTCAAATGTGAGTGTCTAAACTCACATACAAAGGGAGAAGTGATGCCACGATGGCAAACTCCCCAACTCCCCCCAAACCTTTGCCAAATTGGTGCTGTATGCACTTCATGGGATTTAATGGCATTTGCCAAAGTGACAAAGGAGGCACATCCTCTTGTAACCCCTAATGGAAAGGAGATTCTGGATATGATTCCTATAGTAAGGAACAGCCCACACAGAATTGTATATGATGCCAACACACACACACACACCATGTGTGGGCCCAAAATACCACAGGATTGTGCTACAGATCCTCTGGCTTCAATTAATCTGGAGGGCATACCTCTTGCCTAAACCACAGGGTAAAGAATACAGTACAAACGAATGGACAGGTAGGCCTCCAACTTCATCCCTCTTCAGAGAAAAATCTGCCCAAGATATCACAAGTGTGGAGATTTCCTTTCAGTTTTGCCCCCATTCCAGTGTTTTGAGCTGTGGGAGAGCAGAGGTGAGCCCCTTATTCCCGTCTCACCCAGAACTTCCATCTCCGAATTACAAATATGCTTTGAATGCAGAACATCATTGCCCTGATAGTGTGAGCAAGGCAAACTACTGAGTGCTGACTGTATTCAGGAAGATGTTTTAGGCCTGCTCCTTCACCTTTGTCAGACTTAAAAGAGATCCAAATACAGTGGATTTTCACTGCAATGCTACCTCTAAGCATCCATTCTTGACTGATGTTAGAGCCACAATGTTACTAGGAGTTTTGTGTCAGCAAGTATGGCAAAGAGAAGAGGAAGTCTGTCAGTCTCTGCAACAATCCTGCAGACTTGTGTTCATTTTACTTTGCAATCACACGGAGCAAAATCTTCCTGGGAGGTTCCAATCAGAGCTTCTAGCTCCTGTTGAAGGAGCATCGAGGCCCAGTTAAATCCATAAGTACTGATGCCATGAGCTACCAAAGAAAATGTTTTGCCTTTTGGGCTAAGTACAAACACTTGGGTTAAACTGGGTTCAAATGGCTACCCGATTTAAACTTAGCTTGTCCTGGTGCCAACCCTACACTTACAAACCCAGTCTCAGTGAGCAACAATCAGTCTAAAACTGTAACAGAACAGAAATTTCATGCACACAAACTGGTCTAAAAAATGCTGAACCCAGTTTATGATAAACCTGGATCTACTGTATATAGTACCAACTTTACTCAAGTTAGGTCAAGCTGGTACATGGAACTTCTATACACTTTCCCTTCATAGTCCTGGAGATGGGAAAACCCAGCTGTTGGCCCCAGACCCGGTGCTACTCCTCCCCACCCCCTCTTGCTTTGGGCTATTTTTTTAACCTCTCTCCTCCTCTCCAGACCAACCAGTCGTCTCAACCCCCATTCCACAAGCCACTCTGGGTGCAGCCACTTTATCAGTGTTTGCAACTGTTGGAGCTGAGCAATAAGTCTCAGTCGGAGGAGGTGCAGGAGGGATGGGTGTGTAGGTTTGCTGGGAGGAGACCCCATCCCAGCTGTGGGTCATACCTGTCCCCCATCCTTCATGGGTCACACCTCTCCTGCCCCCCACCCCCTGCTAGTCCCCCATCCTGACTTACGTGATATTGGGCAGCCATTTTGATCCGATTTAACCTCCCCCTAATTCCCTGAATGTCTGTACTTAGCCATAATATGAGAGGTAAGGAGGGTAAAAGAAAGAGAATCTGTGCACAGATATGGAATCTGACCACGCCAGTGTGTTCTCTTCTGACTTTTAGTGTTCCATTTTGCAATCTTAATGCTTTTGTAATAATGTAGAGCTTAACAAATATTTGCAAAATATGGTACAAAGTTAGAGGATCATCCAATTTTGATGTAAAATAGTTTTTCAGAAGGAAGTTTCCAAGGACGTGCAAATAGACATGCACACAATGTTTGCAGCAGAACATGAAAATGTGGAAATTTGTGAAACCTGACTGACTGAAAGTTTTCTTAAAGTTCATAAACCCAGGCCAATTAGTGAATTTGCATCAACATGAGATAAGGCTGAACCAGAACTTCATAACTGGATTTTCTTTTTTCAAATATCAAGGGGATTCTGAGAAAAATCACCTTTGTCTGAGATGAAGCAAAGAATATTCCAGACCAAAAAAGGTTGCAGGGTTTGAAAAACTATAAACATCTGAAAACAGCTTCATTATGGAAATGCTAGTAGAACCTGAAGGGAAGGGATAATGCTAACAATCAGGTAACAGTAAGTTTACATGGGACTCAGCAAATTTTATGAAGTCTTTAAAATTAAAGACAATGTTCCACACATACTGCTATATTTATGAAAGCATATTTATGTTTAGTAATTTAAGTCTGACAAATAGCTAAAAATTTTCCTCTGCATTTTTTTTCAATGGTCTTGCTACCTACAGCAAGCTGCAAAGTACAGATTTTCACTGCATGTGCATTATACTCTTTTTACAATGCAGTGAAGTAGCTAGAGATTATGATAGTCATACTTTTTGGCCCTAATAAGAGAAATCTGTATGGAAAGCCCAACATTGCTTTGACAAACCCAGAGAAGCTTTTTGTGCATGCTGCACAAAAGTATATGAAAGTATCTGTCTGGTCTGTGGGATGGCTCACTGGTTTCTTAGACAGAAGTAGCATAACCTAAGGTAGAATAAAGTTACATAGAATTGATGTGTGACAAATATGTATTTGCCTCAGGATTATTATTGCAAATGACTTTCTGGTTCCATCTAAAACACTGAAGTTTAGCATAAGGTTTGACAGATAAACTCTTCTACTTCAAATTCATAATTTTTTGGAAAAATGAAGATGCTCAAACTCACTGAAATAGCTTTGGCATTTCTAGTGTCAGACAAACAATGATTTCCTTATACCTCTCACTCAAGCTTCATTTGGGATTTAAATTTTTCAGTGAGTGTTGAGGAAAAAAGGCTAAATTTTCTGCTTTTCTACGATGAGGTCACGGAGTTACTATAAAGTGAGGGATAGTACACAGAACTTCCAGCAACAGTAGCAGACCAGGGACTGAGCTGTGACTCAGAGTCACAACTATAACTCAAAGTCCTTGCTTTCCTCTTGCTCCAGAGGAAAAGTAACAGGATCACAGAAAGATAGGCCTGGAAGGGTCTTCAGAAGGTCTAGTCCAAACCTCTGGACAAGGTAGGTCATTCCCACTGAATCCATCCAACAAATGCTCATGTTGGAAGGAAGGACAAGGAAGGGGAAGAAGGGAAACACAAATGGAATATATTACTGTATTTGCCCAAATCCAATAGGACTCTGAATTTAAGATGACCCTCCAATAATTAGATTCTATACGTGAAAAATTATAACAAATTTATAATTTTTCCATTCATAGAGTCTAATTATTGGGAGGGGGTCATCTTAAATTCAGTCATCTTGGATTTGGGCAAATACAGTAATATATGCCCCTACCTGTCACTCTATTCTCTTTTTCTTATGAAAGGATATTCAAATGAAAATGATGGGACCCTAGTCATTCCAAACTTTTCTTTTTATCCACCCCTCAGAAAAATAGTCCTTAAACACCATCAATATTCCTTTCTGGCATGTATTTGGAAATACAATCGCTCAGAACTTTTGCCACCAGCATTCTCTCTGCCCCAACTAAAAGCATTTCAATGTGTCTGGAATATACACACCTATTAAATGGGGTCAAAATCCACAAGATAAAGGAAGACCCCAAAATTCTTTACTCTTACCTTTGTGGCAAATGAAATGGAGCTGTCACTGAATCTTCAGAGACTAGAAAGGAGATATGGGATGCTCTCACTTAACTGCCTGCAACTATTTTTATTCTGTGAATAGATATATCAGTCTCTAGTTTCAAAGCCCTCCATAAACTTACATTAGGGATAGCTAGACAATGATCTTTTAATGCAAAACATTCTCATGGATATATTAAAGCTAGCCCTGTATCAACCAACAGACCTGGTAGAGCTGGACCACTTCGCCAGCACAGGAATGTTAGTTAGGTTTATTATTGATGTGAAGTCCTGCGCTATTCAGTCACGTATATTGATTAAATGGACTCCATTACAGAGCTGTAAAGTTTTGATGGAAAAAAGTGTGTCTTGGGCTATGATCTACTTAACCTTGTTTGAAACAAAATAAATTCAACACTAAATGTGCATCTGAAGAAATATCTCAAAGTGGTATTTATCTTAAAATAGGTAAGTGGACAGTAACTATTTATATAGTAATGTGCTGCCCAGATGGAGATATCTGGATTTAAGATTTCTTCTGTTATCCCATGGTCAGAGATACTAGTCTCCACCCAAAATTGACATCATCATATACTTTCATCTTTCTTTTTAATTAGCCCTGCAGGAGAAAACACGTTTTTGTGATCCATTTCTCTAGTATTTCTATGTTGGAGCAATTCTTTTTGAACTACTTAATACATGGTTCCCCGACCCCATTAAGGCTTTTACACACTTGCAATGCAGATGCATGCTGCTCCCAAAATTTTGTGAAATTTACTTCAGGCCATCAATTAAGGAGCACTTCTCTTGAAGCAACATGTCTATGTGACTATGTTGAAATTGTGGTTTGGAACAAGGGATCAGGGGTTCAGGTAGTTTTCTCATCAGTCCTCCAGTTGTGGGTCATGGGTACAGGAGGGATAGATGCATACAAGAAGTAAAAAGAACACTCTGGCATTGGTGCTACTGTGAGGGCTTTGGCTTCTTTGATCATGGCATGCCCCTCCAGGACTGCAGACTGTTGGGAAGGGATGGCATCCACCTCATACCAAAGGGAAAGAAGCTTTCCCCAGCCAGAATGGCAGACCTCCTGGATAGGGCTTTAAACTGAGATTGCCAGGGGATGCGGCATCAACCAGTAGCACAAGCCCGAAAAATGGCAACCTCAAAACCAGCATCCCAGGGTACAATAGGAAGCTTTCTCTGACACCGGCCAATGGACAGGTTATTCCACAGCTCATCCAAAAGCCTAGGACCTCAAATGGCAGGCTTAGTTGCCTGTACACTAATACCAGAACATGGGAAACAAGCAGGAGGAACTGGCCCTCCTACTAACTAACAACCAGTACAATCTCACAGGGATCACAGAGACCTGGTGGGACTTACCTATGACTGGACCAGAGGTATAGTGGGTACACCCTGTATAGGAGGGCTTGTGTTGGGGATTTGACCATAGGAGTTTATTACAGACTTCTAAACCAAGAAGAACAGCTCGACCAGGAATTCTCTGGAGAACTGGCAGAGGCTGCACGCTCTCAGAGCATGGTCGTCATGGGTGATTTCAACTACCCGAACATCTTGTGGGATGAGCACTCAGCTAGATCTGATAACTCACAAAGCTTCCTCACTTGCAGTGAGGAGCTCTATCTAACACAAGAAGTCTACAGGTCAACCAGGGGCAAGGCACTCCTAGATTTGTTTCTGGCCAAAGGGGACGATCTAATGAGTCACCTGAGGATCCAAGGGAAAATGCGTGAGTGACAATGACCATGAGATGATCACTTTCTCCGTTCACCATAAGTCAGGGAAATTGACCAGTAAAGTAGAAATCCTTGATTATAGGAAAGGTGACTGCCACAAGTTTAGGGGATTGGGTGGTGAGGTCCTGTTGCACCATGGTCCGATGAGGAAGGGGGTACAAGAAGAGTGGTCATTCCTCAAGGAAGCAATCCTAAAAGCTCAAAGTAAGTCCATTTCCTTTTGTAGGAAAGGCAGCAAAAGGGCTGGGAGACCCCTTTGGTTCAACAGGGAAGTCACGGACCTCCTGAAATTATAACGAGAAGCCTACACATGATGGAAGTCAGGAATAACTACCAAAGAGGAGTACTCGGCAACAGCCTGCAATTGTAGGGAGCAGATCAGGACAGCAAAAGCACAAACTGAATACAGACTGGCAACCAGAATCAAGGACAACAAAAAGTCCTTCTTTAGATATGTAGGATGTCAGAGAAAAGATAAGGGAAGCATAGGGCCCCTGATGAATGAAATAGGATGGCTAATCACTGACACTCAAGACAAAACTGAACTCCTGAATGATTACTTCATGTTGGAATTCCACTAGTCCAAGAGTGTTAGCCTGCTTGACAGGATATAGGATGATCATGGTGGAGGTAACTACCCTCCCATAGTTGGCATATATCTTGTGCAGGACCACCTACAAAGACTAAATATATCTACAAGATAGCAGGACCAGATGAACTATGCCCGAGGGTGCCAAAAGAACTGGCCGACGCCATCATGTGACTGATGGCAAAGTTATTTGAAGACTTGTGGCGCTTGGGAGAGGTCCCAGAATATTGGAAGAAGGCCAATGTGGTGCCTATTTTTAGGAAAGGGAGAAAGGAGGACCCAGGAAATTACAGGCCAACCAGTTTGACTTCAATCCATGGTAAATCCTGGAGAAAATTATTAGAGAATCCATTACAGACAGGCTAGCACAAGGCAGTATTCTGAAGGATAGCCAACATGGCTTTGTTACGGGCAAGTCATGCCAGACCAACCTCATTTTCTTCCATGATCAGGTTACCCGCCACCTGGATGGGGGAAATGAGGCTAATATCATATACCTGGACTTCAAAAAGGCCTTTGACCTGGTCTCCCATGAAGTCCTCATTAAAAAATTGGGAAAATGTGGCCTTGACTATTTTACGGTCCAGTGACTAGGTAACTGGCTCTGTGGTAGGACCCAGAGAGTACTGGTTGACAGAACTCCTGCAGCTGCCTGGAGCCCGTGCTCAGGCTGCCCTGTGGCTCATCTGCACTGCTACCAGTGCCTTGCTGGGCGGCCTGGAGGTGGCTGTGACAGTGACAGAGTGGAGCCACAGGGCATCCAAGGCACAGGCTCCATGCGGCTTTAGCAAGAAGGGCCCAGCTGCAGTGAGGAAGAAGGGCCATTTTTCCCTTGCACCAAGCAGCAGCATCTGCCTGGTCACTGCCACTGCTCAGTCTGGGTGGGCAGTCCAGAGCAGGCATGGGGCAGGCAGGAGTCGGGGCTGTGTGTGTGGGTTTTGGCTGGTTTGCTCTAGCTGGGGCAAGTTGGGGGTGGGCCAGGGTCAGAGCTGGAGCAGCGTGCTGTTGGCAGGGACAGGGAGGAGCCACAGGGTATGCAGGCTCCAGGCTGTTTGCTGTGGGGTGGGAAGGGTGCTGACCAGCCTGTGGCAGCTCCCTAGAATTGCTTATGTGGCCCGTGGGCCCAAATAATTGCTTACCCCTGGGTTAGACCATCTCTTCCCTTCCTGTTGACACTGGTTCATCATGAGGAAAGAAATGCAAGAATCATGGGGCAAGAAGAACAACAAGTACCACGGAGCCTAACTGTAGCCCAAAGAGAAGGACGCTCTCACAGAAAGAAAGGAAAGCTCCCACTCCTGGAACTGCTTATGCAGTCATTGATAAAATGCTTAAGACTGCACTGGGATCTCTTAGTCAAGATGCAGTTCTCATACCTTATAAGGCTCTGACTTTCAAAGGTACATCAGAAAGTAAGGCACTAAACCCCCATTAAATTTCAGTGGGAGCAGGGCACCTAATTTGCCTTAGGGTTCTACTCCACATCTCTAGTCAGAAAAGCAACAGAATCAAATCAGTCAATTTTTTGCTAATAGCATCTCTTAAAATAAGATACCAAAAGAGCACTATTACATACAAATTAATCAACATCTACCATTTCTATTACAGACTTTTCTAAATTAAACTTGTTTTCTATGATCTATCTTTTCTTTTTTAAACATTAGTCACTGACGCTTAGTTTCTCTGACTAGCTTACTGTGCAACTGAAATCACATGCAAGTTAAGACTGAACAGACTTGCCTTTGAAGAGCCTCTTCAAAAGTGATCTAGCTGGCAGATACCGAAGAAGCAAGAGTATTTTAGATGTTAAAACAAACAAAAAGAAATCAACATCTCTGGAAAGTGGTATAAACTGGCAGATCACTATCAAGAAAGAAGAAAGAAAGTTATCTAGACAGCATTAAAAGGGAGACTTGAGGATAGCTATCAAGAACAAACAATACAAGTTCTGTTGCAATATAAGCACGTTCTGTTCTAGGAGAAACAAGGAAGAATGTCTTGCAGGGCGACAAACATTACCTCTTTTTGATACACTTGAAATATCTACAGTTCACAAGCTTAAAAAAACTGCTGAAATGAAAGGTGGGAGGAAGTGAACACACATCCTAATAAAACAGATTTCAAAAATAGCCTTTTCCCTTCAGAACTTGCATGTCCAATTTTTAAAAACATGAAACAAGAAATGTATTTTTACTATGGTCCCTTTATCCTAACATTTAGGCTTTTTTGTACCAAGTTTATTTTTAATGTTACAGGGCCTTTTAGCATGACCAGTATTCAGATTGTGCAAAGTGGTTCTGCCACTGTGAGAAACTGTAAGCAGACCAGAGGCAATTAAGACTACTGTTCTTTCAGAAGGATAAGACAGATTAATGGAAAGAATAATGTAATGCAAGGTCCATCCAAAGAATAAAAAATTAAAGTTATAGATATCTGCATGTAGTGTCATGTACAAAGAATTTAGCTACCTAAATCCAAAATTGCAATGCTAAAACTCAAGTCATCATCTAGAGGTGCCTAAATTCTGTATGTACCTTGCTGTTTGACTTGAAAGTTTTTCAGAGGCCTGGTGTTACATCTCCATGCATGTCTAATCTTGACAGGGATGAACAGCTTGCAGTCTTGCTCACAATTTGATATGGATCTCGAAATTAGGCATTTTTCCACCTCTGTCTCCTGAGTCAGTCAATCCGTAGAACTTGTGGCTAGGCCTCCACTGTCTGTTAAAATACAGGAGGCACTATTTTATCCAATAATGTTTAATATAAATTACAGAAACTGTCATGGGACTGGGGTCAAAATGAAGGAAGCTTCTTCCTTTTCCCATGGTCCTTATGATAAGAAGTTAAGCAGAATTTGCAGATTTTGTTGCAATCTGAAAGGCCATGCCATAAGTGCTTCTGCTTTGGCCTCAAACTTGTGACCTCTTGCACTGTCAACTGCGTGCCTTAGCACACACGCCAACCCAGCCCCACAGAACTCTTCCATCCCAGCTGAGTATCCTAACCGCTGAGACACAGTCAGACTCATAGTTTCATAGCTGGTAGGGTTGGAAGGGACCTAAGCAGATCATCTAGTCCGACCCCCTGTCATGGGCAGGAAAGGATGCTGGGGTCAAATGACCTCAGCTAGGTGGCTGTCTAGCTCTTTGCTGTCACATCTTGGCCCCAGGACCCCTGCTGTCCTTTCTTCATAGTGTCTGGACCAACTTGAACATAAAGATGGGAGAGTGCCTCCAGCTCAACCTAGCTTAAAACCTGCTAGTTAGTGCATTCACATGGGAGGTGGAAAATGTGGGTGTGAATCTGGCAGGCTGAGAAGGGCACTGCATCAAGGTTTCCCACATCCAGGGTGAGTGCTCTAATGATCACCAGGGCACTACAGAAAAGACGGGAGGGCAACATCACACCACCACCAAGCGTAAGCCCTGCTAAATGTGGTTAAGAAAGGCCTAGGCACTTATCTTCAACTGAGAGTACTGAGCTGTGGATCTGAAGTGGACAGGACATATCTATGGAGCCCAGAGTGAGGCGCCAAAGCCCAGAGAGGCGCCCAGTGAGGCGCCAAAGCCCAGGGAGCAGGATTTCAGACACAGCTGTGTCCTTGTATTTGTCCTCTTAGCTTGGCTGAGGCAGCTGCAAATACATCTTGCTAGCTTTAAATGGCTCTTTTCTTAGCATGTTCATGGTTTTGGATCCCATTCTAAGGTGTCTAACACTCCTCAGACAAAGAGAACCTGTGTAGCTCATGTCAACTTCTGGATTTCACTCTATGAGTTAGACATTGTCAGCCTAATTTTTGGACATCGAAATCCTAGCCCTTAGTCATTTTGATAACAGCTCTGGAAAAAGGGTAGCAGAAAGTCTTCTCTCTCTCTCTAAATAAGGAGTGTCAAACTCATCTGGCTCTGCAGGTTGGATGAGTGGATTGGGGGCCAGAGCATGGGCCAGACTGGAAAATGGACATCCCTCCCTCCCCCCGTATCCAACACAAACATTGCCTACTCTGGGATACATGCGGCATCCCCACATCCTCCAGTGATCTGAGACCTGCGCTACTCTACCCAGCCTGTGCTGCACAGAGCACCCCTCTAGCTGGTTTGGGGCCTGTGCTGAATGGGCTGCCTACAAGCACTGCATGCAGCACAGGTCTCAGATGAGCTGGGGTGGAGGGATGGGGGCACCACATGCAGTGCAGAACCCAGACTTGCTGGAAAGGCTGCTGTGTGCAGTGGAATTCCACACCACCTGGGGTGGGTGACAGGTGTAGCATGGATCCTGGAGTGGTTGTTGTGTGCAGCACATCTCCCAGGCCCTGTGCACAGGGCTAGTCTGGCATGAGCTGCATGGCTCAATTCAGACTTAGGGGTAGCACCGTGGGCCAGGTGATGGGGCTGTGCAGGCCAGATCTGGTTCATACGTCGTATCCTTGACACCCCTGCTCTTAACCCTCCCAGTGTAAGAACAGAGAAACGCAGCTCTTAACTTCTGCATCACTCCTAACTGCCTACTGAGATGTATTGAGAAAACTGCCCTTCCAATTTTTCCATGCTTCTAGATGACAAAGGTCTGGGGTGGCTCCATTCTCTTGCCTGGGTGAAGGGAAGAGATTCTCTACTCCATTTCCTTATTTTCTCCTTCTCCCTGAGGCTACTGAGGGAGGGGAAAACACCATTCTTCCTTATCACACCTGTGTCTGGAAGAACAAAACTAAAATAGCCATACAGAGTATATTCACTCACTGAGTAAATCATTTGACTTTCTACTTTGTTTATGATTTTTAACTCATCATTTTATTTCTGAGTTTGGAAAAAATGTCAGAAATAAAAGAACACAGTTGGTTGGTTTGTTCTAAGGGAAATAATACTTGTATAGAACACTCAGTCCACAAAAGAATATTACTATACCTAACTTTTATAGAAGAAGCAATAGACACAGAGAGGCGAGATGATTGGCACAAGGTTACACAATAGGTTAATGAATGATCTGGGAATAAAATGCAAAATCTTTTGTCTCTCAGATTTGGTCCCTATCCACTGCATCATGTGCAGAGTAGCATGCCATTAGCTAGTTATGTATAGTCTGTACCAGAGAAATTAAAATTACTTTGGGAAATTTTAAATTATTTTAAGAGACTTATTCATAAACATAAGTCTAAATTAAAGTTAACTATAACTTACTGTTCTATAAACTATCAATGCACTTTAACTTTTGATATCCAAAAATGACAAACACCTTAACTCCTGAATAAGTGCCCCAGCCAAGAGATCTGTAAACAGTGCATAGGTGACCTGTGACACAAAACAGATCTGAGGATTACAAGGAGAGAGGTCTCCTTTGAAGTGTCCAGTTGTGAAATATGGCACTTTTATTTCCATCTTATCATTACCACATCATCGCTTCTAATAGAATATAACTTACCCATATCTCCCATTAACTATTACTTATTATTTTCAGCTTGTTGAGTGATGATTTGGTTTTCACTCTACTAAAAGGGCAATACTTTAAAATCTGGAGCCTGCACAACTGATAAGTACAAACTTTCTACATACTTCATGTTGAGTATGTGGGCCCTGATCCTGGAAAATCTTCTCAGGCAAAGAGCTCACATTTATTTTGTGACAAATTATAGCAAACACATTCTAGCACTCTAGTTTGGGTATATTTTAAGATGTTTTCATGTATATTGTCTATGTTCTAAAACAGCCGCAACAAATTCTAGACCGATTTTGAAAATTGGTGCAAGAATTATTTTAGTGATAGGTCCCCTATGAATACATTTAAGTTAACATTCCAATCGCTCAGCAAGTCCCGCATCATATATAAATGCAAACATTTGACCACAGATTTCTGAATAATTCATTTTTTTTGTATTTCCCTTTATGTTCTCTTTTCTAAACTTCAGTAAATAATCCCAATTTATTTACATGGCCTCTTATTTTACTCCATTTCCAATGCACCCAGTCATGTTCAGATCTCTCACTATGATCTGTTTTTACAATGTCTTCTTTGAGATGAGGTAACCAAAGCTGAAACTCAATATTCTAAACAAGGCTATTATATCAATATATAATGGTACTCTAATATTTCTCTTGTGAATTATCTGTCTTCTGCCATTTTGTTACCCAGTTTCTAGTGATATTAGACTCTTCTGGAGATTGTCATAATCCTCCTTCATAACTTAAGTACATAATACATGAATATTTTTTTAAAGTCAACAGAACTGATCTCTTAATATTCATCCCCTCTTCACAGATTCATAGATGCTAGGGTCAGAAGGGACCTCAATAGATCATCGAATCCGACCCCCTGCATAGGCAGGAAAGAGCGCTGAGTCTGTATGACCCCAGCTAGATGCATATCCAACCTCCTCTTGAGGACCCCCAGGGTAGGGGAGAGCACCACCTGCCTTGGGAGCCCGTTCCAGACCTTGGCCACTCGAACTGTGAAGAAGTTCTTCCTAATGTCCA
>NW_005841920.1:2114271-2117557 GCF_000455745.1 Alligator sinensis
TCCACAGGCTGCCCTGGATTTCTCTGGTCAGCCAAGGAAGCCTCCTGGCCCCTTTCCCTCTTTTTCCTCGCATCGGGATCGTCTCCTTTTGTGCCCGAAGGATCATTTACTTAAGGCACAGCCACCCTTCCTGGGCTCCCATCTCTTCAAAACTCCTACTCTGCAGTGCGTCCTTGACTAATCGCCTGAGTTCATTGAAATCAGCTTTCCTAAAGTCTAGCACTTTCACCCTACTAGTTACCTTACCCACTTGACGTCTTATGGTGAATTCTATTATTTGGTGATCACTGTTCCCCAGGTGACTACCAATCTGTAGGTCCCCTACCATGTCATCCCCCGTTGCCAATACCAGGTCCAGTAAGGCATTCCCCCTAGTGGGACCGTGTACCTCCTGCATCAGGTGGAGATCCTGTATGCAGGATAGGAACGTGTGTGAATGGTGGGACTTTGCTGTCTGTGTCTCCCAGCAGATGTCTGGATAGTTTAGGTCCCCCATGACTACCGCCTCCTTAGTTTTTATGGTCTCTGAGAGCTGCCTCAGGAGCCCCGAGTCTAGTTCTTCCCTTTGGTGTGGGGGTCTGTAGCAGACCCCTACCACCAAATCCCTTTCTCCTTGCCCCCCATGTAACTTCAAGAATGCTAGAATGATGCAATTAGTATTGAATCATCTTTGAAGAAAAAAGCTTTAAAAATATTTTATCAAGGACTATATTTGGATAGGATGATCAATGTTTATGAACACACTGCTTGATCTGCGCATATCAAACATCACATTCGTTACTTTATGGTCCTGTCTTTGATACTTTCCTTTTTTGTTTTCCTGCGTAATAAAATAAGGTTTATGATTCCATTTTTTAAAGTGGGGTGTGAGATTGGCCATGCTCCATTTCTCTGTAGCTATTTTTAATAAGTTACATATTATTGTCAATTACTTCATTCTTAAATTCTTGAAGAAACCTTGGGCGAGTGCCATCCAGTAATTTTCTGCAGTTATAGTTCTGTACTTGATTTATCGTCTCTTTTACAAATACCATCCTTCTGTAGTGTCTAACCTTCATGACCTGTATAACTCCCAAGACAGAGATCGCACAAGTTGTGCCACAGGGTGAATAAGTACATTAGTTTAAAGTGTAAAGAAAAGTGGCTATCTATTTAAATTCAATTTTAATTATTTAAAAAAAAATGAACCGATTTAGAATTAGGGGGTAAAGTGACAGTAACCCCCTTTGAAAGCCCACATTTATTATAATATACTAAAATAATATAAATAAAAAACAAATATGCAAGCAGCATATGTTTGATATTGATGTTTTAAAGAATGTAAAACTAATGAACTAGTGAATATCACTGGCTGAAGCCCTTGGAACCAGAAGCTGTCAAAGTGTTTAATATCTTTGGACAGCAGTAGTTTCTTTTATAGATGCGGAGAGGATATATCTAAATAAAATTACATATAATATTTTGTTGTTTTAATGTAGACATTTACATCAGTTCAATGGCTAGATTATTCAAAATTTGGCAATCAACTGGAAGTAAAAAAATATAGGAAATGGATAAGTTTTCCTATATAAAAATATAGGAAAACTTATTTTCCTCCTTTAATCTATGAAAAAAACTGAGGGAGAGAATGAGATTTTCTAGCTGTAAAATCCTGACTGATATTTATTTTGTTTATTAGATCAGTTTAAATGCATTCAGTACAATTAAATTGGTTTTAATTACCATATTTTCTTACATACCACACTCCTCTCAAACAAGATACACACCTTATTTTTGGAAAGGCAGAATATAAATAAAAGATTTTTCCAGAGTCATGGACTTAAGCTGGCTTTTTCATGGAAAGCCTATGCTGCAAAAAGGCTGTTCCTTCTCTTTGGGACAGCAAGGAAGCAGGGGCAGAGTCCAGTGTTAACCCTTTCACAGGTGCTAATGAATTGGCAGGAGATCTGGGGTGCTTCTCCTCCTCCATGCTTTTGTTCCAGGGAAGAAAGTCAGGTTACTTGCTTAAGACACTTACCCCAATTTTGGAGGGCTAATTTTTGGGACAAGGTGTATGTGATATGTGAGCAAATATGGTAATTAATAAGAAAATTAAAGTCTGGCTGTGTATTTTTAATTGCAAACCACTTTTCATCCACAGAAAGCTTATAGCAGACAAAGTCTGCAGTCTAAGCTCCTGAGGCTGAAATGTAAAATAAATATCACATCTTATTGGTACATTTTATAGGTATGGGATAATTATAACTACAATAAAGAATGCTTGCTTCTGTATCACGTTGGACTAGGAATCCTAATGCTGAATTTGTGAGGACAGATATTAAAAACTACCGCAATACGTTTCAAAAATCAAAAGCAATTTGCTCTTATATAACAAGCATTCAGTAAAAAGCAATATATGGAAATGGTACACTAGGGAGATGACCTTCAAAAAAGAAGCATAACCTGGCTCTTAGATGGAAATACGGAAAGATGGAATATTGGATGCAAGATTAGACTGAAATGAATAAAGCTAAGATTAAAAAAATACAACCATGTATTTGTAAACTAACTGGAGTAGGGGAAGAACAGAAAGACGTACAGACAGGGAAGGGAAAAAGGAGCAGGATTCCATGTTAATTGTGACTGGCGCATACAAATAAGAATTTGTGCTAAGAACTTAGGCTGCAAGATCAATTGAAAAATCTGGCCCTGACTGTTCTAATCAAAGTTGAGAATCCAAGGCCTTAGCCTGAACAACATAGCAAATTTCTCCAACCTACCACCCTTGATGCATCTCTTGGGCTGGATAGGGCATGCCTAAGATCTCTATCATTGTTTAAGGCTCTGGCCATTCCCTAGGACCTAAGTGGTTGTTCAAAAGACCAGCCCACCCACTTCCCCTACTTAAGACTGGGGAAAGGAACAGGAAATGTTCAGGCAAATGGGTTTTTTCAGCTCCTTTGCTTAGCCCCTGGTCTCTTGGTTCTTGACTTAGCTTGCTGTGGGACTTGGCCTCAGTTTTTGACTTGGCCTGGGAATTCCAAGACCCCTAAAAACATTCAGAACCACCGGTATTAGTGCTAGTACAATATTCCCTCAGGCATCATGTTAAAAGGTGATTGTTGTTTTTATTGCTATTTATGTTTGGTAACAAGGTGAAAATTGCCTTACTGCAGTTTGCCAAAGCTTCAGTTATACCCTCATTAATCCTCTACAGTACAAGAAAGACTGAATTAGTATTTCAGGGCAGACCCCCTGGCTGCCCTTGTCCCAGCACTGACACCATGTTTTCAAGTGGGGAAAAGGG
>NW_005841920.1:2117588-2164637 GCF_000455745.1 Alligator sinensis
AAAGAGATGACAGAGAAAATGGTGAGATG
This sequence comes from Alligator sinensis, assembly GCF_000455745.1. Lineage (NCBI taxonomy): Eukaryota > Metazoa > Chordata > Crocodylia > Alligatoridae > Alligator > Alligator sinensis. The sequence continues at coordinate 2,117,618 of NW_005841920.1, forward strand.
AACCTCTACATGGGACAGTGCTCCAAGAAAAGCTTTCCTTCCTCTCCCACAAATACACTTCTGTGCACAGATCTGGGGAATTACTTCCAGACCTGTAATATTCATTTTCACATCTATGCTAAAAGCACCATCTTTGATGCTTTGATAAACTGGGTTGATAAACAAACTGGTATTTGTTTTTATGCATCATCTTCACTTTGATCCCAAGCCATCAGCTTTACATTCCACACCAAACAGGCATCCAGGAGCAAAAATCCAGGCTTTGCAGCTTAACTTTGCCCTTTGATAAGTCTGTGCTTTAAATGTTGTTGAAGATTTTACTGTGCATATTTATGCTATGCATACAGGGCCTACCTGTCTTGTAAGTGGAAACTTGACTTAGATTTCTACTTATACTGTGACTGCACGGGAATATTTTTCAATGACTCTGAAAATTGTATTGAAGGGCCTGCAGTTTTAGAAGATATTTTTATATGAAGTGAATCATGTTCATGAGCTTTCTGAGGAATAGTTCAGTCACTGATTAAAAGCGACTGAGAAAGGGATTTTCAAAACTGCCCAATATTCACCTACCTTTTCTTATACTGAAGTCAGTGGTAAAAACTGAGCATTTTTGAAAAATTCACCTACCCTAAACCATTCATCACATACCAAGTTGCAGTCAAACACAGCACCATCATCAGCACAGTATCTTACCAATGTAGCTAAAATGCAATATTATCAAGTACTCAATGTTAATCAGAGCCCAAGTTTTATACTGTTGCACCTACTGTAATGTATTGTATCTGGGACACACCAAAAGGAAAGTTATAAAATAGAGCTAAGAGTCCTTGGACACCTGAAAGCCACAACAGTTATTTTAGGTGCCCTTAACAATGGGTCTGTTTGGATTTACTGAAACTCAAACGTAAGTTATGAAATCAGTGTCTGATGTATAAATAATATTTACCTTCTTTGTTAAGGTAATATGTTAATATCCCATAACAACAAATTGGAAAAGCCTACAAACAAACACTGGAGTAACAAATTCTAATGTCTTATTCCTTTTTCAGACTTTTCCTTTGCTAAATCAAAAAAAGGTTACGTTTCAAAAGTAAGGCTACCTTCAAAAGCTTGGGCTATTCACGGCAAAGCTAAAATGTAGCATCACAAAAATGGAAACATACCACCAATTATCACAAGTAAAATTTCACAATTTTACTGCTGTCAACCACAAGTGAGTTTTTTTTCTATGATGTAAGCAGAAAGCAAGAATGCCCCCAGCAAATTGTACTTTAGAGACTAATGGATGAAATATTTTCTACTGGTACTTTTCTGGTTAGAAAACCAGAAGTTACTCACTTAATAGTCACTCCTGAAAATCAATACTACATTTTGCCTATACACACACACAACTATACCAGGAGACATTCCTTGGTAGGTGTTTCACCAATGCATAGCATGTGCTATACCACTGTTGGTGGACATTTATAAAACAGCGTATTCTGTTTCATATATTTACTCATCCCAAGCATTTTCAGTAGCAGTAATTTTTTCTCTCTCTTTCTTAGCTATTTAACTTGCTATATTTTGAAACTAAATTGTTTACATGGGTATTAATTCATATAGTAAGTTTTATATATATGGTTTTATGGCCTTGTGTGCTAATATTATGGAAGTATTACAATGCTGTGCATTTTTAAACAACTTTTCTTTCCTCCTCTCTCTTCATGATGGACGTTTCTTGGAGTAATGAAACTGATTTATTAAGTTGCAGCCTACTTGTCTTTGGGTATATTTCTTTAAGATATTTGATTTAGTTTTTCTATTATCTTCTGCTTTTACTAATGGATCTAGTTCAAAACATATACAGTCCAAATATTATTGTTCCAATATAATTCAATAAAAAAGGTTTTAAACAAAGATCAAAATAGCTTTTACTCGAAAAATGAACCATTTGTCTAAAAATAAATATTAAAACCCAAGAATCTGTAAATATATTTTTTGTTTCTGGAGAGCAAAATATTTACTTCATTGTAAATGTTGGCTTGGGATCTAGAATTAACCCCAGAACCTTTTACTAGATCATATTATTCATGACACTTGCCATGTGCTTGAAGACATTTGTTCATAAACACAGGGCCAAAGTCTTCCATCACATGCGTGCCGACATCTTCCACTGATTCCAGAGGAAATGGTGTGCTTCAAAATGCAGTCTGACCCATTTTGTTTTGTATAAACCTAGCTTTCATTTTGTAATCTCTTCTGGTTTGGACAGTTATTAATGGCATATATTAAGGACATGACCCAAAACATGCTGAAGTCGTAAAAGAATGACTATTGACTTTAGTGGGGTTTAGATTAAGGTTTAATAAACTGAAAGAGATTTTAAAAAATTGAATTAAAAATAGCAATATGCTTGGGGTCATATTAAATTCTTAAGGGTAAAGTAATCCTTAAATCACTTAATTGCCAATGTAGTAGTGTTAAGAATCCAGTAAAAAAACCCTGTCTTTTAAAGATGTGTTGTTTCCCTGATAAAGCCTATGACCTGGATAATATACAGAGGACAAATAATCCAATTAAGTAGAAACTGAAGGAAAATTATGTTTGTCACAATCTTTTAACAACATTAATAAGATTCTGAACAACTCTGTATAATAGGAAAAGTTATAGAGCTGTCAGTTTTAAGCTCTATATACAGACGAGAATAAATGAAGACAACCCGATTTGTGAAGAGTTAAAGGTTTTCCTGAAAATGCCCATAAAACCCCCAAACCATTTATGAGAATATATTTATAAAAGGACACAGTTTTTTACTTATATTTAATACATTAAAAAAGTGATGGAAACACTTCATTAGTGAGTTTTTTGGAGCTATTCAACCTTGTAAAAATACAAGAATAGGAAGAATTAGTCCCATAATTTAGAAATGACTATAAAAGCTATAAATTCAACACTTGTAGAGATAATCTTATGCTGTTGTTTTGAATAAAGAGCCAGACATCATTACTGTGACTGAAATTTACTTATATTTATTATTTTGAATTTTCCCCTTAATAAAAGTGTTTCCAAAAACCTTTAAATAATAGGAAAGCGAAATGGCTATGTGCTTTCCCCATGGTACTGAGTTTGTTTACAGAAGATTTCTAGTGAACTGGATATTGAAACTTTTCCACCAATGTAAACTTATCCATGATAACTTACTTGCAGGTATTTTTCTATTATTTGCCAAACCCTGATAAAGAAATATTATTGATCAGAGTAACTGACCATGGTAAGTCAAACTGTGAAGCATTAATATTTGCAGGTAAATATAATCTTCAAACACTAAACCTAAATTCTCTTCTTCACAAAGCAGATCATTTGATACTGAATAAGAGTTAATCAATATATTTTTGATGGAATGATATGTTACAGAAATATGCTATTTCAAAGTTGAAATATTCTGCAAAGTTGTTTCAGATTCAACTCAGTTTTGTTTGGGAAGTTTGAAAGGAGTTAGGCACGCTTAGAAATTCTGTAGACTAGTGGTTAAATCACTGGCCTGCAACATGGAAGACTAGATTTAAGTCCAGAAATGTAAAACTGCTCTGTGTTGAATAGAGGAACAAAGATGTAAACTGGATTTTCCATATCCCAGGCTATACATACACAGTTGAAAACTTCAGTGTTCTGTTAAAAATTTGACATTTCCATTTTCATGAATAGGTATAAGTTGGCTTTCATTCCAATAAAGAACAAAAGTAATTCCGAAACGTTGAAAGCTACCACATATGGCAAGTCTGACTCACCTATGATGGCACAACTCCTCCTTATGGGAACAAGAATTTTGAATTTTGTGCATGTAGGAGGAGGAGAATGACCTTGAAAAGACCAAAAGGCAATAATATAGCTTGAGATTTAGATACTCTGGTGTACAGCTCTGACGGCTCTGATTTATGTGATTTAACATTAGCCTTAGTTTACAGATAATAATCTTTCCATAATATCATTTGGAGAACAAGACTGACCTTCATTATTCGAGGCCTAACATATATAGGGCTTTATATATACATTTTATATATACATAGCCATGTGTGTGTGTTCTTTACATACGTGTGTGTGTGTGTTTAAATATTTCCTTTTCATGCACTAAACAGAGGGGGTGTTGGAACAAAACGTTATACAGTACGTACTGTAAAGCTAACTTCAATCTGAAGAATTATAATCAGGCACACAATTTCTTAACTCCAAAACACTGGTATGTAAAGCTCTGGGGCATTCCAAGTAATCTTTTCAGGAGTTTAAATGAGGCAGACAATAACAGACGATGATGGACGAACTTAGGTCTTTTGGAGCTTATTTTATCAGACTTAACTGATCAGCTTGTTCCTGGAAAATTAGCCTTCAGTGACCATTTAAAGGTACACTAGAAATTTGCCAAACTGCAGTTAGCTAATCTGCTCTGCTCAGACTTCATGCACAGAACGTAACCTCTTCTCCTCACTTCTCAGCAAGACTTGTAAGCCAAGTGCTATAGTGAAGACACCTTAATATTTATATGTTGCTACTTTTTCAAAATGTACTGCAAAACATTTACTATCGTACTGTATCAAAGAAAGTACAAGATTGTTTTAATTGTGCTCTTTCACTTGCTTTCCTAATTTTCAAAATGCTGTCATTTGCAATAAGTTTGTGTGCTGTAAGAATATGACAATACAGTTGTCTGTCCATTGTATTCTATCACAGCAAGACTGACAAATGAGTTTCCATTTAAAAAACAGTAAAAGACACTAAGGGATGTATTTAATCCATAGAGGAAGTCAGCAGGCACCCCAGGCAGGCACTCAAGAGCAGAAGTTAGCTCATAGTTAAAAGAGTAATAGGAAGGACTCTGAGTAATTAACAGGGCATAATGTGCTCTTTGTGTCAATAATCAAAATATTCTGTTGCCCAGATTACTGAGAATGCAGGACTAGGGACAAATCTCTTAATTTTTTAATACTTTCAAAGACCGTGAATAATGCTTTCTCTGAAACAAAGTGTATTTTTTAATTTAGAAAATATATAAAATAGGATTTAAAAAATGTAGCAGCAATAGCATTAGAGAATTAATCCAATTGTATCAATTAGTGAATCTCAACCAAAGTACCGTGAGATCCTGGTGTGCTGGCAAGATCCTTTTAAGAATGCCACAAGGTGCCTTGCAATATTAGCGCTATGAGGTAGGCAAACACTTACACATGTTTCACAACATAAACCTAGAGGTTTCAAATAAGAATCCAGAGTGTCAAAACCATTCTGATCTGTTGTAGTTTCTGAGATCTCAGCAGAACTGGTGTATTATTTTTCTGTAGTCACACTAAGAACTGGCATTTTGCAAAGGCTTCAGTCTAAAACATGTTCAAAACCATTGGTATTAGTGCTAGTCCAATACTCTCAGACATCACATTAAAAGGTGATTGTTGTTTTTATTGCTATTTATGTTTGATAACAAGGTGAAAATTGCCTTACTGCAGTTTGACAAAGCTTCAGTCATACCCTCATTAACCCTCTACAGTCCAAGAGAGACTTAATTGGCATTTCAGGGCATTGGGGTTAATCTTCTCCCATTATATTTAATATCAGGTAACAGTAGACAGCTGAATAAAGTAGTTCTGATGTGTCAACGCAGAAAAGGGCAAATAGAAATTAAGACTTTTCTTGAATTCATCAATAATTTATTAAAATAAATTTAAGCCTGAATATAGAGACTATAACAGCAATGCTCCATAAAGCTTTATGGATAGCAATATCTAATTAAGGGTTATCATTAAATAAGAGTCTAGGCAGTATAACAGGCATTGATAGCTCTGTTTCTAGGGCTAGAGACAGACATTCAAAAAGCCTGAGCCTGAACTGATTCAATTTTTGCAGGTTAGTCTAACGGGCTAGGCTAAATCAGTTTGTAACGGCACAGACATCCCAGACATGCAGGCACATGCCTGCAGTGGCTCAGGCTAGAAGCCAGGGGGTTCTAGCGCAGCCCTCCCTTCCCTTTTATAGTGCTGAGCTGAGGCGGGGGTGGCCAGGCCCCTCCCCACCACAGGACGCTCTGATTAGGGAGAGTGTCCCCCCCTCTTTTGACCAGCCCAGCAGGGAATTGATAACACAGTGTTTATCACCCCTAACTCAGTGTTTATCACCCCATTAAGAAAACAATAGAGAGACATTACAAGCTACCTGTTGATTCTGCCTTTGTCCTGTCTGCCACAGTATGGACCATAGCCAGCATGTGGTCTGCTAGCTAGGCAGAGGGCAGGGGGGAATTCCTGCTTAGCAGAGAGTGGTGAGGGGGAGGGTGGGAGCAGCTTGCAAGTCTCTGCCGAGCTCCAGCCAGGGAGCAGAGGGTAGGGGCCAGCTCTGCTGTGGAGCAGGGAGCCCTGCCCAGCCCAGAGAGCATGCCGGGATGCTGGTTTAACTTAAACCAGCAAGGGGTCTGGGACAGAAATTGCATAAACCGGTTTGACCCAAATCAGTTAAGTCTGATACTACATTCAACCAGATTTATTTCAAACTGGTTTCAGCCATTTTCAAACTGGTTTATGTGCACTGAACATCTGTTGTGTTACAGGTTTGAACCAGTTTCAATCACTTAAACCGGTTTGTGTGTAATGTCTATCCCTAACCTAGAGGCATGTCTCTCAGTGGGAGGCAGGCTACTATCAAACCCTATAATTTCAAAAAGAGTCAAAACCACAGTTTTATGAACAGTTATTGAATTTAATTCATAGCTGCAAAGACATTTAGAGACTTAGGACAAACAATCGCCACCTGAAAATCAATCTTGAAGCAGCTGGAAAAGAAAATAATAGTGCTTATTTTATATCAGTAATTTTATAACAGTAATTACCACCTCAAAATAAATCCACATGGTAAGTGAACAAAATAGTGTGTGTTAAAATAATCATGCAGTTACTATGACTAGGAGAAAATACATCTCCTTGAGATTAATTTTGCTTTAAGCCTGGGGTCTGCAAGACTGCCAATTGTTTTAATATACATTTTTTACTACTGAAGTATGCTTTTGCTTTGGAACTGTAGAGACCCAAAACGTGATGTAATCCCCACTGGAAGACTGACAAGGTTGAGATACTCCAACAACTCAGAGGACACATGGAATAGTTCGCAATCAGTGTAACTATGCTATATATTAACCTGCAAGAGTCCAATAACAAACGAATGCACCAGATAATACTGCTTTGAGTAAATCGAGAATAGGATGTCATGAGGATTTTTATAAAAAAGAAATCATTCTCGAATGATAATTACTTATATTACGTGCCTTTCATAATCAGGGAGCCCTCACTGTAATGTAGTTAAAATGATTTTATTTTACCATTCCAAATCTGATTATACTTCAAAATGAAGAACAGTAACTGTTAGTTCTGCAGTGTATTCAAAGAGAACCTCATACATTTAGGGTGTGGGGAAAAAACAGTTATTAGTTTTATATCATCAAAGAAAAATACATGGTTTGCCTGAAATGTTCATGGTCCCCTTCCTATTATTGAAACTTCTAGTTTGAATAAATGCTCTATGACTATTCCCAGTTTCTATTGGTTAGGCCCTGTAATGAAGAGATGCAGTAAAATGAAATCAAAATCAAAAGAAAATTAAAGCTAATAGAAATCATTTTTTTGCAAAAATGATTTTCTGCAAAAATCAGCACTGCGATCTTCCTGCACGTAAAAGCAATAGAAGAAACTTTGGGCTAGATCTAAGCAAGGATCTATCTATCTAGATACTTAAAAAATGACTCAGACAGATTTTAAGCATGCAGGTCCAAAGACATCCCTATTCAATGACCATCTATTCATGGAAACATCTAGAAGTAATGAAATGCCTCCTCGTTTTTCCTGAAAGCTCCCTGGGTGCCTACAGTTCTGCTGTTGTGCACATACGGAACAGCTCCATGTGAATGGCTCTGATCAGGCATAGCGCAGAAAGGCGAAGCACATAAGACAGGGTTTTAGATTCCACTCTGGAGGGTCAGATGCCCATACATTAGGCAATATAACATCTAATTATTATTATCCTCCTAAGTCCTTTAATATACAAGTCCCCAAAGTACTTTCCAGTATGTGGCACTCTCAGATATACACCAAACTTCCCACCAGAACCAGTAAAGCAGTTAATGCAGTAGGAAGCACAGGTTTTGTGGCATGTAGCAACTCGTATCTGCAGCAATATTTTTAAAATACCCAAGACTCAATTCCTAGCCATCTGCCAAGAACATTGCAACCCCGGGAAAGTCAGCAAAGAAAGAATGGCTCAGTTGGTAGAACAGCAGGAGAAAATCCCAAGTTATGAACCATGCAAATGGGCAGTATAGTTCCCCAAGAAGAAAATACAAAATATTCATCCTAAGATAAAAAAAAATAAAAAAACCAACCAAAAACCCCTTAGGAAATTACATTATGAATAATTAGCAGAAGGTAAGACTGGGTGGCACCTTAGAGAACTGGCTCAGAGAGGTATGAATTTTCACAGGCAGCAACCTAGTTTAGGTGCGTCTGGAGTAAGCTGTTGCCTGTGAACCTCATGCTTCTTTGAACCAGTTAGTCTTTAATCAGACAGAGGGTAGGGCTGAGTGCACCTTAGAGCAGCGTTTTCCAGCCTTTTTGCCCCACGGCACACTTACCTAAATAAAAAAGCACCACAGCACACTGGTCGTGGAGCGGGGGGGTGGCCAGCTGGACAGCGACAGGAGGGTGGGTGGGGGTGGTGCACGGCCAGCCAGATGGCATTTTGGGCTGGAGCCACGCCCCCCATCTGTGGGTCTGGTTGGACCCACGCTCCTCGTCTGTCTGTGTCCACGGCAACAGCAGGTGGGGGGCATGTCTCCAGCCAGGCAGGGAGCATGGCTCCAGCCCAAAATGTCGCGGCACACTTGGATATGCTGTGGCAGATTGGTTGGGAAACACTGCCTTAGAGACTAACATGGCTAACCACCTCTCTACTCATTATAAGCAAATGGGTCAAAAGAATATTAGCTATGTTGCAGAGTCAAACACTCCAAAAGTTAGAAAATGACAGAGCTCAGGTTGCTCATGAAGCATGATTTCAATTCCCTGTGTAGATGTGTCACAATAAAGTATTCAATTGCCTGATCGTGCACTATTTTTTCTGGAGAACCCTTGCCTCATTCAATGCCCAGGAAGCACAGTGCTCTGGAAAGGAATCAGACAGAACACAGAAGATGGAAGACATGGGGTGAACTCTGACAGAAAAGTGCAAAGAGAAAGGATGGTAGCACGGTTAATACAAATGAATGAAATGATAGAGGATTAGTTTCTGTCTCTACAACTGAATTCCCATGTGATGTTAGGCAAATAGTCTGAAGAAAATTTTCACAGAAGACTACTACGTTTTCCTCTTATTCTGGGTACCCAACTTGATATACTGAGAGTCTGATTTGCAGAAGTAGTCACAACATATACTGAGATCAAGGACTCTGAACTCTGGAAGCGCAATGAAGTTAGGCTCTGGGTTCTGAAATTGGGCATCCAAGATTAGTTGATAGAGGTGCACTGATACATCAGTTCAATATCAGATCAGCACTGATATAATGAAAATTGGCTGTATCAGAAATTGGCCTGATGTGGCCGACAATTTGGCCGGTAAATGCCCGTGTGCGCGTGCAGCCGCAGCGCAGCACACAGGCAGTGAAGAGCACAGCCTGGCAGCGTGGAGAGCTGTTTGCAGCTGATAAGTCTGTTGTGGTGTAAGGGGAGGGAGGAGGGAAGAGGAGGGAAGGAGCATGGTGAGGCAGATCAACGCCCCCTGTAGTGAGGGAGAGAGTGGGGCTGGGCCTAGGGTAGGCGCTGCCCAGTCGGGTCAGGGCACAATGGAGCCACGGCTCACCCAGGAGGACGGGATGGGACTTGTGTCTCCTGGATCTGTGCAGGGCTGGGTGGGCAGATGCAGCTACGGGCTGGAGCTGGGGCTGCGCTAGGCTCTTTTCAGTGGGGGATGGGCTGGGGTTGGGTGGCAATGGTGCTAGGAAGGGCCTATGGGGTGGGGGGGCTGTAGCCATCCCAAATTTCACCGTAGCCCACCCCAACCACCCTTCTCAGCACCACCATTCACCTGGCACAGCCCCGGCTCTTCCCAGCATGTGGGTGGAGGCGGGGGTTAAGCCGATGCTGCGCTGGGTGGGCAGCAGCAGTGCTGGAATGGGAAGCTGGGGTGGGGGGGGCTACAACAAAATTTGGGGTGGCTGCAGCCACCTCCCGTGGCCCCCTCCGAGTGCCACTGATGCCCACTCCAAGCCCAGCCCCTGCCAAGAAAAGCCCAGCACAGCCCTGGCTCCAGCCCACAGCTGTATCCCACCCATCCTGCCTCACACAGATTCAGGGGGCACATGCCCCCCCCCCCATCTCCTCTCAGGGTGTGCGTAGCAGCGGGAGCCACCCCCACTCCCCTCAGCACCTCTCGGATGAGCTGCAGCTCAGTCCTATGCCCTGCCCTGCCCAGCTGGGCAGCGTCTGTCCCTGCTCCAGCCCAATTCCCTCCCTCACCACGGGGGGTGTTGATCTGCCCCCCCTTGCCCCTTCCTTCCCCTCTCCCCTTCCACCACAACAGATTTACCGGCTAGATGCAGCTGTATCGGAAATCGGATCAGTATCAGCCGATATGCCTTCTTAAAAATCGGCTATCCGTATCTGCCTCCAAAATTGCTATTGGTGCACCCCTATTAGTTGACATTTTTTCTTTTCTCCCTGTGCCTACATTCTGCATATGTAGAATGGAGATAGTAAACAATACTTCATCTCACAGGTATTTTGTCCAGATAATTCTTTACAAATGTAAAGTAATTTAAGTCTATGCAGTGCAAGGCACTGCAGTGTAAAGGCAACTTGAGATAGCTGTGCATGCATGAACTATGAAAACAGATCAGTCAGGGCCACATTAGCATACTAGCGTTAATAAACACTGTCATGCTAACACAGCTGTACTGCTTCCAGAGGCAATGTGTGCTGAGTTAGCTCAGGTATCTCCGCCCAGCACTACCTACAACAGCAGAGACTCCGGCTTGCAAAAGACTCCAGTAATATATTCACAACTGGCTCAGAGTACCTTGGCATGACACTGCATTGTGGCATGTCACCTATTCTACAATATTACAGTGACACCACCATCAAAAAGCCCAGGAGGATATTAATAACTTTGTATATCACACAGATTTACATAATTATGTACATTACAAAAAATGTACATGGTACTTTATAAAACACATGGATTAGGTCAGTGGTTCTCCACCTTTTCAGAATCCGGGTGCCCCTCCATAACTGTTTTGACAGGGGTGGTACTCCCAGTTGAGAATTACTGTTGTGCTCAACTTACGTCAGCGGTTCCCAACTGGGTGCTGCTGCTGCCAAGTAAAACTGTCCTGCAAGCCTACTGCACAGCCAGACCAGTGAGGGCTGCGGTATATGTGCATGCTCCTCCTACATTAGGGTTCTCTGAAAAACCTAAAGTAGGCAAGAGAACTGGCTCTTGTTGCAACCCTTCCCAGTCTGACCCTGCACAGTGTCTCCTAGAAACAGAGGCATGTGGGACAACTCCACTTATCCTGCATGTCTCTATTTCTGGGAGGAGCATTGTGGGGTAGGCGGCGGGAAAGAAGAGAGGGAAGTGAAGGGTGGTAAGAGTTGCAGCCCGAGCCAGGTTTCCAGCCTGCTTTAGGGTTATCAGAGGACATTAATACAAGAGATGCATGTGCATGCCGCACATGGGGCAGTTTTACCTGCCTGCAGTTGTGGCAGCAACAGCCCAGTTGAGAACCACTGGATTAGACATATTACTGCACCATCTTCCTGTGTGAACTGGAGAGTGCAAATAGGAACATTTAAAAGCCTAAGCTGTTAATTAGAAAATCAGCTGGAGTGCAAGCTAATCAGCTGTGGGTGACTGGACAAAAAAAGAGGACTTCAAGGGGAGATCTGAATAGGTTAAGCTTCAGTCTGAGGCCTCCAAGTTTTTTGGAGCCAAGCCTATGATGCACAGCTAATAAAATCACAGCTGGATGTAACACATATCCCCTTGTCTGATACAGAAGGTCCAACATAACTGACAGATGAAAGGACAACAGCCAAATCCAGAGGCTGGAATCCAGAGTGTTGGAGAGGTCACAGAAACACTACTGCACGGGGATCAGGTGTCCTGCCTTCTCTGCTTACTACGGGGCAGACTGCACCTTGGAGCCTTTCTCTGCCTTTTGGATTGTACCCCTTAGGCATCTTCCTATTTGAGTGGAATCACTAAATCGCCAGGCTGCCAGCCCTACATCTCCAGCTGGATTCGTGGTAAAAGTCCAACATGGTTTTGGCACTGGCAAGAGTTTCCCTTCAAGAATGTATTGCACTTTACAGGATATTGTTACACTCACATGGAAACAGCTACTTTAAAACAAATCATATTTCTTCATTTTTCAGACACAAAATACATACAGCAAAAATTAGAAATAACATACTACATGACTGCCTATATGCTCAGCTAACTCCATCTCTCAATTGGGAGAAACAAACTGTTCTTAATCCCAGCATCTTTGTCTGTGTGTGATTTCATCAGCCTGCCAGTTTATGGTAGCCTACCCTAACTCACCTAACACCCTTCCTCTGCATTTCTTTTCTAGAGCCTCTAAGGTTTCAGGTCTCTTTTAATCCCAGACTTGGTCCTGAGGACAGCAAATCATTTCATCTTGTATGATGCATACATGTAATAACTTCCATTACTGATGGTCCAGCCACCTTAACTGTTGTGATATGTACCTGAGTTTATTATCTTTGCCATTAAATCCATTGCTTTAACTCTGTAGTAAGTAATCCACCATAACTAAACATACCAGGGCCTGTACCACTATCATAATCAGACATTTTCACTTTATCACTAAGAAATAATTAGACATTGTCACTTTACCACACTTTGAAGATCAGCACAGAGAAGGAAGAATCTTTTTTGCAATTGGATTGAAGAGTCTCTAAAAAAGGCCCTAAAGTTCTGCCATTTTGGACATAGAAATAATGATACCTGAAATTTCTCTCTGGATAGCTCCTCTTGATCTACAGGCAACAGAGAGGCTTTGTGTTGAATCATGTTTCTCAAACTATAATGTTTTAAGGATCCAAGGTTTAATTTCATACATATAGCATTCAAAATTTCCCATGTTACCTTTGAAAATTAACTCAAGCAAATCATAATTTTTAAACACGTATTATTGAAAATATACCTCTAATTGGCAAAACGCTGCTAAACAATACAGCTTAGGATACACAAGAAAAATAGTGTGGGTCTGAGATACTAAAACTAACATACACACGGAAGATAAAAGTGTGTACAAAGGAGGAGACTGCATAAAACATGGAGTGTGTGATCTTTACCCTCTTTCCTCACATTCAAAGACTTCCGGATTACTCAAACACATTGTTTACTGAAAAGCAGTACACCAAACATGTCTAACTAGTTATGACTGGCTATTGCCACTGATTAAGAGACAAACAGATCAGAATAATGTTTCTTTTAATGAAACAAGCAGAGAATTAAAAAAAAAAAGCTGGACATCTGCTTCAATCTTAACATAAGTACGATGTGTTGCTTTCTAAAATTATGAAATACACAAACACAGAACTGTGTTATTTACATGAAGCTCTGGAGTATTAGTACTCCCCCTGTAACTTTGCAGAAATGTCACTTGCTGTGCGTGCCAAAAGCAAATCCAAGAAAAAAATTCCGGGCTGTGGTCTGTGAACTTTTACATTTTGACAAGCTCCAGCCCCAATACCCGCAAAACAGAGTAAAAGGGTCGTGGCAAGACATATTTTGACCTGAACCTTAACCAGTAGAGGCAACAGTTATGCAACTATAAACAGTTAAACCTAAACAGAACAAATGGGGAGAAAGGAGATACAGGAGCATCTACTCTAAACTGAATTAGAGCAGGAGACAAGGAGGTTCACACTCTGTGATCCCAGATTTTAATGAGAGAGAGAGTATATATGAAAAGCAAAGTGTAAGAAAATCATTTCTATAAAGAAGAGCATTTTGTTCAATTTTTGGTATTAGTTCAGGCAATGAATAGTGACATTTTAATTATATTAAAACCCAGTAGTGAAATGACAGGTGGGGAGAGTGAGGCATGGACTCTGCTGAAGAGGAGGGCACCAAAATGGACCAGGACAGGCATCTTGCCCTCCTGTCTTCCCACTCCTCCCCACACTCTGCTCCTTCCCTGAAGAGGTTCCAGCTTCAGCAGCTGGGAGGGCAGAGAAGCAGTAGTTGTGTGTGGCCGGAGGTATGCTGCTGCTGGGGGCCGTGTCCCCCCGCCTTTTTTAGCCACCATAAACTGGTGTTTTCTTCGCTGTTCAACATGCATGTCGGGCAAGAAAACAAAGTGACATCTCCTGCAAGAGCAAATCTCCAGCTGCTGCTTTTGCACTGCCCCACCTTACTGTCAGCTGAAGTTGGAGCACGGAAGATACAGGGGGTGAATGTGAGGGCCAGAGGAGAGCCAGTACTGCCCAGGGCAAGGTACTGGTCACTTATACCTCGATTAAAATCAATACCACATTTTATATATGGTACAGCGTATGCCCTATTCAAATGAAGAATAATAATTAAAATTGTCAGAAGAATGTAATGAACTAAGGAAAGTCAGTTAAAATCAGAGGTATACCATCAAGCCTGAGAGAGAGCACAAGGTACTAAAGCTTTTTAGCTTATTCACACAGTTCTGAAAGGGTTTAAGATCAATCCCAAAGCAGCCATATTTTGTCCCTTGTATCTAATCTCAAATGCCGTTTTAAATAAAAGTAGCATTGTCTCAAAAACATACATTTTTTTAATCTGTTGTAATTGAAAGTAGAATCTGGCCTTTACTCATTTTGTGTATGACAGCCACCATCTTGTCAAACACCCAGGGACTGAACTAGAGAGCTCCAGAGCTGACAGTATGAATTTCTACAGCTTGAGCTAAGGAGATGGGGCTTCCATTGGTATGGTGTGTATAAGACTGGCAGCCTCCACAGTGAGAACACAGATGTAAACACAGTATGCTGTGACCAATCATTTGCTATAATTCAATGCTAGGCATACTGAAACCCCAAATGATTAATCAAATGATAACATATAACAGTAAAGATGAGCAAAATGTATATTAGCTTTTAAATACTCTTTTATAGGTCATTTTCATTGTCTTTTTGACTTTATAGAAACTAAGGCAGAAACGGCCTTACACAATGAAAAGTGGTTATAATCAATCATTCAGGACATTTATTTGGCTTTGTGCATAACAATAATACACCACTATGACCCTGTTTTAAGTCTGTGCACAGCTGCTTCTTGCAATATTATATTTCAAACATACTATATTCACACTAAAATCCATACAGACTACTGCCCTGAAATAGTTGCAACAGCCCTAATTCAAAGGATAAAACTCATCCTTGTTATACTGGTGTTGAAAGCGCCAGAACACCATCAGGGGTAAACTTGACCCAGCAACTAGTCCTGGAAACTATTTCTGTATGCCTCAGAGGATGCAACGCTGTCTACACTCATACAGTTTTGAAAACAACTTGAAACAATCAAAAGCACAGTACAGAATCATTCAGCATGGCCATATGTAAGGCTCAGCATGTGCCGGAATTGCTGGTTTTGGACTTACATATTTAAAAGAATAGTTGAAGGATAAAAATATCTGGGAAATAATTTAGAACCTTGAAATTAGAAGGTACTGAAACTAATCAGACTAAAATTCAATGGTAAAGCATCTTAATATCTGTTTCAATGCATGAAAACAAAACCAACTGCTTAGATTTATATGGGTGGTAACCACTAAGAAGTAATTTCTATCCTATTATTATCTAACACTTCACTGTTTTTGCTTTGCCAGACTGGGTGTGCACTGAAAAATAGTATGAATTTACTCATATTTTAAAAATGAGTAAATTATACCCTGCCAAAATTTGAAGCTTTTGCAAGGAAGTGACGTGTGGAAAGTGAAGGGGAAAGGAACTTCACTACATATTTGTATAAAAAGCTTTTAAAGATGCAGCTTTATTTTGAAAAACAGCTTTTGGTTCCATTCAACATTTTATTTAAACATGTAAATGATGCTAGAGTTTCCTTTAAATGCTATTAGATTTGCATGTTGAAAAATAATATAAATTGTTAATGAATATTGCACCATATCAGTTTCCTGTTTCAGTTGGCTGTCTTGTTATGTTGGCAGCAATTCAGGAGTCTGCAGAGCTGCAGGCAAATGTCTCATGTTAAAAAAAGAAAGAAAAGAAAAGAGAGAAAAATGGGGAAAAGAGCTTCATGTTATAAACACTTCAATGAAAATTACCATCTAGTCTGCAGCCAACTCAGACCAGGTGCTGAAGACAGTATAAATAGGTAACATATGAAAGCAGAATAAAAGTTGGGCTTCTACAGAGATTATGTTCCATGTAACAGTCTAAACGCCAACTTGAAATCTGAACCAAGATCCCTCTTCTTGTACAAAGTCATCTAATTCTTTTACTTTTAACACCAATTAGTTTTTAATTCAGTCTTTTGCTATGAGCCACGTAACAAAATAATGTAAACTAAATGCTCTACTATGCATTGCTCAACAAATCCAAACAGCTGATACAGATAAAATGCGTCTCCCAGGTAAAGCACTAGAAAAATTCTTTAGCCCTCCTAAAGAAATTAAAGGCTAGTTCTGAATCTGTCAAAGACCTCTCCCATTCCAAGACTACGGGGTTCTGTACTGGACATTCCTTCCTCTCTCATTTTCAAGATCAGAGTGTTGTTTCCTGATTGCCATATATATTTAGTTCTAGGGAACAAAAGTCTGCATTCACAATGGAGCATGGTTATGGAATCCACTCAAACATGCTCAAATGATTAGAGGGATCATATGCTATAACAACTGACACAGGCCTTGACCCTGCACTGTTCAAGTCAGTCAAAGTTTTTCACAACAACTTGAAAGGAAGCAGGATGAGGCCCTTAAAGGGGCTACTGCAGAAAGTTACTGGGATCTCAATGGGCTGTGTGGTCCTGCAGAGATGACAGGAGTCAAGAACTTTACATTTTGCTCTTGGCTTGTCTCTGATCTGATTCTACTACCCTACATCTCAGCATCCTTCTTCATAAAAATGGGCATGATAATCCTTAATCTCAATAAAATGTGTCACGCAGCTGGAGTGACTAATGCCTATAAGTTGTTCACTCTACTTGCTTTACATTGCCATGAAAGGATAAACCAAAATCCCCAAAGAGTGAGAATGCCAGAAAAACTATTTAGACAAGCTCTCCAGTTCACCTGTAGACCCACAACTTAGCTATGCAGTAGCTTTGTTTTACATCTTTCAGATATAGTGGGCAGGACGAATGATGGACATCCTGATACAAAATCAGATGCACCATCTTCTGGGTGTCTTTGATCATAAATATTTCCAGCTGGATTGTGTCCAGAGGGACTCACACAAATACTGAAAAGCTATCAGAAAGTTCATCTTCATGCTTAGTTTTGTGAATGTTCACTGCAAGGCACTAAAGGAGGTATTATAGGTGTTTGTAATATCAGCTGGTGTTGCAGCAAAAAAGCAGCATCCTGCACTGGGGTGTTGGCAGCTGAAAAGCATTTCAGTCTTTTAACAAAGTGGTCCTGTTGTATTTGGTTTTGCAGTAATAATCTCAACACCATGGCAGGACAAATTGCTTAGCAAGGTCAAAAAGGCTATATTTTGATGTTTACTATAAAAGGAGAGAACATAGTTCCAGCAACCTCCACTATCTCTACTCTATTGGTAGGTTTCATTGTCTGTTGGCCAAAAAACAATTTCTTAGCTATAGAAAAAAAGCTTCTTGTAATCTGGGACAGCCTGTTCTACTTATAGTTTGATTATAGCCAGTCAATTACCAACATGTTTTCTATTTAATAAATCCACTATAATTTTAAGAGACATTAGAGTCGTACAATCATGAAACACCTACATTGACAGTTCCTCAACTTGTAATTACATCAGGATGCCTACTCAGAGAAAACCAAATGGTGTCTACAGCCATTTGCTATTATTGGAGAAACATTTATGCTATGGCTGTGAGGTGAGGAGTGTCACAACCCAAAGGGTGTGATTTTTGTTTTTGTGTGCTTCGGCACTGCTAAATTGTTCCCGCTAAATTATAGCTTCTTTGCACGGTGGAGTTTTCTGCTGCAAAAGAGAACCCCAGTGCAAGGGAGAATTTCCCGCCAATTTGAAGCTTTCTTTGCAGGGTGCATTTCTTTGTTGCAGCACAGAGATGCTCGTTGCAAAGAATTCCCGCCATTTGTATGCTAATTCGAGTCCCATTATTGGCCAGTTCTAAATTATTCACACGTAGCGGCTAGTGATTGGCTTGCTAGCCATATAAAAGGCTTGAGTGGTTTCCGCCCAAGTTGGAGGACTCCACAAACACTGGGAGGAGGAGACTTCACACTGTGTGAAGATCTCTAAGCGCTACGGATCCTTACGGACCCAGCGCATTTCAAGCAGGCAACAGAGGTCTGATCAACCTCTAGCCTCTCCCCATCGTCGATCGCAGCCCCGACGTATCCCTTCCCGTGCGCAAAAGAACCGGACCCACGGAGCCTAGGAACCTTCGTGTGAGTCCTTGCTGGACGACTTCAGAGCTCTTCTACCCGGGTTCGAGTCCTGCAGGTTTATCTTCCCGTCGCCGAAAACCTTTGCGACGTACCCTCGTGTTTTACATCTTCCCGTCGCCGAAAACCCTTGCAACGTACCCTCGTGCCCTGCAGGTTCGAGTTTTGTTTTGTTTCCTGTCTGTAACCGCAACTCAAGCAAGTTTTCCAGCCTACACCACTGCCATCTCGGTGTAAGTAAACAATCTTTTAAACTACTGCTAAGCATTTGTGCCTAATTCCAGCTCGACGGCCTCCCCTCTCCGACCCGGCGTGCCCGGGCTGCTGGCCACAGCCCGCGTGCAGCACGGAAAAGGGCTCGGGTCGCTCCCGGCCCGCACAAGGAGAACAATGAAGAAAACCTGTCTGTAACTGAGCTCGTTGTGAGCATAACTTAGTAGAATAGATATATCACTCAGATAAAATCACTCAGAAAAATATTTTATATAAAATTTATACATTTATACACACATACGTAATATAAAATAATATATTGCATAACACACTGCAAAGTAAAATGTAATATATAATATGTTTCTGGAATGCCAGAGATAGGTGGTAATCTGTATTTGGGAGAGTAACATACCTTGGAATTCAAAATGTTCTGCTGTTTGATGCTTTGAGGTATTCCCCCATTCTCTGTAACCACTCTGTGGACTTTTAAAATAAAGCAGTAAACCTTAAATGTGCTTTGAAACAGATCTGTACCCAGTAAACTCATCTACAGATGGACACCCACACATGCCCAAAATCAAGAAACAGTCTTTTATACCAGGGCCCTGAACTCTGGCCACTCAAAATTGCCCTAAAAAGATAGAATGGTCTAACACATTATTTTTATGTTCAGTTTTGTTTTTTTTAAGGAAGCAATATGAATGCCTACCTCCAACAACAGACAGACAAAATGGAAACTCTTGGGTAATAACTGGAAGACAGAAGGTCTAGGTAAGACTTTTCTCTGAGAGACAAATTCACAGTAGGATCAGAACTTTGAATTTCCTGATTGAAAAATGCTTGAAATCTCAAAAGTAAAAACATTAATAGATCTCCCTGCATTTCATTTTTTGAAATATGCTATTAAAGAAAACCATTAAAATGATGATTTAATTACACAGCTGAGTGAAACTTTTTTTATTTTTTGGGGAAATACAAGTGTTTTCATAAAACTCACTGTAAGAAGTAACAATGTGGATTAAAGGATTAAATTCTGCCATGACTCTCTCACATGCACAGCAGTAATAAGAACTAATCAGAGAATAATAAAACTCAAAACACTTTAAAATTAAATACTGAAATTATTTCAAACTATTTTAAGATACCTTAATTAAAATTTTGACCAAAAATATATTCAATAACTTCTTCAGTGGAAACTGGGAAAATTCTCAAAATAAAGCAAATACAACAACCCAGAAAAACTAAAAAAACCCCTGTTGCTTGAAAAAGTCCTTTACCTAGTTAAAGAAATAGCTCAACATTTTCTGAGCAGCTTTACATGAGAATTATATGAAGTTACTCTCATATAAGTTTGCCATCCTTATATTAAGAAGCTGCATTTGAGTTTGAGGAATACTCATGACCTAAGGTACTACTCAGAATGAAAACATATGACAAAGCTGCCCCTTTCTTCTACGAGTTCAGGTAGAAGCAGAACCACCAAAAGAATAAGAAAAAATATAACTGAACTATATCTGTATAAAGTTGAAGACTAAAATCCGGTCCAGTTCCACAAACAGATAGTGGTGTAGTCATGCTGATCTTTACCATACCGATCTTTTAAGCACCCAGATCTGGGAGTGGAATTCAAGACCCCCAAGTAAGTTACCTTACTTCCCCAAGCAGAGAATGAGTTAGGTATCTAAGGAATGGGATTCACTACTGCCAGCATGCTGAGGGGCAAGAGGGATGGAGTCAAACTGGCCGACAGGAAACACTCAGGAGTAGGATGTGACTGAAGTCTTGATCCTTCCGTGGATTTAAATACCTAGCTCAACTCTCCTGGTAGATACCTTAAATTCTTCATTGGTGAGGCCACATCTAGAGTACTCTGTCCAGTTTTGGGCCCCCCACTACAGAAAGGATGTGGACAAGTTGAAGAGAGTCCAGCAGAGAGCAACAAAAATGGTTTGGGGGCTGGGGCACATGATTTATGAGAAGAGGCTGAGAGAACTGGGTTTATTTAGTCTGCAGAAGAGAAGACTGAGGGGGGATTTGACAGCAGCCTTTAACTACTTGAAAGGTGGTTCCAAAGAGGATGGAGCTAGATTGTTCTTAGTGGTGAGTCGGGTGGCAGATGACAGAACAAGGAGCAATGGTCTCAAGTTGTACCAAGGGAGATTTAAGTTGGATATTACGAAAAACTCTCTCACTATGAGGGTGGTGAAACACTGGAACAGGTTACCTAGAGAGGTGGTGCAATCTCCATCCTTGGAGATTTTTAAGGCCTGGCCTGACAAAGCCCTGGCTGGAATGATTTAGTTGGGGCTAGTCTTACTTTGAGCAGGGGGTTGGACTAGATGACCTCCTGAGGTCCCTTCCAACCCTCATTTTCTATGATTCTAAATGAAAAGAGGATCTATAGCCTAGTACCACTTCCCCAAATTTGGCATGTTTGTTCTTTAGGTGTAGACAATTGGTGCTCTATTTTCTTTTAAAACATGGCCAGTGGAGGAGGAGGAAAGGGTAGTGATGGTTGTGCTACTGCTTACCTTATTATATAATAGTGTAGTGGAGATAGTATCCCCCCAGAAAGTTGGAGACTTGCGTTCTGGGCAGTCCTCAGCCTCCCACTTCCCAGGAGAGTGCCCCAATGCCCAACCTATAGTTAAGGCGGGGATGGAGATAACTCTCCACTCATCCTGTTTAAGCTGAACTGCTCTTTGAACACAGCACAAGATTCACAAGGCTAGAGAGAGTAAGCAAGAATAAATATGACTGTCACTTTTTGATGAGGGCACTCCCTTGTGGTAAGGGGATCCTGGATTCTGCTGTCTGCTCCCAACACTGTTCATGCATTTTATTCAATGACTCTTTTAATGCAAAAGTCACTGGGGAGGAAGAACTGGAATGCTCTCATGACAGTGCCATAAACTCTAGGCTACAAAATCCCACCTCTTCTTCCCTACTGTCTCTCATCCAATCCTACAACTCTTACATTCCTTTCTAAAAAATGACCAGCCTGAACAGGTGGGATAGAGCATGAAGACTTGGGATCAGAGAAGGCACGGTTGTAACTACCTCCCTCTCAGTACTCCCACCTCCTCACAGCATGCCCACAGCGGGCCTTCAATGCCCTCCACCCTTCACAGAAACAAAGAGTTGGGTTGAAGGAGTTGCTTCAGTTGTTTGCAGTGCTCTTACCTGGGGAGACCAAACCTTTTCATCTACTCATGCTTGGCTTTCTACCTCCCTGGTTATACCACTGGTTCAGCCTCCCAGAAGCTCCAGCATTTGGTGCAATGAGTAACTCAGGAAAGGGTCACAGCAGTAACTTACATCTTTGCCTCACCTCTGCAACTCCCTCCTGCTTCTGACTGCTGCCCCACTACACAACTCAGCCTGCTTTTAGCTCGGCCCTTTCCCTCCCTAGCTCTGATTTACTATGGGTTCAAATCCTCTAGTAACACAACCACCTAGTGTATTGTCCCTAGGTAGCAGCATCCCTTTACTGGATATGCTGGGAGATGAGCAGAGAAATGTTACCATGAGCAGACAATAGACGGGATAATTGTAGAAGAAAGGGGAGCTTGAATGGTGGAAGATCAAGGGTTGGCAACACCTGTAGAGTGAAGAGATCGGTAGAAAAACAAGTAGATAATAATTAGCCATGAAGCTAACTGACTCCTGCACTCCACCTGAAAAAAAAATGTGGCTGTTTCTGCCAGGCAGTTTGTTTTAAACTTTGAGTGGAGCAGCAATCAAAGGTTGTTGCAACTGCACCACCACCCCCTGCCCAGTCCCCCGATCTGCCCCTGTCCACCTCTAATCAGATTTAATGTTAATGGCTTTGTCTTTCAATGTCTCTCATTTAGTAATTGACTGTAATAAAAGTTTGGTTACTGGAGCAGCAGTTTCCAGCCTGTTCCAGTACACACTACAAGGACATTAAAAAAAAAGAGGGGGGCGAGTTCAGAATTAACAAATAGAAATACTTTTGCATACAACAGGTGATCAATGCAGGATGGTATCAAGATGCAAAAAGGCATACCTATACAGCTGTTCATACTGCCTGCTTTGAAACACTATCCACAGATGTAAAAGTTAATGCTGAGAAAGCTTCTGAATTTATGCCAAATCTCCAACTGTTAGGGGTTAGGATGATACCTAAGGGGAGAAGAAAGGGAGGAGCAGATCATCTCACATTTGCCTACTGTGGGGTTACCTGCACCTTCCTCCAGAGCATTTACTGCTGGCCAATTTCAGAAATAGCATATTGCAGTGGAGAGACCACAGGTCTGATACAGGATGGCAATTTTGGTGTTGAACAACAGAGAACAGGAGGCTTGTTCTTGAGACCCTGAGAGGCCCTGATTTCACAGGGAGGGGAGTTCACGATGAGTGGCTACTCCTTAATGAAGCGATCCTAGAAGCACAAGGGGAGTCCATCCCTACCCATGGGAAAGGTGGTAAAAGGGCTCAACAGCTCCCTTGGCTCAATGGGGAACTCATGGACCTTCTACGTCTAAAAAGAGAGGCGTATAATGGATGAAAGACAGGAAACACCACTAAGGAGGAGTATTCTGCACTGGTCTGCACCTGCAGGAAGCGAACTAGAAAAGCCAAGGCTGCAACTGAACTTTATCTGGCTACACGAATCAAGGACAATAAAAAGTCCTTCTCCAGATATGTGGGGAGTTGAAAGGAAAACAAGGGCAATATTGGACCCCTGCTAAACCAGCTGGGGCAGCTGACTACCGACACCCAGGAAAAAGCCCATCTGCTTAATGATTACTTTGTGTCGGTTTTTCACCAGCCCAAAGGGCCACCCTGCCTAACATGATGCAGGATGACCAGGGTGAGGATGAATATATGCCCATCATTGGCGTGGATCTTGTCCGTGCCCCCAATAAACCAGCTGGTCGGGAGAGGTTGCACCCAAAAGTGCTAAAGGAAATGGCAGACATCACAGTGCAGCCACTGGTGAGGATATTCAAGAACTCGTGGCACTCAGGCAAAGTACCTGAAGATTGGAAGAGGGCCAATGTGGTACCCATCTTCAAGAAAGGGAGGAAAGAAGACCCAGGAAACTAGAGGTCAATCAGTTTGTTGAAAAAATTATTAAAGAAACCATTCTTGACAGGCTAACAGATGGCAACATTCTGAGGGATAGCCAGCATGGGTTTGTTGTGGATAGGTTTTGCTTGACCAATCTCATTTCCTTCTATGACCAGGTGATGTATCACCTGGGCAAAAGGGAAGAGGTTGATATCATATATTTGGACTTTTAAAAAGCGTTTGACCTTGTGTCCCATGATGTCCTCATGGAAAAATTGGGCAACTGTGGCCTCGACTACCCCACAGTCTGATGGCTGGGGAACTGGCTCTGAGGTTGGACCCAGAGAGTGGTAGTTGATGGAACCGAATCAACATGGCACTCGGTGACTAGTGGTGCCCCCCAAGGCTCCGTTCTTGGACCTGTACTCTTTAATGTCTTCATAAACGATCTGGACACTGGTGTCAAAAGTGGACTGGCCAAGTTTGCTGATGACACCAAACTGATGACACTTGAGGATTGGCTGGCAATTCAGGCTGACAGGCTTGCAAGGTGGGTGGCTGAAAACCTGATGGCATTCAATATGGAGAAAGGTGCTCCAACTCGGGAATAAAAACCTGCATCACACTTATAGGATTTGCAATGCTACACTCGCTAGCACCATGACCGAAAGAGACTTGGTGGTCATGATTGACCACAAGATGAATATGAGCAGTGTGATACTGGAGCTGGCAAAGTGAACAAAACTCTGGCTTGCTTCTATAGATGCATCCCAAACAAGATCCAGGATGTCATCCTCCTGCTGTACTCGCCTTGGGGAGGCTGCAGCTGGAGTACTGCATCCAATTCTGGGCTCCACAATTTAGAAAGGATGTGGAGAAGCTTGAAAGAGTCCAGAGGAGAGCCACACGCATGATCAGAGGGCAAGAGAACAGGCCTTATGAAGACAGACTGTGAGCTATGGAACTCTTTAGCCTGGAGAAGCGCAGGGTCAGGGGTGACTTGGTGGCAGCCTATAAGTACATAAGGGGTGTGCATCAGGATCTGGGGGAACACCTGTTCACCAGAGCACCCCAGGGGATAACAAGGTCCAACGGTCACAAACTCCTGCAAGACCGTTTTATGTTGGACATAAGATAAAACTTCTTTACTGTCCAAGCCCCCAAGGCCTGGAACAAACTCTCTCAGAGGTGGTGCATGCACCTACTCTGGACACTTTCAAGAAACATTTGGACATGTATCTTGCTGGGATCCTTTGACCCTAGCTGACTTCTGGCCCTTGGGCAGGGGGTTGGGACCTGATGATCTTAAAAGGTCCCTTCCAGCCATGTCTATGAAATCTATGAAATGGCAAAATAAAATAAAATAAATCCCTACAATCAATACTCCATTGT
The DNA here is from genome assembly GCF_000455745.1 of Alligator sinensis. Classification (NCBI taxonomy): domain Eukaryota; kingdom Metazoa; phylum Chordata; order Crocodylia; family Alligatoridae; genus Alligator; species Alligator sinensis. The sequence goes on from NW_005841920.1 coordinate 2,142,897, forward strand.
GGCAGTAAAGAATTATGGGATTCGGTCAAAGAAAAAAACAATAAGCAGCTTTTGGGTGATGTGGAATTGGGTTGATGCAGCTGTGGTTGAGTGTGTGGAAGGAAAGTCTCATTAGGTGTCTTTTCATAACCCAATTACAGATCATACCCCACAATGTCAAAATTACTGCAATAGCTAGCTGGCTTCCCATTCAGCCTAACACAACTTCCAGTCAGCCTGCTGGTCTTTAAAACACCGCGTAAAGCTACATCTGTTCTCCAAGGTTTTCCTTTAGTGAACACAATTCCATATACTTTGGAGTTTTGTGAAGACATTAGTAGTATTTCTGCATATGTTTTCAGTTGTGCAGAGCTCTGGATGTATACTTACAAATCTAAATAAACAGATAAAATAATAAAATAAATAGTGTATTTTATATCCTATTTTTCACTAGTTGCCAAAAAAAAAGCTCTCTCTTGCAAACCATCATTTTATTTTATAGTTTACAATGCTGTTTTGGTCTAATCTTCCCCCCAACCCTGATTTCCAAGGTTTCTGCTGGAAACAGTGATGAGGAACATGTGTCTGTTGTAAATTCAGCCATGAGATATCTCAGAGCTGTTACATTCAGTTTTATTATTCTATTATTAAGATACTTCACCACAAAATATATTATTTTACAGTTAAATCAAATGAAGCTGCATTCGTATGTTTTCAAATGGGCACACTGTACAAAGCACATCCAATTTGCTCATCTTACTGGGTAACCTTCCCCTTTTGCTTTTAGTTTCAGTAACAATGGGTACGTACAGACATTCAGGGAGATTAGCTCACATTAAAAATGGCCACCCAATCTAATTTAGCTCACCCAGGTACAGATGTTACACTTAGAGTCCTAGTTAGGTGGATCTAAGTGTGAACTGTACAGAAGTTCAGGAAGTTTAGATTAGTCTAAAATTGGGCAACCAGATTTAAGCTAACCCTACCTAGGAGGTAGTCTAATTTAGATCAGGTCTGGTGATACCAATCTAATTGAATTTCTGTACAGTTCCCAGAGCAGACTTAGGGCTGGGAAAGCCCATCTGTTGGCCCCAGCCCTGGGGCTGTGCTTTTCCTACCCACTCCCCTGGCACTGAGCTATTTTTAGTCCCTCGCTTCTTGCCCCACCCCCAGACAGACAACCCACCCCTGTAGACCAGACAGCCCCACCAAGCCTGCCAAATGCTCCCTTTCACAAGCTGCTCCTGGTGTCAGTTTTACTGGTGTTCGCTGGAAGCCGAGGAAGTAAGCTCAGGTAGGGGGAGGGGTGGGCAGGATGGGGGAAGATTGTTTGTCTAGAGGTGAGGTGGGATAGGGTGGGGTTGGTGGGAGCTAAAAATAGCTCCTGGTCTGGGGTACGGCAGAGCTCTCTGTCCCCACAAACCCTTCCCCTGCAGATCCTGCTAGTTTCCTTGATCCCACCAAGCCCTCCTGGACCACACCAACCCACATAAAACCTGTTTGCCTCTTGGACCCACAATGGAACCCCCTTTGACTCTCTTGGAACCACACTAGCCACTCTGATTCCCCTGCAGAACCCACTTGTCCCCCCGTCCCCCCCCATTTTCCCTGTGGACCCCGCTTGCCCCTGATCTCCCCATGGACTGCACTTGTCCCCCTCCCCGCAATTCCCCCTGTGGACCCTGCTTGCCCCTCCAGTCCTCCCCATGGACCCCGCTTGCCCCTCCAGTCCTCCTGGTGCCTTCCACAGACCTTGCTTGCCCTCTTGATCCCCTATTTCTCCCCACTAGCCGCCCCCTGCCTTCCAGAGCCTGCCTGCCCCCCACAATACTCTCCACCCATCTGACTTACTTGAGATTGGGTGGCCATTTTTAACTTGATCTTACTTCCATCTGACCTCCCCAAATGTCTGTATGTACCCAATAAAAAGGTGTTTTCAGCTTCTCCGATATAAGGTGTGGCGGGCCAGTAGGGGGCGCTCCTGTGTTGAGCCACCCACCTCACTGCGCCCGACCACCTTCCAGGCTCCGAGTGCGTCCCTGGGGGCACCTCATGTGTGGCCAATCCCCTTCCTGGAGTACACCTGCTAGCCTGGGGGTTCCACTTCCACCACCCAGGGCTCTGGACTAATTCTGGCTCTGCGAACCCTGGGAAACACAGGCCTAGCCATCCAGGGTACTTGATTCACTTCAAGAAGTTGGGATGTTTCCCTCAGTCAGAAGCACAAGTAGTGGTCTCCCTTAGTCAGCCAAACCAAGGGGACCCCAAGGCATAATCTAGACCCTCTCCCAATAAGTCTCCCACACTAGGTACAAAGGAGAACTTTATTGGTTACAAGGGGTAGGGTTAGAATAGGGTACAGGCTAGAGCAATATCAGAGAAATCCCATAGAGCAAACTCCCCTGGCTGGGTAGCCTTTGATCACGCATCTGAGTTACTGTAAGCTATATACCTAGTTAGATCTTAGGTAGCTTACTCACAAGTATCATCCAGAGACAGTTGGAGATTCCCTCTGGAGGCAGACAGTTCCCTGATCATGAGTTTTGAGAGAGAGAGCAAGTTTCAGAGCTCTTCTCTGTCTCTGAGTCTCCGTCATGGCTGCTGTCCCCTCCTCCTGGGCAGTTCTTAACTTATATAGCCCTTGTGACCTCATTTACCTGGTCCAATGGAGGCCAGCACCTGTTGGCTGTCAGCCAACCAATTTGAAATACATCACTAGTTGCCAGGCAGACTGGCAGTCTCTAGCCCACCAGGGAGGAAGCCCCTCACCCAGGTATCCCTCCCTCAGGAATGTATCCGGCTCAGGTTACCTAAACAGATAGGGTAAAGGTGTGTCTTCTCTGCTGGGGTCATCCCAATCAAATTGTCACAGGGCAGAGTATTTGGTGAGAAACAAAGGTGGCCTTCTGCCACATAAGGCATGACAAAAGACCAAAATATTCAACATTTTTCCATTTAAAATATGTTGTTTTAAAGCAGAGCTGAGGCTGGAAGGTCAAGAAATCAGAAGTTTGGAAGTTCCAGAGGTCTCATTTCTTTCACTATGTAACCTTACCTGAGGGATGCATCATAATATATTTTAAAGCAGGGGTGTCACACTCACCTGGGGTTCCTGGCCAGAACTGGACTGCAGGGCTCCTTGTGGGCCAGATCCAGATCAGGGTGTGACAGTTGCTGCAGCAGCCATGGCAGTAGCAGTGGTGGTGGTGAGAGGTCCAATGCCAGCAGTGGTAAGCTAGGCTTGCCACCGGCAGACACACCCAGTGGATTCAAAGGGCCTCATTCTGCAGCAGGCCCTGTTCCCCTCTGTGGGCCAGATCCAGCCCACAGACTGTATGTTTGATACCCATGTTTTAAAGTGTCCCCTTTAAGACATTCACTGAGGTATAACTGCACCACCACAATACAAGTTTTATATGGTTTTAATTTAATTTGGTAATCTCTCAAAAAAAGCACTGGTGTAATTATTCCCATGAGTATATGCCATCTGTGTTAGAGGTTTCACTAGTTGCATCAAAGCAGTTATACAGGTAAAAATCTTCTACATGTAGATAGAGCCTATTGCTATTTAATACAGTTAAAGAATAGAAAATGTCCCATATTAAAAATTCACACTTATCTCTGTGGGAAGAATTCCTGACTTCTGATAACTTGATCTTTCACATTAATAAAGGACATGCCATTATTAGTAAAGGGCATCAACAACAGGCTTTAATACTAGGGTTATTCCTTTAATTTACCTTTTAAAAGGAAAGAGAAGTGAGGGGCATGAAACATGTAGATATATTAAGGCTGCAGAGCTTATAAACTCTGCAAGTGAAAGTGTAGACAAAGGAGAGTAGACTGGGAGTTTGGGCTGCAGATCAAAAACACAGCTAAGATTTGGGTTTTCATTCCAGCCTCATTCAAGCTGGAACCAGAAAGCAGGCATGGTACAGTTTTGGATTGAAACTAAAACCAAAACTTCAGATAGAGGTCTGAATCTGGAAAATTCAATGCAAAGCTCCAGAAAGTTAAAAGGGATTTTATTAACACATACCACGTACACTGTGCTTTTCATATGTCACTCCCAAAGTCATTCACAGAAAAATGGTATCATCACATAACTTTACACATTGAAAAACTGAGACACAAAGAAAGTAGGCAACTTTTCTAAGGTTACATAATAAGTCCATAGCACAGCCAGGAAGATAACACAGAAGTCATGACTGCCAGGGCTCTTCTCTGTCTACCCCTCTTTGATGTTACAAGGTTGTAGCTTTGGTCCTTTTTTATTTATAGGTTCCTCAACCATAAAGCTAGCTTTGCTGCACATTTAGGTGGCCTATACGTGCCACATATCTTCCACTATTTATTTATGTTGGACCTCATTGGCAGTATGCTCCGTAAGAACAACTTACTACTACTTGAGCTAGAGGACTAACTTTGTTAGGTGGCAACAGGAGCAGACTTAACCCAAGTCAGGGATGGACTGTTAGGATAGCTACTGGGGCCTAGGAGTGATTGAGGTAAGGCAAGTCTGCTTCACTCTCCCTGATCTGACAGCTGTAGGAACTCCAGTATCAGTTGGTGCCCTTCAAAACGGGAGGTTAGTGAGTCAAAGTGGCAATGGTACGGTTCTAATTCTGGTCTCCCAGGATCTGAATGTGTAAATGTGCAAAGTTCAACGTTTTCTTAACCATTCATTTTGACAAAGCTTCAAATGAGAGATCAAGAATACACTTTTTTGTTTGGCCCATGACATGAGACAATTCCAAGATGGATTTACACAAGTTTAAGTTTTGCAGCCATTGATAAGCAAACCATTCCCCACCCTGCCTTCTTTTTAATGTAACATGAACTCAGGAGATGATAATGGGTATATCCCAGCTATAAATCATAGCCTGGATCCCCTGATGATATAAATGAGCCTAGCTACATTGACTTCAAGGAGACAAGTCAATTCATAGCAACTGAAAATCTAGCCCAATGCTCCCTTTCCAAAGTTGCTTTTGTATCTGTAAGTTAAATCTTCTTTCTGGTCAGTACAATAAAATGTTTATGTCACCTACAGCTTGCTTTTATTCATTCTTCACTAGCTGAGCCAAGTGAACTGACACTTAATGAGATACAAAACCACAGACCTGAAAAAGGTCAAAAAGGCTTGCCAGCAAGCCGGCAATGGATCATGCTTAAGCTTCTACACTGCTAAACACACACGTGTGAGCACACATAGTGCCGAGCATTTCAACCACTTTTTTCAGGTAATAAAAATACTGGATAAGTGTACTAGAACTAATAAATGGACTAAGAAACAGTTCAGGCATCTCAAGTGGATATCCTTGTACTCTCACGATTTTTCTCCTAATTATATGTTTGTCATGTTATATAAATACAGGAAGATTGCACAGAACAACTGGCCTTGCATTACACCATTAACTAAGCTTTGTAATAATATCATTTGCTTACAACATAAAGCTTTAATGTGAACTTTTAAATATCTTCGGCCAAATGCTAAAACCCTCCAAACTATTTGAGGCAAACAGAAAGCTAGAACACTAGGCGTTCAAATGAGTATGAAACAAATAGTATAATTCTTCAGAATAGATGCAAAGGCTGTACCTCAGACACCGGCTTTGAACATTTGTTCCCGAATGTGAACACAAAGAAGCCTGCACCCTCTCCCTCCCTCCTCTATCTGTATTGAAACTGTCATTCATCACTTTTACTAATCTATCACCTTAAGTGTTGTGAAACTACAAACCCATAGATGCCCAACGTTGAAAAACAGGTCTGAAAATCTAGGTATTTAAAAATTATGCATGGCATTGCCTAGGAATGAGAACTTCTTAACTTAACATGTGAGGGGCAAGAATTCTTGGATTATCATGTCAACAACATCACCTTGACACTACATAATATAATATGTTGAGAAGCACAATATGTTCACTGCTGTCCAATGTAGTCCAGTGAACTACACTGCTTTTCACTTGTGCAGACTGCACAGGGCAATGGGTGAAGTTTCTATTCAATCAAGTAATTTTCTCCCACTGGTACTTAATAAAAGTAAACATTAACTAGCATAACACTTCCCAATTTTCTCTCTCTAGTCATAATTAAAGCAAGCTATAAAATTGGCCTTAGGAAACATTCAAAACATTGACCATAGGAAAAGTGCAAACTGTGAAGATGGAGTGCTGCACAGCAGAGACTGACCTGCACAGCACTCAGCAGTGAATACCACAAAGGTCTTCTGGAAACCTCACAGAGCTCCCAAGACACTCAGCATACACTAAAAAACCGTGATAGAAATGGACTGCAAGAAATATGGAGCTATATTGTACATACATAATACACACACATACAATCAATGAACTGGAGCAGCGATTGCCAACCTTTTTATGGTGAAGATCACTTTTTGTAAGCAAAGGGCACCCCAGGATCTACCACCCCCACCCTACCCTGCCCCCGCAGCCCCCGCCCTACTCCTCCCCCTGGGCAAGCCACCCAGGCTCTGACTCTACCAACTCAGCCCAGCCCGGGCAGCAGGGGGAGTGGCTCAGCCCAGCCATGTGCGTCCTGCTGCTCCCAATTGTGGAGCCTCTGACAGACTGAGATCACTGAGCTAAAGAGCATGATTCTAGGGATGAAGAGAGATGCTGATCATATGCGTCTCCTGTTAATGAGCTTGCAAAAAGGAATGCTAAGGGCTTCCTTACATGAGAAAAAAGATATTGTCATAATTGCTTATCTGATTTATGCTGGAACAACAACAGTACAGTTATACCAGAATGGAGGCCTTCACAGTGTAAGATCCTTGGGGCAAGGACAATCTTTTTTGTGTGCTTGCACAGAAGCTAGCACCCTGGGCTCTTGGCAACCAGGATTCCCAAGCTCTACCATAGTATATATAAAAAACTAAATAAATAATACTTGGTAACTTGATGGATGAATCCGTAATAGGTGGGCACTGATGCCCTCCTTCCACTTTGAAATACTACTTCTGTGCTGCAGCTCATTATTTTTAAAATCTGTAAGAATTTTTTTAGGCATGCAACAATGGCAATTACAAGGTAGCACTGCCATCCCATTAGATTGTTCATCCAAAAAGGCCTTAGCATGCTATTTGTAAAGGCTAACATTCATGTTATTTCAGTAAAAAGCTCCATGTTTGTTTTAGACTCATTTCTTTTTACAGCAGACACAGCAGCTCCTAATATTCACAAAACAACCATAGTTCACTTAGCATATTTCCAGAATTAATTTTGACTTTCCAAGGTCAACTTTATACCAATCGATGAAGGAAAATTGTTGAAAAGATTACCTTATGAAAACACACAAACTTAACCAATCTTTAACAAAAAGAATAGAAGCATAAATCGTTCATCAGACTCAGCACAATTCAGGATAACCTGTCAGCATTTGGCATTTGTGCACAGCAGATCTACAGGAAATCCTTGTGCTTATTCACATACCCTAATCACCATTGACAAGTCAAGCTCTTCTCGGGCTTTCATTAGCTATGTATTTCTTACCTACACATTTCCTCATTGCACTGAAAAAAACTCACCTGTTATTTTCTGCAACAAAGATGACAGCTCTGGCTCATCACAAAAAGCCTGGACTAGTGCCTTTTTCACCTCTCCTTCAGCTTCATCCAGCGCTTTTCCAGCTCTAACTTCTCCAACCACAGAGTAAATGTATACCAGCAAGATAAGGAAGTCTTCACAATTATAGTCATCTTCTTTTCTGTTGTTATGAGACTTGATCATTGGCAGTAACTGGTTCAAAACACTGGGCATCTCTGACTCCCCAATATTCTGAAAACAGAAAAGATAACCTTAGTTTCACAAAAAAACAGGTCACTAACAGAACCAGAATGATTTTGTTGCCTACACGTGGGAACACACCTTCTGAATTTGTCTCGAAAGCCACTCACCAGTCCTCAAATAGATTGTTCCTGCTTCTTCCACAATGCCATCAAAAACCAAATTAAGCTGCTTATTCATTTACAACAAATCCACTTATTCTTTTCTCTATCATACCAGGCACTAACCCTTGTGGAGTAAGTGCTTAGTTTCACTGCTGCTCTTCTATTACATTATTTTACTCATTGAGCCAAAGCTTTTAGCCCCATGGGCCAAGGATTATGCCCTCATCTCTCTATTGTGAGGTACCTAGTACATTCTTCAGGGTAAATGCAGAGTGACATACTTCCCAGCACAAGTAATGCTGACAGACATGGCTTTTTTTTTTTTTTTTAGCCTTTGCATTGCTAGTCTCTGTATATTTTCCAATATTGCTATGTCAGCAAAGAATTACTCCACATAATGCCCAAAAATATTTTTAAAAAGAACATTACTGAAGTTATAATATCAAGCATCCAAAAGTTAGGAAATATTGCCTGTGTCACTTTATTATGCCCCCTTCGCTGCATATATTCTATGCAACAGGCTTTAAATACGTGACAGGGATCGTGGTTTTCTCTGTTTAAAAAATCACATATTCTCTGGGTTAAAAACCGCAAATCCACAATATAAATGAAAAGCAATTAAAATATGCAGGCAATATTTCCTAACATTTGGATGCATGATATTGTAACTTTAGTAATATTCTTTTTTAAAATATGTTTAAAGTGGTGTTTGCCAGAAGCGGAGGAAGTAAGCTCATGTTGGGGGAGGGGTGGGCAGGATGGGGGGGATGATATATATATGTATTAATTGAACGCAATGTTTTTAAAAAAAAATATTTACCTTTTTAAAACAATTTAGAAGCCTATCAGAGCTTCAATCACTATAATAAAATAAATGCTGAGTACTTATACATTTTGGTATTTGATTTTGGATTTTTTATCATGGAAAAAAATCAGAGCTCCCTTTACCTCCTTAGCTCACCAGGACACAGGTCCAGGCCCCTCATTCCCAAGCTATAGCCCCCCAGCCCTGCTGGTGCCCCTCACACCCCATCCACAGCCCTCCCAGCCATGCCGGAAAGAGCCCCAGCACTGCCGGTACCCCTCACTCCGCTGGGTCCACAGCCCCCTGCCCCTCGCAGCAGCACCCGAGCCCTGGCTGCCACCCGCGGGAGGTGGCGGTTGCTGTAGTGGAGCAGAGCGCAGAGTCTGGTTCCCACTCCCCCATGGGTGGCACAGCTGTAGTAAAGCCCAGACTGGTGCAGGCTGTCTGTTGTGGGCTTGGGACTCCCTACCCTGCTGCCCTCCCTCAGGGGCCTCTGCGGCTCAGTAGATGAGAGCCAGTGCAGCAGGGCAGAGTGGAACCAGGCATGGAAGCTCTTTGCCACTGCTGGGAGCTCTGTGCCGCCATAGTGAGACATCCCCTGCCTACCCGGCAGCAGCAAGGGCACAACCCTGCACCATCATCCTCGCTGCTGCCAGATGGGCAGGGGGCGTTTTTCCAGGGCAGCACGGGGCTTACAGCGGGGCAAGGAGCTTCCCCACCCAGTCCCACTGTGCCCTGCAGGGAGGGCAGGAAGCCCAAGTTTGTAGTGTGCAGCCTGCACAGCACACAAATCTGAGGGGCACGTGCCCCCCTGCCCCCTGGAGTGCACACAATGGTGGGGAACCAGGTCCCCTGCAGCCCCCTGGACAAGGTGCCAGTGGCTTCATTCTGCTTCCTGGCAGGGCCCTGTGGCTGCGCATTCCAGCCCCGGGCCTCAAGCCCTACGCACCGTCCAGCTGGGCAGCAGCCCCAGCCCTGCCCAACTCCCTCTCTCTCCCCCTATGGGGGCCTCAATCCCCCCTTCCCCCACTGCTAGACCTACCTGAAGGAACTGGTCTCCAGGCTGCCTGGCAGCCATACACGTGTGAGCGAGCATGTGCACATGGCACCACCTGCCTGACCACTCTTATAGATTCATAGATGTTAGGGTCGGAAGGGACCTCAATAGATCATCGAGTCCGACCCCCTGCATAAGCAGGAAAGAGTTCTGGGTCTAGATGACCCCAGCTAGATACTCATCTAACCGCCTCTTGAAGACCCCCAGGGTAGGGGAGAGCACCACCTCCCTTGGGAGCCCGTTCCAGACCTTGGCCACTCTAACTGTGAAGAAGTTCTTCCTAATGTCCAATCTAAATCTGCTAGATTCTCCTATTCTCTTATTCTCTCCTATTCTCTCCAGCCCCTTGCAGGCTGGAACTCTGCCAGCCTACAGAGAGCTCTTTGTAAAAGTGGAAAATCTGCATATTTCTCCGTTAAAACAAAAAATCTGAGTTTTCCTCAGTTAAAAGGAAAAATCTACATTTTTTCCCCATTTTTCCATGAGAAACTGAAAACCGGAATCCCTGATGATCAATTTCTATTTTGCATAGGTCGGTCCCTTATTCAGTATCCAGAATAGAGAGTGGTCACTGTTTTTTTCATGTATGCCCCCTCCCCAGTCAGTCATTCACTCTGAAGGCAGGAGTAATCTGGCCCGGGTCATGATTGACTACAGGGCTCTGGGGGCTGGGCTCAAGGGCGCAGGTAGTCTTCTCCTCGATTCTCCTGGTTGCAGACTACGGACCTAGGAGTGAAGAATGTGTCGAACAAGTGAATCAACGACTCCAGCGGTGGTGCTACCGAGAGGGCTTCAGTTTCTTCGACTAGAGTGCACACTTCAGGGAGAGAGGACCCCTAGAAAGGGACAGCATCCACTTCACACGGAGGGGTAAGTCCCTGTTTTCGTCCAGGATGGCCAATCTTCTAGATAGGGCTTTAAACTAAAAATTCCCAGGGCACAGGGAAGCACAGACTGGAGCATGCCCAGGGACCGGCACACAAGAAAGCTCTGAAGTTGGGGACACTAGGAGAGTCACTCTTGCAAGAGCTGAGGGAATGACTCTCCCTCAGCTTGACAGGAAATCGAGGGTCTCAACTGGAGGACTCAGGTGCCTGTACACTCATGCCAGGAGCATGGGGAACAAGCAAGAGGAGCTAGCCCTCCTATTCTCCAGTGGGCATTATGATCTAGTAGGGATCACAGAGACCTGGTGGTACACCTCATATGATTGGAACGTAGTCATAGAGGGCTACACCCTGGACAGAAGGAACCGAGTAGGGAAGAAAGGTGGAGGTGTAGCTCTCTCTGTGAGGGACCAGTACTGCATGAGGGAGTGTGAGTACTATGTGAGGGAGCCATTACTTAACAACTCAGGACAGCTGGTTATACCGACACTCAGGAGAAAACTGAACTCCAGTATAACTACTTTACTTCAGTATTTCACTGGACTAAGGGGAAAATCATGCTAGATAAGTTTCAGAATGGGCACGGTGGGAATGACCGCCTTCCCACTGTTGACATTGAGCTAGTGCGTGATCAGTTAGAAAAGTTACACATTTATAAGTCAGCAGGACCGGATGAACTTCATCCAAGAGTGCTGAAGGAGCTGGCCAAAGTCATCGTGGGACCTCTGGCGAAACTCTTTCAAAACTCGTGGTGTTCATGGGAGGTGCCTGAAGACTGGAAGATGGCCAATGTTGTGCCCATCTTCAAGAAGGGGAGGAAAGAGGACCTGGGCAACTATAAGCCAATTAGCTTAACTTCTATCCCAGAAAAAATCCTGGAAAAATTAATCAAGGAGTCTATGACTGATACGCTTGCAGAAGGTAGGATTCTGAACAACAGCCAACACGGCTTTGTCATGGGCAGGTTTTGTCTTACCAATCTCATCTCCTTCTATGACCAGATAACTTGCCACCTGGATCAGACAGAGGAGGTCGACATTGTATACCAAGACTTCCAAAAGGCCTCTGATATGGTATCCCATGATGTTCTCACACGAAAATTGAAGGATTGTGGGCTTAACTGCTTGACAGTGAGGTGGGTAGGAAGTTGGATGTGGGGCAGGACCCAGAGAGTTCTAATGAATGGATCTATGTCATCCTGGTGAGAAATGGCCAGTGGTGTCCCTCAGGTGTCCCTCAGTGCTTGGTCCAGTGCTTTTCAACATCTTTATCAATGATTTGGATTTGGGGGTGAACAGCTCACTGACCAAGTTCATGTATGACACCAAGTTATGGGGGAGCATGGTCACGCTTGAAGATTGTGGCAGTGACTTGGTCATGTCTCTTGACAACAATAGTGTCTGCTTAGAAGAGTGCTTGCTGAGGCATCCTGTGACAGCTAAACCGACTTTCTGAGGGTTAAACCTGGTTTTCTGCTGCTTATCTATGTATTGCAGAATACTTATAGCCAGAAGAGTGTAAAAGGACGCCGTTGTGGTTAGGTATTTCCTATATTTTGTTAAATGTATTTTGCCATAGCTTAAAGCCAGCTTCATTAGCGATGGCGCAGCTAAAATTAATCATATAAGGAAAACGCAAAGGGCTGTACTGCTATTGGTTAGTCGTATAAGGGAAGTTTGTAGTATAGAACTATAATTGGCTGCAAGCCAACAGCTAGCTCAAAAAAATCTGTAAGTTTGCTGGCGCATCCAGAAATTGGTTGAAGGAAAGCGGTGTGGTAAAGGAAGCTATCATTGTGAAAGAGAAGCCGCAGACCTGGAATTCGGCGAGGCGGTGGTTCCTGAGAAGCTCGAAGACTGAATACTAGGGTCCTTCCCGGTACCCCTTTGGACAGTGTAGATTGGGGATGCCTGACTTTGCTGGATTTCAAGAGGCTTGTCGTATACCAGGCATAAAAGGGGATTGCCGATAAGTTGCCGACTCGGAGATTTACTGTCTGTCTTTGTTGTGTTGTTAAGCTTTGCGTAATTACGTGTTTGTTAGATCAATAAACCTTTCTTATCTTTTTACCCCAGCCACTCTCTCAATCCCAAACCGACCCACTGCAGGCAGCTGGGACAGAAGACAGGCTGCAGATATAGGTAGACCTAGACAGGCTAGCAAGTTGGACAGATTGGAACCAGATGAAGTTCAATATTGAGAAATGTAAAGTGCTCCATCTGCGGACAAACAATCCCCAGCATACTTACAGGCTCGGTGGCACCAATTGGACTAGCACCACAACTAAAAGGGGCATAGAAGTAGTAATAGACCATAGTATGAACATGAGCTGTCAGTGCAATGCTGTAGCCAGTAGAGCAAACAATATTCTGGCATGCATCACCGATGCATCTTGCGCAAAACCAAGGAAGTGATTCTTCTGCTTTACTCAGCATTGGTGAGATCGCAGCTGGAGTACTACAGCCAGTTCTGGGTGCCCACTTCAACAAGGATGTGAAAAAGCTTGAGAGAGTCCAGAGAAGAGCCACTCGTATGATCAGAGACTTGCAAGACAAGCTATACAAGGAACGGCTGAGGGACTTGGGCCTCTTCAACCTAAAAAAGAGAAGGCTGAGAGAGGACTTGGTAGCAGCTTATCACTAAATAAGGGAATACATCAAGGGCTCAGTGAACAACTGTTCACCAGGGCACCCTTGGGGAAAACCAGGAGTAATGGTCACAAACTCCTGGAAGACCATTTCAGGCTTAACACTAGGAAGAACTTCTTCACAGTTAAGGTGTCCGGACTGTGGAATAAACTCCTCCCAGACGTGGTCCAATCACCTACCCTAGAAATCTTCAAGAGGAGACTGGACAGTCACCTTGCTGGGGTCACCTGACCCTCAGTTGTCTTTCCAACTGGACCCGATGATCTTGCAAGGTTCTTTCCAGCCCCTTACAATTTATGAATCTAAGCTTATTAATTTCCTCATGGCTTTTTTACATTTCTCCTCACAACAGTACCTAAGGGTCTTATAAAAGTTAATTAATATTTATCTTCAGAATACGCCTGTGAAATGAGGGGGTAGCCTGACCTCTCTTTTATGAATCAGGAGCAAAGACAGAAGTTAGGGTCAAAAGTCCCAACTGATTTTTGGTATCCAATTTGAACTATCCTTGGACCTGTTTTTTCAGAGCACTTTTAAAATGTTCAAAGCATGGTTCCCACTGACTTCAAGCTGCAATTGAGAGTTCTCAGTGCCTCTGCAAATCTTCTCCCACAATTTCACATCAGTCACTCAGAAAACAAGAAAGAGGGGGGCAACCTGGGAAATGTTTAGTTTAAAGCAACTCCCTCTGTCTTTCACAGGCCAGGATACAACAGCATATGCTACCTTCTCCAGGGTAGCATTCACTGCCTTAAGTAAGAAACTATCCTTTCTCTTCCTCCAGTCCCTAGCTTCACCAAACACTTTCCCATTTCTGCAATTAATGAAGCGCAGGTCCCACAGACAACCAACTCCCTTACTGCATGCTCCAATTCATCCCCTCTGCAGTAATGAGGCAGGGGTCCTATGGGAAAACAGCATGAGATTGTAATTAAAGATGGTCTCATAATGTATACACATACAGAGGCTAAATCAAGGTCATACAGGAACTTGCATTCTGGATTTTCCTAATTTGACTATGCATTTGCTATGACTGCCCTTTCAAACTATAGCTTCTTATTTATAATTTCCTAAGTCTTAGTAGAAGCAAGCTGAAAGAGAAAAAAATCCCATCATGTGGCATCACATATACACACCAACCTAATCCAGCAGCAGAGCTGATTCTGCCCACAGACTTCTGCCATTTGAGAGAAATTAACAGTAGTAAGTTGTCACCCTTGATACAGGTCAGCAGAAGGGGATGGGACACATGCTGACAGTGGGTTTCAGAGGCATTTGCTGAAAGCAAGGTATTGTTGACTTGCCTGCCTAGAGGAATTTTCCATCTATTGACTCCTCTGTGAAATCCTATGAAATATGAGCTTTCATTTCTACCCAGGAGAACTTTTACAATCTTTTCTCCAATGCCTGATGAAGGGTGTTTGTGCCTGAAAGCTTGCAATTAAAGACATTTTTTGCAAGAATCTTGTTGGTCTAATAAGAGATATCACTTCTACCATGAGCCCAGGTATTGCTGAGACAGGAGTCTTAGGTTCTGTTCCAATACACTGGTAGGGATTATGTGCACAGACTCCTTGGTCTGTTCTGGTTGACTGTTTCTATCTTGTCTGCTCCACCTAGCCCTCTCCATCTTGCCCATGCCAGGCTTCCTGTCCCAGTTTAACTTTCCTTGACTACCCAGAGTAGGTCTGACTGCTCAAGCTTTTCATTCTAGTTTCAGCTTTCTTCCTACCCCAACTCCTTATCCAACATCTGCCTAACCCATCCATAGTCTCTCCTTCATCCCAGCTCCTTGCCACATCTGTTTTCACTGTCCCATCTCTCTTATTTTCCTTAATAATAGTTCTTACTCCTTGTCATCTTGTCCAGCCAGCCCCCGTCTGTCCCTTCCTCAATATTTCACCTCCAAACCAAATGGCTCAGCAGGTCCATCCCTAACTGGCAGCTATGCCAGCTTCCTGGGCTAATCAGTTTTAGCCTCCCGTACTGGTTGCCTTGATCAAGAAACCCCTGTCTTTCTCTTTTAGCCCCCATTCCTAGTGTCATTTCACAATTTTTTTCAATCTCTTCCCTAATTCCTAGTCACAGTTCCTCTCCCTCTGCCAGTCCCAGTTTCACTAGACTCCTCATGTGAATATACTCCTCTCTCTCTTCACTGCTTTGACTTTTGTCTGCTCTGCACCTGATTCAGACTGCTAGAGTGCTGGCAGGGCAGGCTTTAATAGCAGAGGGGAGACATGGTTTCCTGCTCTCAGGTGTAATACAAGGCCCTGTCCTGGCACAGAGGATACAGAAGCAGCCATTACAGTGAAAGTCTTGCTTTGTCACTGTAGCCTGAATCTGAAGCATGCTTAGTTGGAGTGGCCTGAATGCAGGCCGATCATGTGTAGGAGCTGTCTCAGGGGATGGCAAATGTAGTCTGGTCAGTTCTGGGAGTTATGAAAAGTGTGAGCATGCTCATTAATGATAAAACCTGCAGAGATTTTAGTTGCCAAGCTTGAACACACTACAACTGTGATTTCTGAGAGATGTATTATTTGGCCAAATTTGGGCAGTTTTCAGAGGAATGCTAAATGGTACACCATGGACACAGAGGCCACCTCCCTGCCAAATCTTTCCCTTCTAACAAGGTGCATGCTACAGCTCTTCAAAGAAAGGTTCTAAAGATTTGAAACAAAATACTAAAACAAAAACATGGACACAACTTTGTACTTTTTCAAAGGCCTGTTTTTGGAAACAACTGAACCAATTTACATGACATTTTCTGATTTCAGGTCATGCAGCACAATGGACAACCCCTGCTGCACAACAGCATTTCTCTGTGCGCAGAGTCTCCAGATCCCATTGACCATGGACTCCCTCAGCCCTGCAGGCTGTTCCCAGGGGCAGAGGAAAGGCAACACAAGCTGGGGGAGGGACGAGAAGCTCAGATATTCCAGCAGCAGCAGCAAGAGACCAATGGAAGGGGTAGCACCTGGACTGGGAGCCCAGGGGCTGAAGATTAACCTCTTGGGCCACATCCAGATGAGCAGGGCCATGTGGTTTGAGACACCACAAACCTCTTTGTGGTCTCACAAACAACAAATGGTGCATGCTAACCCATTCGCTGTGCTGCTAATTTGGAAATCCCAGTGCAAAGCACACCAAGCTAGCATGTGCCAGGACAAATGTGGATACAGGGGAGCAGGCAGCCCAGGGCTACCTGCTCCCCTGTCTCCAAACACTGTGGAGCCCCTGAGCTGAGGCACGCTGGACCGCTGCCAGCCATGGAGTGCAGTCTGCTATGAGACAGAGGAGCAGACAGACCTGGGCTGGCTGCTCTCCTGTCTCTGCTTGCCTCAGCGCAGGGGCTCCACAGTGGAGTCACCGCATTGAGATGCAAAGAGATGGGGGAGGGCTACCTGCTCTCCCATCTCCAGAGCTGCAGAGACCCTGCTGAAGCAGGCTGAGGAGCCCGCACACTGAGGCACACTCCAGCCAGCAAGCGCCCCCTCCACCCCTACCCCTCATCCCCCACTGCAGCACATGGAGCCCTATCAGAGCAGCCCTGGGCTGGCAGGCTGATGCCCTGGGTCCCCTGCTAGCCCAGACTGCCCTGACCAGGTTCCATATGGTGCCCAGGAAGAAACTGTGGAGCAATTTTCTCTAGAGTTTTTTGCTCCCAGGTGCACATTCAAATAGTGCACCCAGGAGCAAAAAACCACGGAGTAAATTGCTCTACAGTTTATTTCTGCACATTCTTTGCACATGCGGATGCCCCCTTGGGGGCCACATGTAGTCCATGGGCCATGATTTGGATACCCCTAGTCTACTTAACATTATCCATACAGAGACTTTGTCCCATCTTTATCATGGGCCAAATTCACTTCCACACAGCAGATTACAGGGGGTGGATATGAAAATACTGGTTGTGGCAACCTGGTTCTCTGCCCCAGCTTTATCATCTTCACTGCTTAGGAACTGATCATCCATGTATTAAAGAGACTGTCTGCTAGGCGAGCACAGCTGGAAGGCAGTGCGCTTTGCCCATGCTTCCTCTCTGTCCAGAAAGTTTGTCTATAGCCCTCATATCCATTGAGCTGAGTGGCTGAAGAGGCAGATACACCAGCTGCCAGGAATTTTCCTGGTAAGGAAAGGTGGGGATGGAAACTATCCCCAGTTTCTATAAGAACAGTGCAAAAGGGATGGGGTGGTCAGGGAATGGAGCCCTCCAGCGCTAAAATTATCCAATGATATTCTGAAGTTCAGATTGGCAGATGCAACAATCATTTTAACACTCTGCTATACTGTTTCAAATTCAGGGCCTGATTCTGCTGTCCTTATGCAGGTGGAATAGTGCATTATCTTCCAACCAATGAAATTTCTCAAAGACTAAGGTAGTATTCATTGTGAGGGGGGTTGGAAAAAGCTGCCCCTTACATGTGTTCCTATTTTGGCTGAAATGTAATACGCTTTGACTGCAGCGCTTTGACCACTAAAAACATGACTGACAGGTAAAAAGCAGTTTATGTAACACTACACACTGTAATTTCTTAAGAACTAATGATATATAGAAAAATGTGCATCTGGGGTTAGGTTTCCTATTTAATTTAATATAACTAGCCTTTTGGAATACTCCACGCAATATGACTAATCAACAAGACTAAGTCTTTCTCCATTAAAAAAATAAAAGCAGAAAGTGTGAAGGAAATTTTTTTTTTTTTTTATTACTGAGCCCCAGTCATTTTGTATAGTGAATCCTCTGCAACTGGCTAAGCAGTATTGACTTTTGCATCCAAGTTCTAAAAATAAATTTTAATTTAATCCTCTGTGTATGTGTGTTTGATAAGCAAACAAATGCTCAAGAAAATGGGACTTTTTACGGTGGAAAAAAATGTTTACCATATGGAAATACCAAATTGCCATTTTTAAAAGTATTTCAATATTTGATAGCCAGTGCAAATTCTGAAGTTCAACTGGGGAAACTTAACAGTGTAACAAAACAGAATATGAATAAATTGGAGCATTTTGCAATCTGTTTGCAGGAAGAGAACAATAAAATTATATATAAATAAAAGGCCAGATCTAGAATAGGATCTGTTTAGCTCTGTGTAGACACTGTTGTCTATCAGGGGGATACTTCCATGAAGAGCCCAGTCCAATGCTGATTCTTACTCATTAGTTTTTAGCCTTAATTCTGTATCATTCTTTTTTTTTAAGTGATACAATTTTGGAGATGATGTAATACATTTGAATACATGCATGTGCCAGTATAATTAAGTATAGAATATCATTTATCCCAAAATGGAAGAAGAGAAGAAACAGAGTTGTGAACAGCCTCATGAAGAAAACTGTTTGCGGTGAACAACAGAATCAAGGAACTACTAGTATGTACTTATAATTTGGAATTATTCTGGCATAGGTATAAGGGGGTGTCTTTGTTCTGGTTCATCTTAATCCAATGTGGTAAACTAGAATAAAACACATATATTCCAGAAGAAGAGCATGGAGTTATTCAGGAATAGATTCTGTAATTTAAAATTTATGCCCTATCATAATCTGAATTAACCTTCAAGTATAGACACGCCCTAAATCACATACTCTTCAGCATTACCAATTTGGGCATTTTAAGGACATGCACTTATTTGCATGCACTCACTTTAAGTACATAAATTGTCCAATATGCATGTCATTTGCGGATGTGGATGGCCACACATAATAAAATGCCAACAACTCCTACTTGAGAATGCTCAAGGAAATCTAACATAAGTGTATATGAAATCACACACAAACTTCCCAAATATTTACTAAAATAAGGACATAAACTGAAAATTTAAATCAACACAAGCCCCCACTGCCACACTGCTACCTATCTAGACAGGAAAAAAAAAATTAAATACAACAATAAATTGTTAAGTTCAAAACCGGCATTTGGTGATTTTGGGATATGAACTTTTTTGGAATTATTTTTCTTATCTCTAGGAAAGTGTTATAACGGATTTCAAACATAACTGCCAAGTTTAAGATATTATTTTGTGTAAACAGGCCAGTTGGACTGTAACAGGCACGAAATAAGAGACAAGCCACCTCGGAGCAGAGCAGAGCAGAGCAGAGCAGAGCAGGGAGTTGGGAAAGTTGCCTTAAACAAAACCCGCTAGTAGTTTGTCATTATCTAGATACCTCTAATGATTTAGGACCTCTCTGTGCCATGTTACAATCAATCAATTACACTGATTGAACAGCCCTAAAACACAAGTTTAAAAAATGTAACTACCCATGACCCAAATTTCCTGCTGGTTACATTGGCCTCAGGTTAGCCCCGTTTGTCTATCATCAAGGGAGCCAATAAAAATAATAAAAACAGGTCAATTCTGAGCTTTCCAAAGTCTCCATAAAAACATTAACACTGCTCATGTTGGCGCCAACTAAGAACCAAACTCCAGCACACACACACTGCAGTTGCAGTGTTTTGTAGTTTTAACACTATAACCAAATATTTTTCAATATCAGAGAAAACTAGTGTTGGATGTCTTTTCTCTTCCATCCTTTTTCTCTACCCCTTCTTTTGCCCCTTCTATTGAAGCTTAAGCTTAGACATAATTTATTATTCTTAAGGGCAAACAAACTGACGTCAGTTTGCTGACTTCTGCAAAGAGCCTGTGTTTTGGCAGATTGGAGGATACAAGAGAAAGTAAATATATATTTTTTCAGTTTTAAAATGGTAAACATGATACTGCACTTCAAAAGTTGTATTTAAATCTGACTCTAGGAATCTGAGAGAATGAAGTGTGTGTAATAATAATAAAAGGACAACAACTGGCCCTTTCTGCAGTACTTTTCAACTACAGATAATTATTGTATTAATTAAGCCTATAAATACCTTGAGTAGCAGGCATCATTTCACATCTTACATAGATTGAGAAATGTAATTGCATGTTTGCGAGGGGTGGGAGAGTAGAAGGTAGGAGTCTACAATGTACTTAAGTTAACATAAGTATATGAAGGAACTAAGAACTTAGAAACCCTAATTTCCACTGCACAGGTCCAACCAATAAGCAACACTGCTTCTCTAAGAGAACAGAGGAAAGCACATGCAAGAAAGTTTAATACATTTTCTGTCAAAAAAGAGGGAGGAAAAAAAAGCTTATCTTGTCAAATTAGTTTGTATTACTAATACAAGAGGGTTTTAGTTTAAGACATAAAGAACTTTCAGTCCTTTAAGTGGTTGCATGAAGCAGTGTCTGAAACTCATAGTCCCATAACAACAAACAGTTTATTGACGAAAAAGGCATAGATGCAATTAGCAGAAAAGTTTGTGGAAACTCAGATCTCTCTTGTTATACTCTCACTACAAAACCTGGTAATGTAACCCTCTGTGAGATCTCAGCAGAAATTGTTACCCAAGGTTTTCATAACATGTACAAAATATATAGAACTGCTGAAACTAGATCAGGAAAAAACCTTAGATCGTCCAATCCTATATCCTTATTAAGCCACACAGTTTTCATACACGTTTTACCTATTAAAAAAAGTTTTTAATCATGTTAATGACTGAGATGTGGGAGAAGAAGGTTACTGAGTAGTAAGATGACCAAAATCTGACTCAGCCTTTTCTATTTCCTCTTCTGAAAGAGTAGAAAATGGTGAGAAGTGACTTATTTTCCCAAATAAGACCTTTAAAATATTTTATATGAAATATGCTCCAAAGGCAAAAGTATTTCTTTCTTTCTTGACAAACTCTCAAATACCATGGTGCTAACTAAAGTACAAACAGACAAGTATCTGCTGTGCCCCATTTTCTAATGCAATAGTATATAATTTATCATGTTTTACCTGGTTTTCAATTTGCTTTTACAAGAAACTAATGGCTGCTTTTAGCTTGAAAATGTGAGAAGTTATGGAACCACAGACTTGAGTGTCAATACTAAAATTCAGAACTGCAAAAAATTTTAACTGCACTATTTAGAGGTTTGAGTCTCTAATTCTGAATAACATTTAATAGATCATCATTCTTCAGCTCATGACAGCAGACTTTATACGTAAAAACCAGTATGAACAGCTTTTGTCTATGATCCATGTACCTTGAGTGGATGTTCTCAGTATGTGATAAATCTATTATGAGCAAATGAAGCTTGAGTTGCTGTGGCATACAACTCCATTGCTCCTCCTCCTTTTTACTTATACTCAGAATAGACACCTTTACAATCCCTCCCCTCTCTTGCCCGACTACACAAATGCATTCACACATGCCCACCACTCTACCAGGAGCCAGAAAGCCATGCTGTACAAAAAAAGAAACAGCTTGTACAATCGTAGTTACTTTGGATACATACATACAGATTGTGGAGGTGAAAGATCTTAGCTTGCTATGTGCAGCCTCTATCTCCAGTCAGGCATCTCAAGTCCAACAGAAATGAAGCTGATCTGTACTCTCTGAGGACTTCACTCATATGAAAAGCAATGGTAGCTGCACT